>NC_059140.1:9668518-10002796 GCF_020740605.2 Lemur catta
CCCAAGTCCCTGTCTCTTCTCCATCACATTTGTCTGTAAAGTGACACCATCTGTAGCTACTCTAAGACCTCAGGGTCATTAAAGTGGGCATATTTCCAATATTCTCCCCACATTTCAAAAGTGTTTTCCATATTTTCTTTCAGCACGTCCCATCAACCTAAGAAAGATCCCACCATCACGTCTTATCTGTCTCCGCATTTGCCACCGTGCTGACTGTCTGGCTTAATGTTCTGGACCATGGGACTACTTTCCCCTTGTCTGAATTAAGTGGTTAGACTTTTGTATTCAAAACTTGTAAACAGACTCAAATGCTCCATTTAAAAACTATTTCTCATTGCATTGGAAAAATCCCAAACCTCTCCTCAGAACCGATAGAATTGTGTGAGGCAGCATGGGGTGGGCAGAGCAGTGAGGAAGCTGCAGCCATACAGAGAACAGGCCGGGCCGGGGAGGGGGGTGGGGGCTGGGATGCATGTGTAGCTGGGGATGAAAGTTAAGAGCAAGTGAGGAACAGGAGATCGTTAGGATATAAAACAAGAATTTCTTTTCCTAAGGTCAGAGAGTCAGTTGTGAAGCCTGCAAAGTACTCTCCTTGAATGCAGAATTAATTTTGCCTCACTTGGATGTTTCATTATTTTATCCAGAAGTACAAACTCTAATAAAAATATTTTACTCCTAATTTTACAGCATATATTACACACCCTGCTCTATCCTATATATTTGTTCACTTCATATAAATGTCAAAACAACCCCTTGCCTTGCAAGGCCTCCCCATTTTTCATTCAAATGAAGTGTCCAAGTACACTCCAAACAGATGATGGCACTTATAAAAAGGGAAAAGGACAACTTTTAAGTGGCTTAAATAGTGTTCTTTAATTGAGAAGAAAAAATGAATTGTACCAATTAAATTAAATGTAACTTAATACACTCGCTGTGGAATTACATCTTTAAATATCTGAATATCATGAAATTTTTATAAAAGCATTATTAAAATCCGTGAGCAGATTATAGAGACAATACTTTCTGAATGCTGGAACAAGTAAATCATGACAGTTCTTGCAATGAGTAACAGGCAAAAAACACACACACAGTATTTGCAACAGGAAATTCTGGACAAGGAGCCGTGATAGTTTTGAGAAATGAATTCAGTGTAGAGAGAATATATTTTCTTTCAGAATCTGTGATGTTTCTAGTTTCTAGTTTGCTAGTATACCATCAACTCTTTTAAAATTATATGTTTTCTTTCAATAGTTTCGTTTTCCTCCCTTTTTCTCCCTCTTCCTCTCCCTCTTCATTTCGCTCTCCTTCTCTTTCTTTCTCTCTTTCTCTCTCTCACAAACATTCACACATACAAATAACTTCCTTCATAGTTCTTGTACTCCTAATATTTATCTTTAGATTGATATATTTGTATTTTGTTAGTGTAAATAAAAACGAAAAGTCTGTGTGTATTTTGTAGGCCCAGAGGGTTGGCATGCAAAAAGGAAATTATGGAATAAAATGTTGTAAATAGTCATACCTGATTAATAAAGATACCAATTATTATTGCACTCATAAAATTTGTGTTATAACCATCGTTATGCCACAGAAGTTACAAAAATGGTAAAAGAATTAAAAAAACTTATGAGATAAATGTTCTCCAAATTATTTGGAGTTTAATACCACTGGGAATAAGGATTGCTAGAAATATCATTGGACTGTATTACCCAATAGTAATTATTGCCGTATAATAATACTACCTACAACTTTGAGCAAGGTGGAACAGGCTAATATTTGTGGCAGGATAATATGTTATTGTACATACAACAGTATTAAAACATCAAAAACCATTCAGTTTTATATATTATAACAACCCAGTTCACACATAGACTGAAGAAAGCATTTTAAAATGCACTGTATCTTAAATGGCTAGTATAGAGATTACAAATGCTCAAGAAGCATTCCTGCTCTCCTGATACTATGATATATGTGAAAAGTGTGCTGCCTTTATTTTTTAAACTAAGGCTAAGTATTTAGAAAATTGGATTCACAATAAGGCCATGTCCAACCAGAGGGGTTTTCTGTACCTATTTCTGATATTTGTAAAGATTTCTTTATTGCTACCACATCAACAAATACTTATTACTTCCAATTATTGCTACTATGAATATATATTAATATCTATATATTAAAGCAATGGCTAGACTCTTCTTCTAAATGAGTAATTGGTAAAAGCATTTATTTCTAAAACTCAGTGTTCCTATCTGATACTTCAGTGAAGAAGAATGATACCCTGAACACCTAACTTATACGTGACTTATAACACTGTTATAAGTCAAAGAAAAAGAGCTTCTCTATTCAGATTTTCATCTTACACTCTATGTTTCAGTGCTCTTAATCTTCCGTGAGAGCGTTGATGTGAATGACGCCCACCTAATATAGAGTAACCTCTCATAGTTCAGAGGTATCAATAATCAACCACATGCCTTTACATAAATAGTAGAAATGAAAGAATGGTATCAAATTTAATTACATCAATAGTATTTGTTCAAATCTCAAATACTCTCATTACAAAAAATATACATTGAATATAGTTATACCCACTGAAACATCAATCTCTTTGTTCCTTTGACACATACAATTAAATTAATTGTTTTGACTTTGGATTATTCTTTATAATAGGCATTCCAATTTAGAGTAATTTATAAGAGTGTTAGTGTGTTAGCCCTTTCTAGGATGATTCCTCTGATTTTTATTTAGACATAATTTTTGATTAAATAAGTTCCCACATATATTGCCCCTATAAAATTTGTTCCTAGTATAAAGTCTCTGTTGTTTTCTAAGGTGTATATTTTGTACAAATGTTGTTCCACATTTATAACTTTTTTTTTTTTTTGACACAGAGTCTTGCTCTGTTGCCTGGCCTAGAGTGAGTGCCATGGTGTCAGCCTAGGTCACAGCAATCTCAAACTCCCGGGCTTAAGTGATCCTCCTGCCTCACCCTCCTGAGTAGCTGGGACTACAGGCATGCTCCCCCATGCCCAGCTAATTTTTTCTATATATATTTTTGGTTGGCCAGCTAATTTCTTTCTATTTTTAGTAGAGACGGGGTCTTGCTCTTGCTCAGGCTGGTCTCGAACTCCTGACCTCGAGCGATCCACCCGCCTCGGCCTCCCAGAGTACTAGGATTACAGGCGTGAGCCACCACACCCAGCCTCATATTTATAACATTTTTAAGAGTTCTCTTCTATAGGAACATCTGTCAAGTAAGGTATGAGCAAGAGTTAAAGATTTTGCTGTGCCTTACATTTGTAATTTTTTTCCTCCAGTATAAATACTGTGGTGTTATCTAAGGTATATATTTTGGACAAAGACTTTTCCAAAATTATTACATGTATAGGACTCCTCTCCAGTATTAATTCTTTGATGTTGAACAAGGTATGAGCACCATTTAAGGGTTTTGACATTTTCTTTATACTTGCAGGGTTTGTAAGTGGTATGAATTCTCTTGTGCTTAGTAAGGTCTGATCCAAAATTAAGGGTCTGTCACATTTTTTACACTTGTAGGGTTTCTCTCCAGTATGAATTATCTGATGTTGTGTAAGGTGTGTGCACTGCCTAAAGCCTTTGCCATATTCTTGAAATTTAAAACAAATATTCTTATGTTGTGTAAGGTTTGAGTGCCAGTGAAAGGCTTTCACACATTCTTTACATTAGTAGTGTTTCTCACCAGTATGGATTTTATGACATGTATAAGGGTTTGGTACTAGTTAAAGTCTTTGCCACATTCTCTACATTTGAATGAGTTCTCTCCAGTGTAGATTTTCTTATGTCTATGTAGATGTGATGACTGATTAAAGACTTTTCCTCATTTATTAAATCTGTATGAATTTTCTCCAATATGAATTCTCTGATGTTGAGTAAGTATTGGGGGCTGATTAAAAGTTTTACCGCATTCATTGCATTTGCAAGTCCTCTCTTGAATATGGATATTTCTTCAAACTAGACAACAGCTTGACGAGAGCATTTAAAAACATATTTATCAAATGCTATCTTCTTGGTAGAATGTGGACATGTTCTTGCCTTGTAGACTTTGCTAACTTTTTAATTCTAGGGTAAAAGCAGCTCACTAGGCTCAACCCTAAAAGCTTTAATGACAGAAGAGTAGGAGGACCCCACCCCTTTTGGGGGTAACCTCTCTCAAGAGTGGAAAATCCCTGGCATGCTTCTGGAACCCTAGGATTTAAAAAAGAAGTCTGCAAAGAACCGCATCAAAGACCCCCAAATAAAAACAAACCTGAGTCCTCAAATATCTATAGTAGGGACCTTGTGCCCCATGTCTGAGTTCTCAGGGGTCACCTTCTCTTGAAATCACTTTAATGTAGGGCAAATCAAAAGAACTTACCCTCTTCGACAATAAAATAGATGATTTCTACTTCTCATTGTCTTGTACCTTCTCTGTTACTGGTCCTGCAGTTTTCTCTGTGGTTACAGATCAAGTTCTGTCAAGTAGCTAGTTACAAATGTAGAGGATGCAGGCTGGCTGATCAGACATGAGAAGATAGAATCAGATCATCTAGAAAAAGTAAATTGTTAAAAGTTTCTCTAGCATCCAAAGGGGATTAACAACATGGGGCGAAGGCAAAATATAAATAATAGAAAGGTAACCAGGATGTGGTCATGGAAAAGGGGTTCTCTAGCTTACTGAGGCTTAATGTTAGTTTGCCATCATCTTGCGTTTCTTGTGTCCACCAGATCAGGCTGCTGGGAATCCGCAGTCCTGGCTGTTATGAACAGCACCAGAACTGTCCCTGTAGTGGGGAAACCATCTCTCCAGGATGCAATTTGTGTGAATCATCAGGTGTCATTGTGGGTGGGGACTAGAGTACAGGGGACTAGAAAGCAGGGCTGGGAGAAGGACAGCTATAAATAATGAAGTAAGATGAACGTGGTGGCTGAAAACCATGGCAGCATCAAATGGACAATAATCTGGAAGGAAGAGAGGAGGAACTGGGCAGGGGATCTTCAAGGTAGAATAGTAGGAAGGAAGGACAGAGAAGGTAAACAGGTAGGGTAGAAAACAGAAGAAGTTGGACAAATATGGAGGCTACACTGAAGGCCAGAAGATTGAGACAAAAGGGGAGGAAGGAGGGCTGGGTAATAAAAACATAAAGAAACAGAATAAGGCAGATGTTAGGGTTGAGAAAGAAATTCAGAATGTAGCTTTCTTGCTATTTTTTCCACTATGAGCTCTAGTTACTCACTTGTCCAAAGGAGTCAAAACGAGTAATGGGATATGCTCACACTTCCTTCAGCATTTTGCTCACACCGAGCTGTCATGTCATCCCATTACTGAACACCCATTATGACATGTACGTTTCCCTCCCTCTGGTCTGGTCAGTAGGACCCAACAGCCAGGAAAATGGTTCCAGTTTCTAGGTTTAAGTTCTGTCAAGAAGCCAGTTACAAATGTAGAGAATGCAGTATGGTAAATAGCAATGAGAAGAAATGTGGCTATAAAGTTACTCTCTCTTCCTTAACTACCATGTAGCTTTTTGCCCCTCATGAGGCAAAGGCTGATCAAAGGGCTAGGAGAGAGTTAGGGGCTTGGTGCCTAAGGGAATGGTTCTGAAGCAGCAATTGAAAAAGTGGGTGAAAGCAGGTGGCCCAGTTCTTCAACTTACTACATTTTTCAAAGCCCTTCACATCATGTTATCACTGTGTAAATATGCCTGATTAGAGAAGTGATGTTATATCAACTTTACCAATGAAAACGCTGAAGACCCAAGGAGGATCTGTTATAGGCAAGGCAGTGGGTTACAAAGCAGGTAGGATTAAAACTTGGGTCAAAAGGAGGGAGCAGGTAGAAAGGAGGGCAAAATGACACCAAGTGCTGACCAGAAGCATTTCCTCCTCCTATCCCTCCAGGCAAGATCCTGTAGGGGATTCTCCAGAGCAAAATTTTACTTTTTGTACCTTACTTCTTGGTCCCTGTTGTCTTTGGTTGGTGCTTTACTTTGAGCTGGAACCACAAACATAGGGCCAAAGCTGGTAACATGAATGAGTGTGTCATGATTAGATTTGGACTTCTTGCTCACTACCTGAGATGCCTAACTTCATGTCAGAAGATGAAGGAGGCTACTGCATTCTCCTTTATTTTGTGTCATGTAGCAACCTTCTCTGCTTAACATTCCTGGTTTCTTTGATCACAATCCAAATCATAAGCCCCTTTTGTACCAAATTCTCTCCTGTATTATTACTATAACATTCTTATTTTTCTCCCTTAACCTAACATCCTTCTCCTCCCATATGACACAGAACTTTCTGTTGTATTCTCTGGAAATCAAGCCACATGATTACGAAACTTCTCTATTTTGTTAGACTTCTTCTTTAGTGACAGTTTCTACCATCTACTGGATTTCCCTTGAGGACTTTGCTGCCTTGTATCTCAAGTAAAGAGAACTCATTCTCTCAGACTCTAAAGCACTAAGGAGGAAATGTGGTTTATAGACTCTCCCTACTCCTTTTGATTTCTTGAAGATCATTATTCCTCTCTTCCTGATAAAATGTATGTTGCTGCTTAGAAGCTCGTGGTACCCACCACCGTTTCCCTGGCACTGCCACCTTCAGAGCTCCTGGATGCTCTCCTGTGACAACTTTCAACTTGTCTCTAAGGTTTATTCTTGAGTCCGTCATCCTGACTCCAGTATCCATGTAGATGGCCTCATTCAATTCTCTGGGTTCCCTGTGAATCCTACCCAAACCTGACTTGTTGACTTTTGGATTTTTTTATTTATGAGCTTGCTTTTGTTTATTTTCTTCTCTATGGAAACACAGAATAAGGAGTTTACACAATTTCTAAGACAGGGGAATGCAAGGGAGCAGAGTGGGTACAATAGGTGTGTGTAAGGGATAGGGTCAGGACATGGGAAGGTGTTATTCTCTTTAATATTGTCACCCTAAAGTCTGAGCTCTCCTCTTACCTTTGTACCTTCCTTTATTTGGAGAGCATTCAGGACCAGAAGCTTCTATCTTTGCAGCCATGCTTCACCCCTCTGTCCTTGGCATTTTCACCCACCTTTATTACCTACTGTTCCTGCCCAGGGCACCATAGAAGACAGTGACTTGGGCGCTTGTATGAAACAGAAGTATAAAATTTTGAGTTGCTCCCTCCAAAAAAACTCCCAATTAGATTCAACTTTTTCCATAAAGCTGCTAAAATGGAGCATGCGTGGAGGGAGGGATCAGTGGGTACAGGGAGAGAGTGACTCCCTGCTAGTAGGCAAAACACCAAATGCCACATTTCCTTAGAGTTTACTGCTGTCAACAAAACCACAACACTTAAGATATTTTTGGTTTATCCAAAGTGCTGTATCAGCTGTGGGGACTCTGTCCTTTCCTTCTCCTGACAGGAGGAGAATAAGCAACAAATGAAGCATGGTCAGATGGCTCATTTCAATCCTCCCCCTCACACAGCCTTCATATCAGGTCAGAGAGTGGATGGGTTACTTTCACTTCACTTTCACTTGGGTGAGAGACTTTGCTACTTGTTCCAGGGAGCCTTCTCATATCCCCTAAGCATGCCTCTGAAGAATCTTTCTACTTTCCTTTTATACAACGTTATATTACATTAAATAGGAAATGTCTAATTTTGACTCAAAAGTTTAGTTTACTATATCTCAAGCAAGAAGCAGTATAGTTAATCAAAGTATTCACTGAAACTATCAACACAGTTTTGCCATCTTGTTTTACTGCTTGTTTATGCCAGCAGCAAAGAATCCTGGAGAGCCAGTGGTGTTGAAATCACAAAAGGTGTTTTCCACAGCTTGTTGAGAATTGAACATTTTCCTTGCAACAAGTGGTCCAAAGCCTGGAAGAAGTGGTAGTGAGGTCTGGCGAATATAGTGGATGACAGAGAGTTTGAGCAGCATTGTTTGTGTGACATGTGGTCAAGCATTGTCTTGCAAGAGGATTGGCTTGTATCTGTTGACCAATCTCAGCTGCTTAATTGTAAGCATCCTCATCATTTCATCCAGCTGGTTGCAGTAGTCATCCACTGTAATCGACTGACCAGGTTTCATGAAGCTGTAGTGGATTATACCAGTGCTGGACCACCAAACAGACACCATTAGCTTTTACTTAATGAATATTTGGTTTTAGACTGTGTTTTAGCACTTCATTTTTATCCAACCATTGTGCCAAATGGTTGTGATTGTCAAAAAGTACCCGTTTTTCATCACACATAACAATACGGTGTAGAAATCGTTTGCCTTTATGTTGTGACAACAAAGAAAGGCAAGCTTTTAGATGATTGCTCTTCTGATGTTCATTTAATTCATGTGGTACCCATCTAGTCATCGTGTTTACCTTGCTGATTTGTTTCAAATGGTCCAATATTGTTGGAATAGTAATGTCAAACCTTGCTGCTAATTCATGTGTGGGTTGAGATGAATTTGCTTCCATGCAACTTTCAGTTCATCCTTATCTGCCTTGGTCTCAGGTTGCCTACTTGGCTCATTTTCAAGATTAAAATCACCAGAATGGAACTTCTCAAACTATAAATGTATTGTGCATTCGTTAGCCACACCCTTCCCAAACTGTTTGTTGATATTTTGAGCTGTCTGCACTGCACTGGCTCCACAACAGAATCCATATATGAAAATAACTCAAATTTTTGACTTATCAATAGTTTCATAAAAATTATTCCTAAAAACTTTTGAAAGAAAATCACAAGCCAAACTATACCTTTGAAAGAATGAAGATGTACCATCATAATAAAAATAAAACAAGAAGTGTCAAAGTGAAATATCAGATATGTCAACTATCAAACTTAGTACTTAAGGAAATCAGACATTTCATACTTTGTAACCTTAATATCTTAGAAATCCACCCTCATCACCAAAATTGTCAAAAATGTGAAGCTCTTAGATTTTTTCCTATTTGCAAGCCAACAAGTTATACTATCAGTGTTATAGAAAAGCCAGCTCCAAGAGAGAGGTGAGGTTAAATTGGGTGAGGCAATGACGGGTGACAGCAAATAAAAAGAATGATAAGACAACATCTGAAGAATAAACTGAATTTTATTATGCTACTGGAAAAAAAATAAATAACTAGCCTCACAACATCAATTCTGAATGGATTGTGAAACCAAATTTTAAAATGTCTTTTAAAAAAAAGAACATCTCTATGATCTTAAAATAGAAAAAAAATCATTAAATGAAAGAAAAGGCATTTAATACTGGGGGAAATAACAAATGAGATTGTATTAAATTTTAGAACTTCTCATTGAGAGAGAGAGAGAGAGAGAGAAGGGAGAGGGCAAAGAGAGGACTCCTATCCAACATACATAAATACTCCTACAAGCCCATACAAAAAATATGGCTAAAACAATGGAGGATGGTTAAAATAAAACAGCATAGTCCTTCAAAAAGAAGTAATTTAATATCTTAAGAAGTGTAAAAAAATGTTCAACTTTTTTAGTAATGAGGGAAATGTAAATAAAGCCTGATATAATCACACAGCAACCAGGAGACAAAGTACAAATAACAGAAAATACCATGTTAGCAAGCATGTAGATACACCAGGAAACTTATATACTGTTGGTGGGTGTGAAAAGTGGTACAAACATTTTGGAAAACTGTTTGGCATTTTATTTATAGAGGAAGAGATGTAAACAGATGACAGAAAAATTTTACTTTACATATGTTCCGAACAGAAACTTGTATGTGTGTCACTGATACATTTTCTAGAATTTATATACTGGCACTGTTCCTAACAGCCCCAACTAAAGCACACTCACATGTGCATCAGCAGTGGAGAAATTATGTTAGTTGTCTGATATTTACACAACAGAATTCAATGCTAAAAAATGACCCACAACAACATGCAAAAATACAAATAAACGTAAAACAACCTATGCAATTTAAAAAGTCACGTACTAAAGAGTTTCTGCTTCATAATATTTATATAAAGTATAAAAGAGGTAAAAGTGACATCTGCCATTTAGATGTCACTATAGTGCTCACTGTTGAGTACAGTGACTAGCTGAGATCATAAGAATATATCTGTGGGCTAAAATGTCCTTCAAAAAAAAGCCTCTTACATAATTATGCCAGAGATGTTTTAATATTTCATTGTGCTTTCCACTTATGACCTGTGTGTTTACCTTTAAATATTTTAAACACTTGAGAATTTTTTAGAAGTTGAAGAAAGGTAAATAGATTAATATAATATTGTTCATAGGGCATAGGTATTGTCACTTGACACTGTGATTAGTGTTTAAAAGAAAGCTTTAATTTCTAGGTTTCATACTAAGATAATAAAATATAAGAAAATAGAGCAGGTTATCATGAAGAACACACTCCAAATAAACTCATTATTATATTTAACAAAAAACAAACTAATAATTCCTATTAAAGATAACATACTTTGGCTATACTCAGTTGGATAATTTAAAGATAAATTAACAGTTAATCACTTACCAGTGATATAACTATCCAATGTAATAGACTTTATGGCAAAGCATTTGCCATTATTGTAATTCGTATTATTTTTACATTCTTCATGTGTAATTTCCAATGTTATTGCTTGATAGATAAGAATAACCTGATTGTCACCAACACATGCAAATACATACACTCATATACACACACATTTACACTTATACAAATGCATTTATCTGTGTGTACAGTCAGTTTCTTGAAATGAGAATATTTCATAGTTGTGTTTACAATTTTGTGAAGATGAATGAATAAACAACTGAATGTTGAAAAAACACACACAATTCACACAATCCTGAGAAGATCAGGGGTTTGTATTACTTACCCAGGCAATGCAAAGCTTCAATACATTGGAGCCCCTGCTCCTGAGAACAAGCAGCTGACAGTTGGGAAACCTTCACTGGTTATCAGGGAGATGTGCACCATCAACCGACCGGGATTATTACAAAGAGCCAAACAAACTTGAACGATGAAGGAGAGAGTGTAAAATGATACAAAAGTGCTCACCAGAAGAAGTTTTAGTAGCTCTGGACTCAGAGAAGGATCTAGGGGGGAAATTAGTCATATGTATGAATTTGACCTGTTACTTTTGCCCATACAGAATAAAAATCATGGAGGCACTCACCCAGGGCATGGTCCCCAAACATAAAGCACCAGGGAAGGATAACAATGCTGCATGGAGTGTCTCCAGCTTTGCCAGGGTGAACAATAGAACAGTATCCCAAATCTTCTGTCTTTGTGATTTTCTGTTACTTCCTTTGTCAGTCACATACATGGAAAAAATAATGTTTACCAGAATTTGGAGGATCCATCACAGGAATATGGAGGAGCCAATATAATTGGTAGTTTTCACTGTAAGCCCTGCCCACCTGGAATTCCTCAGACTGACTGTGACTCCTTGGAAGACACTCAAGAGCAAGGTGGTAGCAGTGAATACACCCCTGCCCACTCTGTGAACATAGAAAAGTAGTTTTTATCTAAAAATCACTGAGGGAATGTTTCCACCCCGAAGCTGCCATTGTCAGTAGAACTCCTCCAGAGAGAGGGAACAAGGATTTGGCTATAATAATAAGGTGCTTAATAATCAAGTCTGTGGATCTTAATGAGTGAAGTAAAGCTTTACTGAGTGAAGTAAAAAAACATGATAAAAAAGGTAAAAATTTTCCAGGGTTCCAAGTATGGCCTGTGTTAGGATGGTCATTCCCGTGGCCAAATCCCTGACAGCCATTCTTCAGGTCCCACAGACTGATATTTGCCTTCAGAGCCAGAGGACCTGCAGGGGAACATGAGGCATGGGCTACATTTAAAATATCAGCTAACATGCAACATTCTCCACTGACCATTAGTGCTACTCAGAAATATTCTTAAATTTTCTCTATTATTAACAGGTTTCCAATATGTACATGTGTACCATTTAAAGTGTACTTGCGATGTACACTTGTGTTGCCATCAAGGGCAGGCATGTGGTAACTGTTAGTTTTCACTAATATATGAGGCATGTGCTGCCATTATAATGATGGGGAGGATTTAAGCACAGAGAGGGCAAGTACTTTGTCTAAATTCAGACACTGGACAGGGGTAAAGTGGAAACTTGATCCTGTCTGGGCTGATTTCAAGGAGTGCTTTTACCCACCATGCTCTACTATCAAAGCTAGCTACCTGAATTCTTTCAATTGTCTAGATACATATTTAGTTTTGATTTTACACCTTGTCATTATATCTCACATTGGGGATATTTAATTTTATATTGCTGGGTTGAACAAGTTTCTATGAATGTGTAAAAATGTATTCGAATGATAAATATTAATTATGAATAAACCTTTAAAATTTTAGGTAAAATGTACATACACTGATGGCAATATAATATCCCAAGAACCTGCACCATGATTAAGTTGGATTTAAAGACTACAAGATTGGTTTTATTTTAGGATGGCCACAGAAAGACTCATTTTGTCTTATGCCAGGAACAAAAAGACAACAGCAACTACTACAAGAACTATTAAACAATCTCACATCGTGTCCTACACAATGGGAAAGAAAACACTTGTACATGATAAAATAGTGTAGGGTAGAAACTAAATTATTACCATTTAAGTTTATATACTCATCATTTAATTAATATGTAAGTAAAACAATTTGCAAAGAGATGAGGCTTGTGAACAAATTAACATTAGACAAATATGGAAAATGAAATCTGTAAGGCATGGAAACGTGTGTTTTATAAATTGAAACAGTAGATTTGGAAATTGATATTAGAAGTTTTTAATCTAGACAAATAATCACTTGATACACTGAGTTAGGGAGGCAGCATTGAAGGCAGAGGTTACATTGAGTAACTCTATAATAATGGATTTCAGAAGTGGGATGAAATGAACATCCTGGTGACACATCGTCCAGCAGACACACTGTGGTTTAATGAAGATAGATGAACCAAGCACTCCTTACCATGGTGTGAGAGGTGATGAGGAAGGTGCATGTAGTGATTCAGAAATCGCTGAAGCCAGGACTCCAGATGTCTTAGCTGAGAACTGCGCTGCTGCTGAAGGCTGGGAGCCAAAGCATCGAGTTCCAAAAAAGAAAGCAGGGGAGACAATGACAGCGAACTCTCACGTGGAGAACGAGGAAATAAGGCGACAATTTGAAATGAAAAGAAAGCTTCACTACAATGAAAGTCTGAATATTAAATTAGCTAGACAATTAAATTAAAAAGACCTACATGATGAGGAGGAAGATTTTACAAACCTGTTCATGTAACGGATTCTTTTGGTACTAATGAAAATTAAGATACAAATAATTGACTAGAAATGAAGCCATAGCTAAACCAAGATACACAGGACTTTCCTGCATTTTATTTCAGAAAAGAAACCAAATAATTCATACTATGTTAGAAGAATAATGTACATTTGTCATAGTATACATTATTGTATGTTCTTAAAGCTGGGCCTATTTAAGGTTTTTAAATTTTAAAATGTTCAGGCTTACTTCTGTAAACAATCATATCACTAGTTGTACACAATTCTCTCATCTTGCAAAAAAACCCTTATTTAGTTGTTGTCTAAAGTCTAATGATATCAAAGAAACTAATAATAGCAAATTAATTAGTAAGCTATAAATCAGTTGTAGATATTTAGTAGTTGAACTCTATTTTCTACCTACTGTACTGCTGCTACTCAATCTATTTTCTTCATGTATTAGAAGAACTAATAGGCATTTATGGTCAAAATAAGAATTTCATTATTGCAGCAAATGACAGAATATGTGTGAGGAAAAGAATTTCTAATGTCATGACACTATTATCTTTTAAAAGGTAAAGGATTATGTGTGTATGTGTGGAAAGGAGTAGGAAACAAAAGCAGAAGGTTAAGACAGGTGCTTAAAGGAGATGCTGGGATAGCTACATTAGAATTATATTTATTGAAAAAAAACTGATGTGAAGTCTGAGCAGTGTACAAAAAAACGAAGAAGAAGACGAAGAAGAAGAAGAAGAAGAAGAAGAAGATAACAGTTATCTTCCACTTGCAATTTTATGGAAATATCAGTAATGTCAAAATAAATGAAAAGTGGGAGAATTAAAAAAAAAAAGGAGGGAGGATGCACATAACTAAAATCAGAAATAAAAACAGATATAGTAACACTGATTTTACAGTAATAAAAAGGACTGCAAGAGAGTACTATGAACAACTGAACAGTAATCACCTTGATGACCTCAATAAAATGGAAAATCTCTAGAAACACACAACCTGCCCAGTGTCAATCATGGAGAAATAAAACATTAGAATAGAGCTTTAACTAACTAGTTAGCAGACCTAATCATTACTCAATTTCTCTGACAAGGGAAAGCACAGGACCAGATGGTTTTACTGGTGAATTTTACAAACATTTAAAGAATTAACAACAACATTTCTTAAATTCTTTGAAAAAGTTGAATAGAACTGAACACAACCTAACCCATTTTCTTAAGGTCAGCATTGCTCTGATACCAGTGCCGGATAAAGTCACTACAAGGAAAGAAACCACAGACTAATGTCCCCTATGAATAATGAAAAATAAACCCTGAATAGCATGCTAGCAAGCCAAAATCAGCAGGATATCAAAAAGATTATACGCTCTAACTAAGTGGGGTTTATTACTGAAATGCAAAGTTGGTTGAAAATATGAAAACCTATCAATGAAATATACCACATCAATTGAACAGAGAAAAAAACAAACACGATGATCTCAATTGATATAGAAAAAAGAATTTGACAAAATTCAACACCCTTTCATGTTAAAATCATGCAACAACTAGACATAGACAAGAACTACTTCAACTTAAGAAAGAACACATATGGAAGAATCCACAACTAGAATCAAACAAAGTGGTAAAAAATGAAATCCTTTCCTATCAAATCAAGAACAAGACAAGGATGCCTGATTTTAACACTTCTATGCAGCATAGTACTGGAAGTCATAACCAAATAAATTAGGCATGGAAAAGAAAAAAAAAGCACACAAATTGAAAAGGTAGTTTTGCAAGACACATCACAAAATGTCAAGGAAATGCAAACCAAAATCACCTTACCCCAATTAGAATAGCTATAATCAATAGGACAATAAAATGGTGTTAATATGGATAAAGGGGAAATTTTATACGCTGTTGGTGGGAATGTAAATTTTTACAGGTATTATTAAAAACAGGATGAAAGCTCCCCTAAAAATTAAAAATAGAACTATCATATGATCCAGCAATCCCAATGCTGGGTATATATCCAAAGGAAATGAAATTAAGAAATTTGAAAAAATCTCCACTCATAAATTTACTGCAGCACTATTCATAATAGTTAAGAAATGGAAGCAACCTAAGTGTCCATCAGTGGATGAATGGATAAAGAAAATGTGGTATTTAAACACAAAGGAATACTATTTAGCCACAAATTGACTAATTGCAGCAATATGGATGAACCTGGAGAGCATGATGTTAAATAAAATAGCCACGCACCAAAAGACAAATATTGTATGTTTTCATTCATATATGGAATCTAAAAAAGCTGATCTCATAGAAGTAGAGAGTAGAATGGTGGTTACTAGATGTTAGGGAGGGTAGGGGAGAGGGATGGGGAGAGATTGCTCGACGGGTACAAAATTGCACGTTGATGGATGGAATATATTCTAGTGCACAGTAGAGTGTTCTAGTGCACAGTTGAGTGTTCTATGCACAGTAGGGTGACTATGACTAATAGTTTGGTATTTATGTTTTAATATAGGTAGAAGAGAGAATTTTTAATGTTTTCATCTCAAAAATTAATAAATGTATGCGATGATGGATATGCCAGATCCCCTAATTTGATCATTATATAATGTATACATGTATCAAAACATCACACTGTATCCCATAAATATGTATAATTATTATATGTCAATTAAAAACAAAATAAAAAAAAGAAAACTGAGGTTTTCTGCAATATACTTGGTGCCTACCACTTATTAAGGGCCTACTGTGTGCCTGGTGCATATTAAATGCTGTGTATGTCTCTCATCTCATTTAACCCTTGCAACGCTCGGATGAGGTAGATGGTGTCCTCTGCGTCACCTTTACAGAGAGGTGAGTGATTGTTCTGAGGTCACCAGAATAACCGGCCATGCTGGGCTTCCACCTTCCATCTCTGTGCCTTAGGCCCAAGGTAATTCCAGCTCAGGTGGAGAGTCTGCCCTATTCCTTGGGTTCCTGGAGGGACAGACAACTTACAGTATTGGGTCTACAGCTTCTCTCTGTGCAAACAACCATCTTTCCCATTTTAGGAAGGGGATTGTCTACACTGGAGAGACCAGCATGACCCCATGAGCAGCTCAGAGTGAGATCACATTCGGTATTCAGGAACACCAACCATCGCAGAAACTGAAACTCACTTCTGGGGGTCCACGAGTCTTCAGCTGTTGTTTTAGCATCTCTGCTCTGCTCCACTCCCAAGGGTCTAGCATAACCCTGGGTGGCCTCGCTCCCCTTGCTCCTGAACTCGCAACTAGGAATACATTTTTATTTTTATTTATTTATTTATTTTTATTTTTTATTTTATTTTTTTTTATTTCAGCTTATTATGGGAGTACAAAAGTTTAGGTTACGTATATTCCCCATGCCCCCCACCCCCCCAAGTCAGAGCTTCAAGCGTGTCCATTCTCCAGACAGTGCGCATCGCACTCATCATGTAGGTATACACCCATCCCCTCGCCCCACCCCCCACCTAAGCCCGATACCCAATTGGTGTTATTCCCAAATGTGCACTTAGGTGATGATCAGGGAAACCAATTTGCTGGTGAGTACATGTGGTGCTTATTTTTCCATTCTTGAGATACTTCACTTAATAGAATGGGTTCAAACTCTCTCCAGGAGAACAAAAGAGATTCTATAGCACTGTTATTTCTTATAGCTGAGTAATACTCCATGGTATACATATACCACATTTTACTAATCCACTCATGAATTGATGGGCATTTGGGTTTTTTCCACATCTTTGCAATTGTGAATTGTGCTGCTATAAACATTCAGGTGCAGGTATTTTTGTCATAGAATGTCTTTTGTTCTTTTGGGTAGATGCCCAATAATGGGATTGCTGGATCGAATGGTAGGCCTACTGGAATCTGTTTAAGGTACCTCCATATTGCTTTCCACAGGGGTTGCACTAGTTTGCAGTCCCACCAGCAGTGTATGAGTGTTCCTGTCTCTCTGCATCCATGCCAACAGGTATTGTTTTGGGACTTTTTGATAAAGGCGATTCTCACTGGAGATAAGTGGTATCTCATTGTGGTTTTGATTTGCATTTCCCTGATGACTAGGGATGTTGAACATTTTTTCATAGTAATACATTTTTAAAAATTTCCTTTAGAAGGGCACAACCCCAGCAAAGCCGATCACCAGCTCAAACCTTAGTGTCTGGTGCTATTGGTTTTAAACTGCACCGGGCACATCCCACCCATAGGGGGTTATGTGGCATTTGTTTATGTCTAAATCGATTGCCCATGTGATTTGGAAAGACAGACTCGGGGCTTCAGGCAGGATGTGCCCTTCCACATTTTAATTGCTTTCATGAATGATTGGATAATTGCATTCCTTTGAAAGATCCATGAGAATATGCTCAAGTGTCCCAGCAAAACAAAAGAGAGTCTCTCCACTGCTTCTATTCCTGTCTGGCTCTGTTGACAGCGATTGAATGCTCTGGGGGAAAGAAAAGGCTGGTGGGCGCCTGGGCCTAGGAATGTTAGAAAAGTTGGGTTCTCTCCGGGAGAGGTGTTGTGAGCTGTTCTCATTAGAAGGAGAATGTGCGGCTGCCATGCACCCCTCATCATTCTCAAACAGCTGGGCCTCCCACCCTCCTCCAGGGGCGACCTGTTGAAGGCACAAGAAGATGTGGGGCTCACATGGGGGGCTGGCCGCTTCCACCGCTCCTGAGAGGCTGCCCCCAGGAGCTGGGCGGGGAGATGGGTCTAAGCACACGCTTCCTTGCCAGCCTTGTTACAAACCTTCCTGTGAGAAGGCTTTCTAAACTGCTCGGCTGGTTTTATTTTATTTTATTTTATTTTACTTTATTTTATTTTATTTTTGTTTCAGCTCATCATTGGGGTACATAAGTTCAGGTCATATACATTGTCCATGTCCCGCCCATCGCCCCAAGTCAGAGTCCCAAGCGCGTCCATTCTCATTCTCCAGACAGTGCGCCTGGCACTCATCATGTAGTCATACCTCCATCCCCTCCCCACCCCCACCTCCCCGGGTCTGCACCTTCAAGCATGACCATTCCCCAGAGGGTGTGCAACGCACTCATCATGTAGGCATACACCCATCACCTCCCCCCACCCCTCATGCCAGTCTGATATTCAATTGGTATCCTTCCCTGATGTGCATTTAGGTGATGATCAGGGAAACCAGTTTTCTGGTGAGTACATGTGATGCTTGTTTTTCCATTCTTTGGATACTTCACTTAATATCATGGGTTCCAGCTCCCTCCAGGAGAACCAAAGAGATGTCGTATCATCGTTATTTCTTATAGCTGAGTAGTACTCCATGGTATACATATACCACAGTTTACTAATCCATTCGTGGATTGATGGGCACTTGGGTTGTTTCCACATCTTTGCGATTGTGAATTGTGCTACTATAAACATTTGGGTACAGGTGTCTTTGTTAAAGAATGACTTTTGTTCTTCTGGGTATATGCCCAATAATGGGATTGCTGGATCGAATGGTAGGTCTACTTGAATCTGTTTAAGGTATCTCCATATTGCTTTCCAAAGGGGTTGCACTATTTTGCATTCCCACCAGCAGTGTATGAGTGTTCCTGTCTCTCCGCATCCATGCCAACATGTGTTGTTTTGGGATTTTTTGATAAAGGCCATTCTCACCGGAGTTAAGTGGTATCTCATTGTGGTTTTGATTTGCATTTCCCTAATGATTAGGGATGTTGAGCATCTTTTCATACGTTTTTTAGCCATTCTTATGTCTTCTTTAGAAAAATTTCTATTCATGTCATTTGCCCATTTTTTGATAGGATTGTTTGATTTTTTCTTGCTTATTTTCCTGAGTTCTAAATAGATTCTTATTATCAGTCTTTTATCTGATGTGTAGTATGCGAAAATTTTTTCCCATTCTGTAGGCTGTCTGTTTATTTTTGTGACTGTTTCTTTAGCTGTGCAGAAACTTTTTAATTTAATCAGGTCCCATTCGTTTATTTTTGTTGTTGCTGCGATTGCCTTAGGGGTTTTCTTCATAAATTCTTTGCCTAGACCAATGTCTGTAAGAGTCTTTCCTACATTTTTTTCTAGAATTCTAATCGTTTCCCATTTAAGGTTAAATCTGTTATCCACCGTGATTTGATTTTTGTGAGAGGTGAAATCTGTGGGTCCTGTTTCAGTCTTCTACATGTGGCTATCCAGTTTTCCCAGCACCATTTATTGAATAGGGACTCTTGTCCTCAGAGTATGTTTTTGTCTATTTTGTCAAAGATTAGATGGTTATATGAGGATGGTTTTATATTTGGGTTTTCTGTTCTGTTCCACTGGTCTGTGTCCCTGCCCTTTTGCCAATACCAGGCAGTTTTAAGAACCACAGCTTTGTAGTATAGTTTGAAGTCTGGCAAATCAATACTTCCCATTTTGTTTTTATTGCTTAAGATTGCTTTTGCTATACGGGGTCTTCTCTGATTCCATACAAAGTGTATAATTATTTTTTCTAAATCTGTGAAAAATGATGTTGGTAATTTAATAGGAATTGCATTGAATCTATAGATTACTTTGGGTAGTATAGACATTTTAACAATGTTAATTCTTCCAATCCATGAGCATGGTATGGATTTCCACTTATTTACATGTTCTGCAATTTCCTTCCTTAGCGTTTCATAGTTCTCTTTATAGAGGTCCTTTACCTCTTTAGTTAAATATATTCCTAGATATTTTATTTTCTTTGTTGCTATTTTGAAAGGTATTGAGTCCTTAATTTGGTTCTCCAATTAAATGGTATTGGCATATATGAATGCCTCTGATTTGTGTGTATTGGTTTTGTAACCTGAGACTTTACTGAATTCATTAATTAATTCCAGGAGTCTCTTGGTTGAATCCTTGGGGTTTTCCAGATACAACATCATGTCATCAGCGAAGAGTGAGAGTTTGATATCTTCTGTCCCTATTTAGACACCCTTGATTCTGCTCTCTTGTCTGATAGCTCTCGCAAGGACTTCCAATATTATGTTGAAAAGTAATGGGGACAGTGGGCAGCCTTGTCTGGTTCCAGTTCTGAGTGGGAATGCTTTCAATTTTTCCCCATTCAGTATGATGTTGGCTGTGGGTTTGTCATATATGGCTTGTATCATTTTTAGGTAGGCCCCATTTATGCCTATTTTGTTAAGTGTTCTTATCATAAAAGGGTGTTGAATTTTGTCAAATGCTTTTTCTGCATCTATTGAGAGGATCATATGGTCTTTATTTTTGCTTCTATTTATGTGGTTAATTACATTTATAGATTTTCGTATGTTGAACCACCCCTGCATCTCTCCTAGCAAATCGTATCCAAGTGCTTATTAAAAAAAATAATTCAACATGACCAAGTCGGCTGGTTTTAAATGGAGACTTTCTAAAGGTTTAGCTGAGCTTGTGAATCAGCTGTGACTCATCCCCTGCCTGTCCTGGTGACCCACTGATGTGAACAAGTAGATGCTTCTGTGGGGAAAGAAAAGGAAAGAAAAAGAAAAAAGAAGATGTGCCCTCCCTGCTTACTTTTCTGGTGGTTTCTATGCTTAATTGTCAAAATTACTGGGGAGAAGAGCCAAAGCAGTATTTTATTGTGTGCCCATGGCTTCTGGCTGAGCTCAGGTGTTGGTGTTTCCATTTCTGATGGAGAAGAGATTTCTTCTTGTGTCCAAGAGTCACAGGTGGTCCGGGCAGGGATGGGGCCAGGGTCGGGATCAGGCCGCAGGGTGCCTGCTAAGGAGAGCTCGGCACCGTGGGCTCTGGAGTGGTGCAGGCAGGGCTGGGCTCTGAGCTCACTGGAGCACAGTGCCTGAGATGCACCTCGTGCTGCCCAGTAGGTGTCATGTCTTGAATGAGGTCACCAGGCTCAGGGTCTCAGGGCTGTTGTAAAGTCAGGTAATGGGACCAAAGTAGAAGTTTTCAGGACCAAAGCAGTGGTTCTGTGAGTAGTTTGATAACCCAGAATCAAGTGTCAGCAAGCTCAGCTTTCACATGCTGGTGCTTACCTCAGTGAAGAGTCTTCCAAGGGTTCATCGCTGCTGCAGTGGTCTGGGATGTGCACTAACTTTCATTCTGATGCACTAAGTCTGCCCCTCCCGGTGCGTTTCTGTTGTAAAGGGTTTAGCGTTTATGTTTGGGGGGTGGCCCCAAGTTCTTCCTCCCTGAACTGGTTTCATCGTCACTGGACAGAAGTGACCAAGGGCCCAGTCCACGAGGACGCAAGGACACCAAATGACTCTCTTTGCCTCTCCTGCTCTCCTGACCTTTGCAGGAGAAGAGCGTGTCTCGGGTGGCCCACTGGTTGCATGGAACAGACTGAACTGAGCCCAGCTGACCTGCCCCCGAAGAAGGGCCCACCAGGCCCCTGTGGGTGCAAAACATCAAGGTTGTAGACAAATGAAGTTCGCACACCCCACGCTGACACCAGCTGTAGGAGGGCAGAGGGTGGCCCCCACTGAAGCAGGAAGTGCTGCACGGGCCAGTGATGGCACCTGTAATCCATGGATGGGTGACATGACCAGGTCATTTGATCTCCCTCTTTGAAGTGGAGTTTTAAAGGCAAATTGACAGCATCATTTGGGTGATTGACCCAGCTATTGAAAACCGGTTTAAGCAGATTTGCTTAGTCCTGGACAAGATGGGTGGACCTCACCGCTCCTTGGCTCCCAGCCATTAATCTGTACTTACAGCCACTTCTTGAGGGGGAAGCATGGGAGACAGGCCGCACTGCCTGAATCGTGAGGCCTTTTGTCAGACGAACATTCTCAACAGCAGTCAGCAAGCAAAAGGCATTTTCCTGAATTATGGGAGGCAAAGCCCATTAAGTGCAAAACTGCGGTGCAAAACTGGCTTTCACAGTTTCCTGGGAGGTAGCCCCTGTGATTACACATCTCACAAATTTGCCTACATGAGAGTTAGACAGTAAATCCTGAAATTTCTGGCGAACTCTCTTCTATTAGTTTTTGTCAATCACTTCTGCTTGGAATTCAGACGATCTCCTTATGCTACGTGGTGGCACATCACCCACTGCCTGATGATGCCACCATGCTGCTGTGTCCACTTCTGAGCAAAACAGGTGCTCCACAAATGACATAGGATTTTGTCCCTTTAAAGCTTTATTCAAATGTTGGAGAACCCGCATGCACATGATTTTAACATATATCTGATCCCAGGTGTCACTCTGTTGTACTCATAAAACTAGACAAATCTGAGCTCAGATTCTGAGTCTGCCACTTATAAACTTGTGACCTTAGGCAAAGTATAAAACCTCTCAGAGATCTGCATAAATTAGGTCATTTGTACTTGTAATTCTTCCAAATCAGAATCATAGACTGGGAGGAATTTACAGAAAGAGGAAAACCCTACTTGGCTGCACTCACCCATCCATGGTTTCACTCATTCTGTACTTCCTTCCATCTGTTCCTTCCATCCACTCATCATCCCTGTCACCCTTCATCCGTCTCTGCATCCACACTGTGTATGCTTATAATTCCCCATGGTCTAGGTGAGGTACAGGATAGAAGGAAATGAATAACATCGAGCCCTTAAGAAATGTCCTATAAAAACTATGTATCTTTGCTGGAGAAATCTGCAATTCCTCAGGTATGTAAAATTTCCGGGAGGAATGGAAGGGCCAGCAGTGGCTGCTGAGAGAGGGGTCTGCGAGCTCTGGGGGTGCAGGGCTGGGTGGTGTCGTGGGGCTCGAGTAGAGCTTTTGTAGGTGGGCAGAGAGATTCCAAATCCTGGGTTGCCATGGGCAGCAGGAAGCCCGCCTCCCACTGCCCATTTGGGCAGGGGCTCTCCTGGAAGCAGGATTGGAGATTTACGGGCGTCGCGGGCACCTTCTTGCTGAGCGGGGTCTGGTAAAGCTGTAGAAGCTGTGGACCTTAGATCGCAGCCCTCTGTCAGAGACTCTGAGGCTGCCAGCGGGGGCTGTGAGCCACAGAAGGCCATTCCCAACTCTCCCCAGCACAGCCCCAGGCCGCAGGGGCCACCCTGAGCCAGACCTGGGCTGAGCATGGTGCTCCTTCATTTCATGCTCTGCTCTGCTAGAGGGACTCCAAAGCAGGGCGCTTTGTGTCCCTGGGTTTTACAAACTCTTTCCTGGAACAGCTCTTGCAGTTTTCACTTATGCTTCCTTTCTCCTGAGACCCAGCTGCGTGCCCATAGGCCTGGGCCAGTGGTGTGGGCAGCCAGCTCCCTGCAGTATTTGTTACCAGTTCAGTTTGCATTTGGCTGTTTATACCCTTAGAAAATGAGGTCTCCCAGGAGTCACAGCAGCTCTGGAGAGGTATGCTGTGTCAATCCATCATGCCGTGAGCAGGGCATGCCCAGACACGCCTAAACCCCAAGGCTTGCTTAGGTTAACTGGCTTTATTTTATTTATTTATTTATCTATAATTTTGTTGTAGAGATGGGGTCTTGCTATGTTGCACAGCCTGGCCTCAAGTGATCCTCCAGCCTTGGTTTCCCAAACTGCTGGAATTACAGCCGAGTACCACTGCCACCGGCCTTTAACCTGCTTTAGACTGGCAATTTGATTTGGCCAGTAACAGCTGCTCTTTTCAACTTTTGTGGGGAAAATTACAATTTTTGTCTTACCAATTGCATGACAGAGGCTTCCCATAAGATACTTTACCCATTTTATATGTTCTTTAAAATTAGCATCACAAACATTAGCAAAATAATAACTTGATGACTCAGTCTCACTGACACTGAATTTCCAGGCCCCTGAATATGTTCTGTTTGGGCTGAACTGTGTCTCCCAAAAAGATATGTTCAAGTCCTGAATCTGATACTGTGAATGGGACCTCATTTGGAAATAGAGTCATTGCAGATGTCGTTAGATAGGATGAGGTCACACTGGAGTAGGGGGGGCTCTAATCCAGTACAACTGCTTATAGAGAAAAGAAAACACCGTGTGAAGGCAGAGACACACAGGGGACACCACGTGAAGATGGTGGCACAGACTGCAGAGACGTGTCAACAAGCCAGGGAGCACTGGGGGTCTCTGGCCAACATGGGAACCTGGAAGAGGCAAGGAAGTTCCTACCCAGAGTCTCAGAGCATGGCCCCACCGACACCTTGGTTTTGCACTTCCAGCCTCCAGACCCACGAGAGAACAAATTTCTGTAGTTTTAAGCCACCTGATCTGCGTTACTCTGTTGCTGCAGCCCTGGGACACTGATGCCGCCTTTACCGATTACACTCCCCTGACTAGTAGAGTCTGTCGCCACTGAACATAGAAGGACGCTGGCCTCAGAGAGGTCAGCAGGCTACTCAGTGTCACCCAGCTTGTGTCCCTGCACAAGGCACTTGGCCTATTTGCTACAGTTCTGGCCGTGTTGCTTTGTTTTGTTTTCTGATTGTCAAAAGATACCACTCCATAGGGTTGTGAAATATGTGATGGAAATGACAAAATGATTAAACAGAGCATTGAGGTATAATTTACAGACATTAAGTGTTAAAATGAGTTTGGACAAGCACGTACATCCATAGAAGCCAAATCATGTACAAATAGGGAACTTTTCCATCACCCAGAGAGTTCTCTCGTTCCCATTCTCTGTCAATGCCAAACCCACACCCAGGCCACCACTGCTCTGATTTCTGTCACTACCAGTCAGCTTTGCCTGTCCCTGAACTTCATAGAGGAGGAGGCCTCTCATCTGTTCTGCATGTGTCTCAGACCCACCCAGGTTGTCAAGTATTTAAGGAGTTTGTTCATTTCAATGCTGAGTAGTACTTCACAATATGAATATGGTGCAATTTGTCCATTCACCTAGTGGTGGACATTTAGGTTGTTTCCAGTTTGGGGCTATTATGATTAAAGCTGCTATAAATACTCACGTAGCCTTGTGGATATTGTTTCATTTATCTTAGGTAAATACGTAGGAATGGAATTGTTGGGTCATGGTAAAACCAGGCTGAACTTCATAAAGCAACTGAGAAGCCGTTTACAAAACAATCTGTGAAGCCTCATGGAGATGGAGGCCTGGCAGGTGCTGTGCTGTGAGGGTCCCTCTCCCTGCCATTGCCCAGGCACAGCATAATCAAGGGGACAAATTTACATGACTGCATTTGGCTTACTGTCTTGCTGAACTACATCCACACACACAACAGGTCCACTCGGGCAGCGGTTTTCCCTGTTGTGTTTTGTAGATGTCTCCAGACTTTCCTATTAGAGTCATTGAAGGGACAAAGGGAAAACTTCATTTACAAATACAGTTTTACTTAAATATAGAATTCATATTTAAATATAGAACTGTTTTGCTTAGAGAATTTGTGCTAAATTCTTATATATAGAAATTGCTTAAATATAGAATTTGCACGTAAGTATAGAATTGTACTTAAATATAGAATTTGTTTTACTTAAATATAGAATTTACTTAAATATAGAATTGATTTTCTTGATCTCAGAAAGTCAGTTCCTTCCTGTATAATTTGCATGCCACAGAAGCTGCAGTGAGAAAATAATGTGGATTTAGGGAGCTTCTTGGAGTTTCAGTTCATCAAGCACATTCACACATGGATGCTGCATTTTGCACAAGGAGGAAGAGCAGGCCCATCTCTGAGGAGCTGCCACAGCTGCTGGGGCAGAGGAGGAAGAGGATGGGGGAGGGTGGGAGGAAGGAGAGGGGACGGCTGGGGAGAGCCAGATGGACAGGGCCTGTGGGGTAGAAGGAGGTGAAGTACATATGAGATGCACCCAGAAGGTGACTCGCAGACTGGATTAACCACTCAGGAAGAAATGCCCTTTCTGGGATGGGATTCTGCTAACATTCCTTCAAATACAACCTCAAAATATCACCTATGACATGGGACAGAAGCCAGGCTAATGGGCCCAACTGCAACCTCTCTTGCAGACAGTGAGACAAGAAAACTCTTAATTCCACGGGGGATTCATATGGGGGTCCAGAGCAAAGGCTGAAGCAAGTGCCCTTGAAACTGAGCTTCCTATCTGTCACCCCTGCCAGCCTCCCACGGCCAGCCCCCTTCCAGGAAGCACACAGCACTCACCAATGTGCCATTATGGCCTCCTCATGCTCACTGCATGAAATGTTACTTTTGAAATATGTATTCACCTGAGTCAAAAAACACACATCACCAAGAAAGGTGTGGGGAGACTCCCCAACCTCACCCTTCCACCCGTTGAATGCCCAACTACTTCACTGTCCCTTCTCAGACTTCACAGATTTCTTGCATGTCCCTCCATAACTCTTTTATCCATGGATAAGCAAATACTAAATATATATTAATGTTATTTTCCATCCCTTGCTGTTTTGCAAAGGAAAGGTATAATCCAACCAGAAATGTCTAACTTATTATGATTTATTCAGAGCTTACTGGACACAGTCCTCTGCATTGGGCTTTTCATCTAAGACAGGTCTTGCCCACGCTCTCTGAGGAGCTCCCAGTCCTGGGCTGGGCATCCAAGGCTCTGTGCAGCGTGACTCCAGAGGACATCTCAGATCAGCTGGGCTCAGCTTTCTGCTCTGGAAACACACTCTGGCAGCTATAGGCTCTTCCAGACATAGCCCTTCCATCCCATTTTCTACCTGGACTCAAGATACCCTCCTTGTCTGAAGCGCCCTCTCCCTTCCCGCCTCACCCCGCCAAGTCCTTTGAGCGCTGGTGGGAATCTTGGCTCTGGTAAAGTCCTCGCTCCTGCCTCTGAGCCAGGCTCACGCTGTTCACCAGGACGATGATCCTGGAGTTGAACGAGGCTTGTGTCTCTTGCATGTTGCCCGTGCGTGTGGCACTCAAGCAGATTTCAGATTTCTGGACAGACCCGTCCGGGTCTGACACTCCTTGGTTTCTTTTGCTGGAAAACTAGACTAGTATCTGGAACAGAAGTTAAGAAATTGTGATTTATTTGTTGATTAAATTATACCATTAAATGAACTAAAAATGCTTTAAAATACTCACCCCCATTCCCTGCTAGCAGGCTGCTACTCTGGAGGTGTAATGAGGGACGTTTCAAGGCACTTTGGACCCAAAATAATTCCCCTCCCATGTACGGTTGTGCCGTGGCTCAGCCTGAATAGACGGCAAACCCAGGGAACCACTCACGAAGACACTGTCGGACACGCATGTTATTAATTCAGATATTAGCTTTCCAGTAACAGATGCTCACTTTCCAGCACCCACTGTTGAGTGTGAAATGATGACTTAAATATGGGCGCCTGGGGGAGTTTTCAAGGGAGCGAGTTAAGGCAAATGTGAGAGACCAAGAGATGAAGGAGATAAAAAGGATGTAAATAAAATGTATTGGGTTGAAAGGATAATTGTTTGGTTAAACTAGAATAAAACAGGTTTGTGGAATTGCTGTCATTTGCAGGAACTTGAAGGGTAAGTATTTTAAGTCAATGGAAGGGAAGCATTTTAATGCAGATGCAGTCAGGAGCAAAACCTGAGAGTTGAGAAAATACAGCAGGCAGGGAGAAGAGTGGCCAGCCCTGTCCTCCAGGGGAGGGAGTCGCTCAGAGCCACACCGGCTTGTTTTAACCAGTGGCTTGGTGATTCGCTGGGCACTATGCCTGTCTCTTAGGGGCCGAGATGGTGACTTCCCCCAAGCAGTGAGCAGGACAGGAGACCATGCTGGTTTGGCTCATGGTGGTCACCGGGTCGGGGACTGGCAGGGGGCCAGCGAGTTCTGCCCTGAACACTTGGAGATGTGTACGTGGTGTGGGGACGTGGTGACAGTCTACAACGAGGGCTGGCTTCCATTTGCAGCTTTGTTGATGGCTGATTCTGGATCTCCAAAAACCAGCATCTGCCTGACGCCAGCTGCTCTGCAGATAAACTGTCAACACAGCACAGCAAACCCCTGTGATTAACTGTTTCCCTGTAACATGGCTTGTCATCCCTGGGGCCAACCACATGCCCTGCAGGACAGCGGAGCTCTGCTGTAGCATCATGACAGCCTGCAGGAGGCCTTGGCCTTGGAGTGAGGCGGATTTGGGTGTGAGCCCCAGCTCTGTAACCACTGCCTGTGTGAGCGTGAGGTGGTCTCTCCACCTCTCTCTGCCTCTGCAGATTCCTCTGTGAAACGGGCATTATAATACTGTCATGGAGTTTATGACGTGACACAAACTGCTGGGCCCAGTCCCCAGAATATACTGTGTGCTCTGTGGACACCACCTTACATCTGTAGACAGCAGCTCTTACCATCAATACTTCTCTGTACTATTTTATCATCTTGAGGGAAGGAACAGGGACAAACCAGCGTTTAGCTACAAAGTGTTCTATCTTCAGAGAGGTTTCGTGGCACAGGGTAGGTCCACTCAAGGTCTGGAGTCTACCAGCTGTGATCTAGAGAAACTTGTTTAACCTGTTATTTTTTAAAAATGTATTAATGTAAATTTGTGAATAGGTAACATATTCACATAGTTTAAAATATAATATGTGAAAAGGAAAACATCAAGAAATCGCTCTCCTGTTCCATTTACTCACCTCTTCCTTGTGAGCCCTCCCCACCACCCCTCAAAAGCACTGTCATTGTTTACCGGCTTCTGTTATATATTAATGCATATAAAATAAAATAATGCATTTTTATTCTTCCCTCGTGTTTTCTTTAGAGAGAATGTATAATATGCACATTTCTGCATGTTGGTTTATTATTAATTTAATCTACGTGGAGGTCTTTAAGCACCACTACACAGAGAATCAGCTCCATTCTTCCTAGAGCCGCACACGTTCAATCGTATGCATGTGTGGTACTCTATTTACCTAGTCCCCTGTGAATGGACTCTTGGGTCGTTTTTCTAACATTTTACTGTTACCAAAAATCCTGCCATAAATAACCCTGCCCAAGTACATCTGTAGGGTAACTTCCCAGAAATTGCTGGGTCAAAGAGCATCAGAATTTTATATTTTGATAGATGTTGGAAATTTTCCCTCTAAAAGAGTATCAGTTTATATTCCCACCAACAATACTCGAAGATGACTGTTCCTCCTCAGCCTCGGCAACAGAGTGTACCATTAAACCTACAGAAATGTTTATGGGTCAAAAATACCTTCTTTTGTGTCACTTATTAGGAGTGAAGTTGTAATATATTAAAAAATCCCTTGATTTTTCTTTTTCTGGAAAATATTATTCATGTCATTGGCATAATTTATATTGGGTTGTTAGTGTTTTTTAAAAGTCATCTTGAAAAAAATGTGTGATAAAAATCTCATGTATTAATATTTTTATTTAACTTTGTCCTTGATTTTGCTTTTAGTATTTTTCAATTGTTTTATTTAATATTTCATTTTGGTATGTAGAATTCTTCATTTAAATTCAAGATTTTCATTTTTTATTTTTTTATGGCCTCTGTATATTGACTCATTATTAATAGTTTGCACATTCTCCTCTACCGCAAGATTATGGAGGAAATTCCCCATGTTTTCATTGGAAACAATTATGGTTTCATTAGTTACACTGAAATCCACAATCAGTGGCTTGCACTGGTTTAGAATTGGCCATAGTAGAGTACTTTCACTGTGAACTTGGGAAATGTTCCATTATTAGGGCTTTTTTTTTTTTTTTTTTTTTTTTGAGAGCCAGTTGTTAAGCATTTGTGAGCACACCTGCTTTAAATCTGCTTGAATTTTTAACCAAATATGTTACTTAACCACTTTGGTGTTAGTTGCCTTATCTGGAACATTGAAGCTAAAGCCCCCAGTCCCTGGCAGTGCTTCACAGTGACTGCTGTCACCATGGACCACCAGTGACCCTGTGAGGACCCCTTTCACCTGCTCTCGCAGGTGTGGAATTGGCCAGGTAGTTGGCGGTGGGGCTGGGCTCTCTCCTGGATCTGCTGGGCGCCGAGGCGCATCATGCATCAAGATTCCCCCCAATAACAGTGTCGCAGTAAGGGGCTACTGGACCTGTACCTCTCACCTTGAGAAAGGTGAGATTTTAATGGTGCAGGAAAGGTTGACCCTAGTGTATGATGAATTGTTTGGTTTTTTCCAAGTTCTACTCGTCTAGATTTTCTTTAATGTTTGGGGAAACACGCAGTTGGCCAGGTGGGACGAGATCACAAGTGTTGAAAATTCCCTGCCTGTTCAAGGGGACAACACGGCAGGACAGCTACTATGGCCTGACGGGGGGGCTTTTTGTGGCTGTTTTTCTTCATGTTTCATTTGAACCAGATTCTTCAATAAACATATGTCATGGTTGGAGGCAGGCAATACTAGCGTGATTTTCCTGGAATCCCCAAATTTCCTAGCAATGGCCCTAGGTGGAGTTGTCCCTTTCAGCACAATATGTTTTAAAATTTAGATAATTCTCATAAAAATCACCATTTACTCATATTCATACAAAAAAAAACATTTTTCCTCTTTACAATTTTTCTTCTGCTTTATTTTTCCCTTTTCCTGCCCAACTCTTCTGCTCCCAGCCCCACAAACAAAAAACACCTTAGAATTCTTCCCTTGAAGAACTGCCTAGGGAATGATGGAGACTGTGCTGAGGTGACCGAAGGTCAAAGGGAATATCCCGAGATAACCTGAAATTAACTCTTGGGATGTTTGGAAATTGAACCTCTTAGGGTGTTGAAAGCTCGGCTGAGAAGAGTGTCATGTCTGTGAAGGCTCCAATCACATATGTACTACTCACACCACACGGCACATTTCTTTCCTGTTGCCCTGTGCTAGGAACTTCTTGAGGAGGGGGCCAATCTTATGTTTTTTCTAATTTACGTTGACTACAGCTTGGTGCACATGGAATACTCTAAACAAATGTTTGCTCATTGAGCGAGTGCATGAACATACCCTCACACACACACACACACACACACACACACACACACGCACACACACACACAGCCTTCGATAGCCAGGGCAGAAATAGAGGAATAGGATGCAAAGAAATTAATTCACTGTGTATCCACTTTTCTTTATTTAGAACATTTAGGTAATCCTGGTAAATTTATGTTCTGTTGTCCTTGTGTTTTCTTCCTTTTCTACCAAGGGCCTTAGCAAGAAGCACTCCCCATGGATAATGCTAGTATTGGTTTCCTACTCCTGCTGTAACACATTACCCCAAGCTTCATGGCTTAAAACCACGCAGATGTATTATCTTATAGTTTGTAAGCTAGAAGTCTGACAGGGGTCTCACTGGGCTAAAACCAGGCAGGGCGGGGGCTGCGTTCCTCCTGGAGGCTCCAGAAGGGAATCGTGTCTTTGCCTTCCCAGCCTCCAGGAGGCGCCCACGTTCTGCGGTCGGCCACAGGCCTGTGTGTGCCTGGCCCGGGCGCTCTCCAACTAATCCCAGGAAGATATTGTATTCAGCTGGGACAATATCAAATGATGGACGAAAAAACAAACACCCCCAACACACAACGAAATGGAAGTTTTCCACTACAAAAAAAATCACCAATATTTTCTCCTATTTCTTCAGTGTCTGTTCCTTCTAACACACCACAAAATAAAAAACTGAATAGAGAACAAACGTGAAATTCAAGAAGTCAACTTTACTTACCACAAGTATATATGCAAGTTATATGCTAGCAAATACGTCTATGTATTTTGTGCTAGTACAAAATACATAAGAAAGTCACATAAAGGAAAAAATATTTGAATTCTTCACGGTATTCTATAAAGGAACGTGAAACTTGTTGGAATTCCAGCTACTCTGTCATCTGCACAAATTTGAACATTTTGATCAGATCCAGTTGGTTTTCTTATATTGCATCTTATATCAGTCTTCGATGGGTGGTCTGCAGCTAGCATGGCCCAACTACAAAATATTTCCCTTCCGTACGTGGCAGCCCAATTCGCCATTAGTGGAGTCAGGGTTTTAGAATGCTTTCCTTCTGCAGCCTTGGCCCTTCCTGCACCTTGTGGGTTCTGGTCCTGCCCCACAGAACACAGAACGTACCACTCCTCGCTGTCCCCCATGGTCTCCTTCCAGTGCCTCAGACAGGTCCAGCGTCTTCCACTGAATGTTCCTCTTCAGGCCAAATCGAGGCCAGGGCGGAGTACAGGAACTAGAACAGTCCAGGTGCAGCCTGGCTGGGCCTCGACTTACTTGTTAACAGAGGAGGAGTACTGCCTGCCTCACGTGCCAGGATTGAACAGGACAATGGCCATGAAAATATGTTGTCCTTGTTAAAAGAGAATTGCCTGAACTGTCCCAAGGTCTTCAGCTTTTCCTAACAGCACTCATCACTTAACTCATTATGCTGGAAGTGGGCCAGCCAGTCCAGAATTCAGTGAGATTATTCTCTCTCATGACCTGGACATTGCACTTAGGACGCCATCTATCTGGAGTTTTCTTTAAAAATGGCAGGAACATTATAAAGTTGAAATCACCTCTTTACACAGCAGGTAGGATGTGTTTCTCTAAGGGGTGAACCTGCTGAAACCATCAAGCAATTCACACACCATGGCCAAACGCTTAGTATAAAACAAACACTGCCGTAGGAAGATGAAATTGGTAGAAGACATAGTACTGCTCTCGGGAACTTATGAAAGAGTTGAGAGATCAGAAAAAGCACATAAAACAACCCGAGGGCAATAGAAGGTGGCACCTAAAGAGGATAAATCATCCAAGGAAAGGTAGAAAGTCCAGCAGGGCCTCAGAGACAGCAGAACATCAGGAAAAGCTACCTGCAGAGGAGGAGCCCAGCCCAGGCCTGGAAGGTCTGAGTCGAGCTGGAGAGAAGGGGCTGGGCTGCGGGAAATGAGAGTGGCACAGGAGGGACTGTGAATGGGAACAAGCAATCCAGGGAGAGTTCATATAATCTTCATATCAGCAACAATTATAGGAAGTTGAACTTGTTTGGCAGATAGAGTAACATTTAGGGAGGAAACCTGCCTTTTCCCCAAACATCTCTTGAAGATGCTGTCAGAGACTGACCATGTATTGTTCCTGTGGTCATTCATTTACCCAGTGCAATTCCTCCCCCTCCAGAGTGACAGATGCTGGGATGCGAGTGTAAATACACTGTGGTGCCTCCCGAGAGGGTCTCGTGAACTCTGATTTCATCGCCTTGTGCTCCAGACTTCATGAGGCTGTTTCTGGAGAGATTTGAGAACACTGATAAGGAGCAGTTCACTGTGCCAGGTGAGGGCCCTGAGTAGGATTCTCATAGCAGGTGGCATTGATGCAGATGAGAAGAGTGTTACTCAGATAGATGACAAGGAAGGGTATTCTGGACAAAGCTACCTGCGATGTCCACGGAGATGCCAGGAGCACAACAAATGTGGACAGTGGTCAAACTGAATCATGGCCCTGGGCCGGGTCCACAATCAGAGAGTTCATCAGTATCACCTGAGGTACTCTCCCTAAGGGCACCTGGCAGGTCCCCTCCTCTGAATGTTGTAGGTGGGCAGGTCCCAAGTGTCTGGATTTGAAAAGTCTCCCTTTGTGATTTTGACGTGAGCCCTGGCTAAAAAGTGAGAGATGGGAGGAGAGTCGTGGGTTGGGGGAGGACTGAGTAGAGTCAGGTGGAGGTGACGGTGTGTGATCGGAGGCCTCCCACCCATAGCTGCAGGACTGACAAGGACAATGATCCTCCAGCTCCAGCTGAGCCTTCAGATGACGGCAGCCCTGGCTGACATCTGAATTGCAACCTAGTGAGACACTATGAGCCAGAAACACCCGTGTGAATCCTGCCTTTTTACTTTGTGATGTTTTGACCTGTGGATCCCTGCTGACACAGGAGAGGGACTGCCCCTTCCAGGGCTAGCTAATTCCTAGACAGCACACAACGCACCTTCCGTCATGTTGCATGTGCAAACCAACCAGAGCCACACCTCAACCACCTCCTTCAGGGCTATGGCGCTCTGGGCCACTATCCACCTGCCCTAACAGCCCCTTCCCCCAAAGCTCCTTGAAATTACTCACACCAGGCCAACCCCAAGTCTGCCTAGACGCCTCACCTCGCCTTTCCCGCAGAAACCACAAGAAGGGCAGGAGCCGTGTTGTTCTGTACCGCTAAGCTCAGTGCTGCAGGCAGGGGGCGAGCCCTCTGGCCTTACTCTTTCTCCTGTGGGGACAAACAGCTGACTCAGCCCTGCCCACAGGGGGAGAACCGCCCCCCCAAACATGCCAAGAAGCCTCTTTAGTCAACCCCACACCCTCTCTTCCTGAGCACAGGAAACATAGTTACTACATCCCCCCTACCCTGCACCCTCCGCCCACATCTGACCTGGGGTATCCCCTGATGTGGTGTGCCCCCTGCTCTTGGGAACTATGAGTAACAAAGTCTCTTTCAATGGCAGTTTTCTCCTGACCTGTTGGCTTCACCATACCTGGATAATAATAAAACTCACATTTTAAAACACACCCAGCTAAGCTGCTGTCACATCCCTGACCCACAGAATCTGTGAGATGGTATCTGTTTGCTGTCTGAAGCCAGGAAGTTTCGTGATTGTCTACTTTGCAGCAGTAGATAACTAACACTGCCAACGAAGGCCTGAAGACTTGGAAATTAGGGAGACACGATAGTTTTTAGGAAGGTGAGCAATGTGCTTGGTTTGTGCGGCCAAGAGGGTGGTAAGGAGGGACAGAACGTGAGCAGGGTGCGGCCCAGGGAGCACAGCATGGGACCCTTCATCCTGCGGGCCAGTCACCCTGGCTGGTCGCATCCTCTTATTTTGTGAGTACGATCATCCCAGACCCTGTGGTCTTAGATTCTAACTTTGAAAACAGAAGGCTTAGCTTATTTTCTTTGGTTTTTTTCCCAAAGCATTCTGTTTCATCAGTGCCTTTCAGGGCAATGCTTATTTTCCAGTGAGGGCCATCCTAAAAGAAGATCCAGCACCGACGAGTGTCCCTGTCTCACCTCTATTCCCCACTTGTTTGAAGAGTCTGAAACACCTTGTGGCCTTTGTCCTTCCCAGTGGCTCTGGCCTCGTTTGGTTGCATCAGAAGCCCCAACCCGAGGACTGGAGCTGCAGGCTGTGGGCCGGGGAGCGTTCAGTGTGTCTACACAATCGGAGGTTAGGAAACACCAGCTAGCGGGGGCAGTTGGGAGGGAACTGGGTTTCCTGTGCTCAGGAAGAGAAGATGTGGGGTTGACTAAAGAGGCTTCTTGGCATGTTTGAGGGGGGCGGTTCTCCACCTGTGGGCAGGGCTGAGTCAGCTGCTTGTCCCCACAGGAGAAAGAGTAAGGCCAGAGGGCTGGCCCCCTGCCTGCAGCACTGAGCTTAGCGACAAGGAACAGGAGCCGCCTGCAGAAGGCGTCACTGCTGGGCAGTAAGTCTTTGTACATATGTGTCATGCTCTTCTAAAGGTGTAACTGCCGCATCACTTTAATGATTCTTAAAATCTGTATTGCAGCACATAAGAAAAACTCTGAAGAAACTGTTTTTAACAAAGAAGGAGAAAAATGAACCATCAATCACTGTTGTAAGCACTGTTTGAGGAGGCAGGGAGAAATATGCATTTAGAATTAATCATATTTAAAAATGACACAATGCCATTTGCTTGGAATTGGAGCAAGATAGAAATGTGTGAATTAGTTGTCCCCGGGCTTGATGGACTTGTCCCTCAGGCAGAGCCCAAGACCCTGAGGGGACTCAGGAGGCTGAGCGGGTTTCCTTGCCACTTCCCCAGGCGTATTTACGGAGCACAGTGGCGGAAACTTCCAAGCTGATCAATGCAACACTGTAGGTTCAGGCAAAACAACAAAATGACGTTTCCCTGAAATTCACAGAACTGGCTCAATTCTAGAAGACTGGAGGAGAACCAGGGTACCCAGCAGGGTCCTGCTGTCCTCTTAGTGCATGATCCAGTGACCACCTGGAGTTACAGGAAGGGGCTGATGTCCCAGTGACGAGGAGGGCATCTGTGAAGCCTGTGCGTGGGGTCTGGCTCCTGCTACTTCACTCGTTTGGGGACAGTGCCACCTCCTGCCCCCTCACCGTCTGTCCTCGCTGTCTGAGTCCAGAGACAGAAGCAGCCCATGACCAACGCCAGTGAACCTTGTGAGCCAGGAGCCTTCCCCAAGCATCCCCGGATGCTGCTCTTGCCCTGGGTGGCAGCACACTCCACAGAAAGTGGGAGGATGCCTGTCGCCAAAGCAGTGCCCTTCCGAGGACACAACCTGCTCTACCCTGCAGCTGATGTCCTAGGTGAACATTCCACACGTTTGTTAACTCAACACCATCTATGAACAAAAACTGTTCCTATCAACCTTCAACCTTGCATTCTCTCCCTTGGGTGACCACTTCACAGAAAATCTGGCCTTTCTCCACGTTTCATTGTTACCAGAGCATCTTTGATATAAACAGTCACTTCAGTGATGCACATGTAGCACACTTGCTGTGACTACTGTTTAGTGGAGAGAGGGGACCGATCCCCAGACCCTGTAACAGGAGCAGGAAGTCCATTGACCAACAGGAGCATAACGTCTAAATGACTGAGGCTTTTTCCTCTACAAAGCTGGCCTTGCCCGTGGGATGAACGAGAGCAGCTGACCATGTGTCGAGAAGTACCTGCCATGTAGCTAAAGGTGCCAGGACCTGAGGTTGGCTCTGGGGACAGTGCAGGGTTTGGACTCCGGGTTGCATCACCTTCTGGCTTTATAGCACCCAGCAAATGATTTAACTCATCCAAGCCTTAGTTCAGTCATCTGTACAATGAAAATACTAGTGGGATCTTTCTTATAAACTGATACCCAGCTCAACCCTGAGGTAACCCATGTACGACTTCTTACTATGGCACTTGTTACACAGAAACATTTAACACATGTTAGGTACTTGCTACTGGTAATCGCACTATTAACAGAAATAAAGGAAGCCAATGGAGCAGAGTGGTGAAAACCCTTGGCTTTAGAATGCACTCTTTCACTTTCTAGCTAGTTGCTTCAGGAAAGTCATATAACTCCTTCCTACTTTAATCATTGCATCTCTAAAATGGGACAATAATGACATTCCCTCACACAGTTGCCATGCAGTTCTAATGAATGCAAAGATGTGGAGCTGCTACTCCAATGTCAGCCTAACGCGTAAGCTCACTTCCACCTGTCTGCCTTCCATGGAAACCATGCTACGAGGTTTCATGATGCTTGAGTAGCCTCATAACCTTTATTTCCAGACTACATAGTTTGATTTCATCATCTAATTTCTCCTTAGAAAACCTCAGGCCTTTCTTTAGGTTTTCTGTGGAGCTGCCTACAGTTGTGCCAATTGGGAGGTGTCAGGGTAAGGCATATTTAATCTCCCCTGATGGGTTAATATTAATTAATACTAATTAATAATATTAATATTATCAGGGTAGTTAGGAGTCAATCATTAATCATGGTTGCAATGCTTATGGCAATCACTGGCTGAAGTTACTATTTGATTGATCTATAAAAGAGAAGGAAATGTTAAAATGTGGTGTGATGAAGAAATGCAAGAAATTGAGAGAGCGAGAGAGGGGTGAATGTAAATCAGTGATGAGCTCTTGCCCATGAAGCTTGGCTGGGGAAGTGCCCTGACACGGTCTCCCTGCAGGGTCACGTCCGCCTGCTAGTGCTGGGAGCCTGGCCGCCCGCAGATCAACGCACTCTGCGAGGGGGGACCACGCTGGTGAGACACGGAGACCACCTCCTAATGTCAGACGTGTCCACAGGGACGGCTGCCTCTGCACAGGAGCACTGAAGAGAGACTGGGAGGAGCATCCCATCAAAACCGCAGCTAACACCGCTTCTCGGCTCCGGCTGGGGAGAGAGGAGCGGCGTGAGCAAGGCTGAGCGCCTGCGTGTTCCTCTGCGCGCGCGACTGAGAGGAAGCGGCGGGAACTCGGCAACGCAGAGACATACAGGAAGGTGTCACGTCAGCACACCGCGTCTGAGAGTGCTTTGCATTGAAAAGCATTCTGTCTTAAGATCTTTCATCACAAAAGGTATGTTTACTCATTGTTCCTCTCTTGACTTATCCAACACATTTTAATACGCATAAGGGCCTGCCCCGTGCACAGCACAAAGCCAGGTGCCGGGAAAGGGGTGGGCAAGGCAGACACGGAAGTCCCTCCTCGCCCCAACCACCCCTCACCCCAAGTGTACTGGTTAGACAGATCCTCACAGGGGTGGTGGTGGCGGGGGCCGTGTATGTTTCGTTTGGGAACAAAGTGGATGGTCCCTTTCCATGAGAAAGTAAGCCCTTCAGGGCATCCTAAGGGCAAGCTTGACAGGAAGACTCTGAAACAGCAGGCGGCTGAGCAGCTCTGCATAGAAGGGACCAGGGATCAGGATGTGTTGCCACAGAGTGGGCAGCTCACTGCCAAGGAGGGACACTGAAGGTGATCCCCAAAGGGCATCGAACCACAAGGAATGCCAGCACTCAGCTTCAGGGCTTTGTGTTGCTGTGACGTGACCTTCTTCCCTATCTCCTTAAACCTTCAGTTCGCTCCAGTGCCTTGGGGGACAGACTCTATGAGTTGATCAGATTTGGGATTACAGTTGAGGCTGGTGACCTTGAATTTTTTGTGACCCTGTCTGTTCTGAGCAATGAATATTGAAGGTGAATATCTGAGTCTCCCCTCAAATGTATATCTTGCAATCTTAACCCCCAAGGTGATGGTATTAGTAGTGGGACCTTTAGGAGGTGACTGGGTCATGAGAGTGGAGCCTCAGGAATGGAATTAGTGACCTAGCAGAAAGGACCCCAGAGAGCTCTGCCCTCTTTCCACCATGTGAGGATACAAGGAGATGTAGGCCTTCTACCTCCTGGAAGAGGGACCTCACCAAAACCCCACCAAGCTGGCATCCTGATCTCAGAATTCCAGCCTCTGGAACAGTGAGAGATTAATTTCTGTTAATTACAAGCCACCCAACCTGTGGCAATTTGTTAGAGCAGCCGGAGCTGACTAAGACCTTGGCATATCTTACGGAAATAAGGAGAAGTCAGAGAATTGGGCCTGTTGGGGTCTTGGGAGGCATATAGGACAGAACCACATGCAATGACACTGGGGGTTAAGACACTGCTATGGGTCAGGGACGTGGTGGGTCATGGACTCCATGGAAAGCAGTGGCTCTAGATGTGCACCTTGGGGGGAAGACAGTACAGCAGCCCACAGATGGGACATTTGGAGAACGTTGAGGAACTAGGTATAATAAAAGTTAACACCTGAAAGAATGGGAAATTATGGTCAGAAATGGGAGTTTTAATTTGTGATATCAGAAGTTCAACATTCCTGGGTGACCACAGAGCCTAAGTATGGCCATGAAGTAAGGCTAAAAGGGGTAGAGGTGGAGATGATGAGACATGCAGAGTCCATGTGCCTGAGAGGTGTGGGATGGCGAGTTTGTGACAGCACAAGGTCATCCCGGAGTCCAGCAGTACCTGAGGCGGAGACCATGTCTGGTTCCACACAGTGAAGGTCTCTGGCCACTGCTTCCTTGATGAGGAAGCAGTGGTGGTAGACAAGAACCGAAGGTGGGAGCAGGAGGGTGTGACTTCAAGGGCACATGGACTTTCCCCCAGAGACTGGAAGAGTTATATTCCCACAGCTACAAGAGGGAAGTATGAAGACACTGTCCGCATATCCAGTCTGAGACCCCACAGTGTGAGGGGGTCTTGCTGAGGCGCTGCAGCAGCTGGTCCTTCAGGGAGACAGGGAGGTGCAGGGAACCTGGCTGGGATGACGGGGAGACTGTGTTCATAGAGCCCAAGGGAGCCGTAGGAAGGTTTGGGAGATGCCAGAGGGAGCACTTTCTAGAACAGTCTTCAACCAGATACACAGAAGACATGAATGACTTGCATTTGGTGTAATTTCTGAAAAATGAAGCGTCCAGCCACAGGGGGGAGGGGTGGGTAGCAGGTGCCGCTTGCAGAGGCTGGAGGGGGCTGGCAGCGGAGCCTCGGGTCTTCAGCACTGGGGGGAACTTGGTGGCCATTTGATTCAATTAATCCCAAACTTTTAAGTCCGTTTATTGAAGTTTATTGACCTACACTGAAACTCACTCTTTTCAATTGTAAAGATGGATGAGTTTGACAGTGTGTATAATTGTGTAACCACTGCCACAGTGGAGAGAGGGAACTTTCCCGCCATCCCCACAGTTTCCCTCATACACTGTGTCATCAGTCGCCCCCAGCCCTTGGCACATGGTGGCCACCAATCAGCTTCCTCTTGCCTTGAGTTTGTCTTTCCTGGAGTTGCACATAAACGGAACCACATAGTGTGTTGTCTTTCGTGCAGGCTGCTTTTGCTTAGCCTGCTGCGTTTGAGAGGCAGCATGTGGTCTTTTCCTTTTCCTTTTTCATCGCTGAGTAGCATTCCATGGTGGGAAAATACGTATACATGCACATGCCACAGTTTGTCTATGAGTTCATCCATTGCTGGACATTTCTATTGTTTGCTGTTTTGAGCTGTTATGAATAAATCTGGTATGAACATATACATATGGGCCTTTGAGTAGAAATAGGCTTTCATTTCTCCTGGGCAAATACTGAGGAGAGGGATTGCTGGGTCAAATAGTAAATGTAGTTTTCACTTTTAATAAAGTGTCAGAATACTTTCCCAAGTGGTTGTACCATTTTGCACGCCCACCAGCAGCATATGAGAGTTCCAGTTCCCCCACACCCTCATTGGCACCGTGTGGTGAGTCTTTTAAATTTTATACATTCCAGAAAATGTGTAGTGTCATTTCATGCTGTTTAATATGCATTTCTTGAATGACTGAATATATTGAGTGTATTTTCATATATTTATTTGCCATCTTATTTGGTGCCTTCTTAGGGGTGAAGTGAATTTTTGAATCCTTTGCCCATTAAAAAAATAGCATCTCCTTCTCCCCCTCCCCTCCTCTTCTTCTTCCTCAACCTCCCTCTTCTTTATCTTGCATTACAAGGGTCTTCCTATATTCTAGATACAAGTTTTTTTAATCAAATATGTAATTTTGCAAATATTTTTTTTCCTAGTCTATAATTTGTCTTTTCATTCCCTTAATACCATGTTTTGGAGAGTATAAGATTTTCATTTTGATAAAGTCAAATATTTTTTAAAAATTTTCCCTTGCTTTTTGTGTCCTGTCTAAGAAATCTTAGCCTAACTCAACATCAAACAAAATTTTTTTCGTATGTTTTCACTTACATCCTTACTGTATTGGTCAGGGTTCTCCAGAGAAACAGAGCCAGCAGGAGATCTGTCTCCATCTCTGTCTCTACCGTGTCTTTCCCTGTATCTGTGTTATATGAAATGGCTCCCATGGCTGTGGAGGCCAATGCATCCCCAGATCTGCAGTCAGCAAGCTGCAGTCCCTGCAGGGTCGATACCATATTTCCAATTTAAGTCCAAAGGCCAGGACCAGGAGACCTAACAGGATCATTCCAGTCCAAAGGCAGGGAAAAAAGTCAATGTCACAGTCCAAAGGCAGCCAGGCAGGAGGAATTTCCTCTTACCCGGGAAGTGGCAGCCTTTTTGCTCTACTTGAGCCTTCCATGGATTTGGTGAGGCCCCCGTCAAGAAGGACAACCTGCTGTACTCAGTCTATCGATTTGAATGTTAAACTCATCCAAACCCACCCTTATAGAAACACCCAGGATAACGTTTGACCACATATCTGGGCAACCCATGGCCCGGTCAAATTGACACCTAAAAATAACTATTGCATCTACTTTTCTGTGAGAAATAAAACCCCTTGAAACCTAGAGAAGTTCTCAAATCATCCAGGAAGTCCAGGAGGTTGGTCACCTAACTGGTATCAGAACACAAATCTGGCCCTTGGTTCCTGCCCTAGTAACACCTACATTCCATTTGTCTTTTATTCTCCTGTGTAGAGATTTTGACTATAAATAAATCCTGCTGTTAGTCATTGACCTTTCACCTTTGGCTCCTTGCATTTTGCACATTTGTGCATTGTGCCGCTCTGGGGCATTGAAGATGCTCAACTCTCTTCATTGTGTGTCAATTACCTGACCTCTGCTAAAACATGCTCATTTTTTTGTGCTGCTTTTGTATCTGCTTTTTAAGTAGACATCTTCCCATTGGCCAGTATCCCAGTGATAAAGGAACATTGCCACGTGGTCCCAGGATTTACTCCCTGACTTCCAGGCTTGCTGATCTCTCTGGAGCACCATCCTGCCTGGGGTTGCCGTGAGGACGAGTGTTTCCCAGCTCTTCTCCACCCGCTGGCCTCTCAGTCAGGTCTCTTAACTCCGTGTCCTGGAAGTTTCCTGATTTGTGCCTAAGTCATCTACAGAAGTGCTTCTCCAAGAATGATCTGTGGACCTGTGTTGATTCTTGAACTGTCTGCTGTCTGTACAAATGACATAAGTGCAGAAATTGAGAGTAAAAGTTTAGAAACATTTTCAGTAATCTGACATTGTCATGACATCCAAACATACATACCAAATTAGATATTGTCGGATTTCTGAGGTAGGTTGAGTGAGGCTTCAGTTGTTTACTAGGCTGCTATTGGTCCATAAAGGCTTGGAAATTTATAAATACACAGAAGTATTCCTTTGCCACATGCTCTTTGAGAAGTACTGACCTATATCTCCTTCAATACTTTATAATGCTAATTTCTACTGATTCAGTTATTAATGATTAGCGAAGGAGGAAAGACATTGGATACTAAGTGAATGTGTTCATTTCCTATTTATAGACAGATTCAGAGTTTCCTGTTCATGTCCCTGGTTCCTTTAAAGATTCTAGCAGTTTACCCCTAGACAGTCTGATCCCATAGGAGTGGGCCTGAGAATTCACATTGCTAACAACCCCCCATCAAGAGATTTTGACACAGAAGTTTGGAAGGCTCATCCTTTCAGACCAGGTGACCTGCAAGAAGAAAACGCTAATGGTGGCCCCTCCATTGTCAGGAAGTGGGAGAATACTTGGGGGCTGGCATGCTGTAGAGCTGTGGGGTCACTGGAGTCTAAACCTGCCCATTCAGAGACTAGTCCTTTTTGGGACCAGAAGATGCTCCAGTTTCCTTCTTGAAGCTGAGATATTGGAAACATTTCTCCCAAAGAGTTGAATCTGTATAAGGAAAGAAAAGGAGGCTTTATGCTGCTTAATAGTAAATTTTTCTAAGAATAGCATCCATGCTGGCTGTAACAATAGCATGCCATGTTCCTCTCTCCGTTATTGGTGACTCTATTAAAATAAGGCAGGGGGAATGCTTAGTCTAATTTCTATTTTATTTTTGGTCTCATTAGTATCATGACATGAGACCCAGAACCATGCAGCTCTCTGTAATGATGTCATTTCAAACAGAAAACAGATTTAACACGGTCTGGCTCTTTGCCATCATGCTTTTCCTAAAGCAAAATTAGTGTCTAGTTAAGTCACTTTCTCAGATTATATTGTTTCTAGTGTCAATATTAAATATTCACAGACATCCCTTAATTACTTGGAGTTAAGATGACAAAAAACTCAACTAGACCATTGTTTGGGGAGATTCTGCATTTTTCATGTTCCCGTGGGCCAGGACACCACGTGGGCAGTGACCAGAGCCACAGCCGGAGGGGATGCCAAATACAGGTGACCGCCTGCTCACACCACAGGTGTTTATCTGGTACCTGGAATAAATCACTTGGGGTTATTTACTATGGGGAGGGTGTGTGTGTGAAAAAGAAATCTCCTTAGAACTTTCTAGAGGAAGCAAGGCTCTTTCTCCACAGCACAAAGGCTTTGTCTCTTATTTTTGATAGAGGGAATCTTAGGGACCAAGATAAGTATAACCCAGTTCTAAGAAATTTGCTAAACTCCTTAAACCTTTGAGTACAAGTCCCAGCCACCAGACCCCAGGGGCAGAGCAGGAAGGATGCTCAGACATGATACCAAACAGAAGTGAATGCTGGTCGCATCAGCCTTTGAATGTTTGGCAGACAAGCGCAGGCGTGACAATGAACTGCAGCTGGCTCACTTGCAGCATGAATGAGCTCCTGGTGTCAGGGCACTGCAGGGAGCAGAGGGGACCCTGGGGCGGGCAAGGCGCAGGTACTGGCTCCCGCAGGCTGAGCTGCATCCAGCTCCGGCATGATCACGCCTTGTTCTGAGAGTTCCAGGCCCATGTTGCATCAGCTTTCACAGGACTCTGACTAACATGTTCCCTGCTGCAATGGAAGATTCTGAGAATGAACTTGAGGGAAGTAAATGTCACTATTGTGTGGGGCTGAGCTTTTGTTTACCATTTCAGACAGACCTGGCTGGCCTCACTGAGGCCTGACTGACAAAGGATTGTGCAATCCCGAGAGAGGTCTGCGGGCGGAAGCCCGGATTCAGGGGTCACACAAGAGGAATCATTCTGGTTAACTCTGGGAGCCAGATGTCAGCATGCTGCAGCCCTAAATCCAGCACTTTCTCTCAGCCAAAGCCCCGTGCTAGCGTTAGTTTCCTAGGGCTGCCCGGAGAAAGTGCCACTGACTGGGTGGCTTAGGCAGTGGAAACTGCTGTCTCACGGTTCTGGGGCCGGACTCTGAGGTCAGGGTGTCGGCAGGGTGGGCTTCTCCCGTGCCCGTGTCCTCTGTGCTCGTGTCCCAATCTCCTCTTCTTAAAAGGACTCCAGGCATATAGGGACCCACCCTCATGACCTCATTTCAACTTAACTGCCTCTTTAGATACCCCAAATACAGTAAAGATCGAAATACAGTCACAGTCTGAGGTCTTGGGGGTTGGGGCTTCAACACATGAACTTGGAAGGGGCACATTTCAGCCGTAGCATTCCCAAACCATCACTGTGATCCCCACACCCTGCAAGTGCACCCTGAGTGGACATCCACTGGTATCAGGCATCTCACCATTAAATGGCCTAATTATGACAAATGTTAGAAGAATATAGGATCACAGAATGTTAGCATCGTGGGGCCCTCAGAGATGTTTTGTGTCAATCAGCCCTTTTCTTGATGAGAAAATTGAAGTGCAGGGAGGCATGAGGACCTGCCCAAGGTGACAGGCAGGTTAGAGTGGAGCCAGGATGGCCTCGGCCCCTCCCCCATTCAGTGGTTCTGGCAGGGGGTGGGCTGCACCGGGACCACCCAGAGAACTTTCACAGTTAACTGATTCCCCCAGAGCAGGGGATTCAGTAGGTCTGAGCTCTGGGAGCTTCCACGGGGTTCTGCTGCTCAACCAGGATTGTGACCCACTGCTTCTTCTAGAACTGCAGCCACTTTCCTGCCAAAGGCCAGATAGTGAATGCCATTGGCTCGGAGGGCCATGCAGTCTCCTCGGCAACTACTCAGCTCTGCTGTGCAATTTTGGATCACAACCAAGTCTTCAGTCAATAACCACTTCTAAAAACATGGTTTCTAAACATTCAAAGAGCACAAAAGAGCTTGGGGAGAACGGAAGTGCAGGACCAGGTCTCTATGCATGAGATATATTTACAGATGCACGATAGAGTGACCAGCAACACGAGTAGTTCAGGATACGTGTCGTAACTGAAGTCCCCGCACCCGACTGCTGTGGAATCTTCTGGCCAATGTGAAATCATCAGAATCTCAGGCCCCACTGATGACCAAGGAGGCTCTCGGACAGCCAGTCAGCAAGGGAGGAATCTGGGTTTTCAGAACTCCCCATGTGATTCTCATGTCGCCAGGCCACAGATCCACACTAAGGGATCAAGGAGAATCATAGAATAAGTGCCTTAGAAGCTTCAGGAAGGAAAGGTTCTTGTGCATTGTGATGTGACAGTGTCAGAGGAGACTGCATGGTGAGGGTGCTGCTGAGGGTGGTGGGAGGTTGGGGAGAGTTCGTGAGCAGGAGGTGGGCGGAGGCTGTTTCTGGGGGAGGCTCACCGCCTGAGGCGGGAGTGTGTGGCCAGAGAAGGGGAGCTGGTCCGGAGGCTGGAGAATCACGTGCGATGCCAGTGCAGGCCAGTGGTTTTCATTGGATGAAACAGGTAAAAGCACAACTAAAAGAGGGCTGCTGAAATAGCCAAAAAAAGTTTGAAAAAGAAGAAAATTTGAAGCACTCATATAATCTAATTTCAAGACTTACTGTAAAGCAACAGTAATCAAGACAGTCTGGGTTTGGCAAAAGAATGGACACTTTGGTCAATGGGACAGAGTGGAGAGTTAGGAGACTCACTCAAATTCGATCAATTGATTTTTGACAAAAGTGCAAAAACAAATCAATGGAGAATGGATAACCTTTTCAAAAAAAATGATGCCAGAATAATCAGAAAACTCTATGCAAAGATATAAAAATAAATGCAAAGTATATCATAGAGCTAAGCATCACATGTAAAATTTTGAAATTTTTAGATATATGAGGAAGGGGTATATGGGAAATTCTATACCTTCCACTCAATTTTGCTGTGAATCTAAAACCTCTCTAAAAATAAATGGGCAAAAGACTTGAATGACGTGTCATCAAAGAAGATACACTGATGGCAAAAGGCACGTGAAAAGATGCTCAGCATTACAAGGAATTAGGGAAATGCCAATTCTGTTACAAGGTGATGTCGCTACAAGTAGGTAAAGTTAAAAATCAGAAATACTGCGTCCTGGTCAGGGTGTAGAACTGAAACTTACACATCGCAGGTGGCAATACAGAGTGGTGCAGCCACTTTCAAAAAGTTTGACAGTTTCTTAGAAAGTTAAACATTCATTTACCAAATCAGTAATCCCACCTAGGAATATACCCAAGTTAAAAATACAAACAAGGAAAACTGCGCTTACATTTGTAAAGTGTGCAAATATTTATAGTGGCTTTATTCATAATGGCCTCAAACTGCAAACTGATTAAACTGAAGTCCTCGGTGGGTGGACGGATAAACAAACTGTGGCTCATCCATCAACGGAATACCTCTCAGTAGTAAAAAGGACCACACTGTTGGTTTATGCAACTGAATGTATGAATTTCATATGCCTTATGCCCGCTGAAAGCGGCTGGACTCAAAGACTTCATTCTGTGTGGCTGCAGTTAACTGACATTCTGGAAAAGGCCAAAAGACCGAGGACCACCGAGCAGGGAAGGGCCGAGGGTGGCACGCAGGTCACTGGGGGTGATGGAGCCGCTCTGTGTTTGATTGTCGTAGTGGTTACACAATGCCATGCATTGGTCAAATCTAGAAGTGTGCACCCAACAAGTGAATTTTACAGTATGTGAATTTAAAAATTAATAAATACAAATTTAACAGAGGGCAGGGGAACCCAGATATCCCTGGTCAGCTGTGCCCTGACCTTCACTCCTCTTCCGTGATGCCCAGGTTGTCTCCGAGGAAGCAGAGGCTCCCGGGGCAACTGGAGCAGCCTTTCTGCAGGCCGAGAGCGACACCTCTGCATTCTTGAGCCGTGATGTGATTAGATGATGAGAATGTTTTAGGAAGAAGAATATGGTGGTGATAAATTATGTGTCTTAGTGTCTGCACTCTGCTACAATTTGAAGAGGACTAAGAAAAGGCAGGGAAGGTAAGACCTCACCCCCCTTGTCAGAGAATCACAGAACCTCGGGGATTTCATCAGCATCTGCTCTGGCTTCTCCCGGGTAAAGCTCCCCTTCTCCATCCTCCCACGGGCCCGCCTGGCTGCTCCCTGCATAGGCAGCAGTCTGCCGAGGAGCCGCCGGTCCACGGTGTCCCTGTCCTTGGCCACTACCTACTGCTGGCTGGATCCCTGAAGGGCTCTGGTCCTCATCTTCAGTTTGAAGAACTGATTTTGCAATTGGGTCTGGGAATCTTCTGGGGGTAGTGGAAAAGCCAGAGGTGTGTGTACAGAGTAGAGCAGGTCGGGTAGGCCTGTGCAGTCCCATACATGCTTCACCAGAATAATTCAGGCTTCTCCGTTTTACTTGTTGGACTGCCAAGTGTGCCACTTACTAACAATACGACCTCAGTTTCCTTATTCGTCACATGGTCACTCTAGCGGTACTTGCCAGAAGAGAGTTGTAAGCATAAGTGACATGTGCAGAGCGCCTACCTCCAGCCAAGCCTAGAGTAGGAGTTTATAACATTCAGCAATTACATGTTTCCATTTGTGTTTAGTGCTCTGCACATTTTGTTTATCTGTTTATTCTTTGATGGGCATTTTGGCTGATTCCATATTTTGGCTACTTTGAATGGTGTTGCAACAGACAACACTATAAACTTAAAGTCATCCCACTGGATATTTCTAAGGCCCCATCTAGCCCTGTCATTCAATGATTCTATGATTTCACTTACAGAGAAATTGGTAGAGAATGGGGTCTCTTCATCCCCACTCCAATTTGAAATGCTTTCTCTACACACACACACACATGTAGATACCTATGTGTGCTTGTTTTTACATTTGTATTGATTCATTATTTTTCTTATGGTTTTAAAGTAAAAAAACATAAAAGGGAAGCTATCTAAATGTTCATCAAGAGTGGATCAATTACATAAATTATATTATATCTGCAGTACAGGATGTTAGGCAAATCCAGAATGTGGCAGATCTGCATATATTATTGACATGATGAGATGTCTGTGACATATGAAATTAAAAAGAAATCAGGTTAAAGAGAAATGGGCTGTGTAGTTGCCCCATCTTATAGCAAAATCTGCTGGAGTAAACAGCCATTGGTCCATTTTAAATGGCTAAACATTTCTTCTGTATTCTGGCATCCGACTCCCTCAGAACTAGCTCTTCCTACTGGAACACCACAAAATCCTAGGCCTCTTTCCCCAGGGCATCAAATCTTGAATTTCCTGCTTTTCTCCAGGGAATGCGGCTCTGGTTCCCTGGATTCTCCCACAGTTGTCCAAACGGCCAGGGCCATTGTCCTGGTGGCATTCCTGAGCTTCTACCACATGCTGATCCTGTGCTATGCACTTTACAGAAAGGATCTCACTGAAGCTTTACAAAAACCTCCGGAGGGGGGTGTTAATATTACCCCGTTATTGCAGATGAAGACACTTGCTTGGGGAAATTCAGTAATTTTCCGAAGACCACTCATCTAGGAAGTAGTGAAGCAGGGATTGGAACTGAGGCAGCAAAACTCCAGGGCCACAGCCCCTAACCCACCCAGAGCTGCTTCTCTGAATCTAAGTTGTATTTTGCAGGTTGCGTTGCCTATGTGTGTTTTTTTTTTCCCCCTTTTTCAAAGTCTTAGAGTTTGCCTTTGACATTAAAAATTTTGATCTATCTGGAATGATTTTTTTGTACGTGTATAGTGTGAAGTGTGGATTCATTTTCATGCCCTTAAATTAGTGAGCAGCCCAGATTTTCCCATAGAAACAGCAGTAAATCAGGTTTCCATACTATACTCACAGGTCAGTTTGTTCGCTCTCTTTTTGGCCCATTGCTTGGTTTGTCTATTCCTGCTCCGATACTACACATGGTTGTGTTAATATGTTTTGATATTGGGTCGCACAGGTACCATCACCTTGTTTTCCTTGTTCAAAAGTGTCTTAACTATTGGCAACCTGAACTTCCATATACACTTCGCAATCATATTATCAAATTCTGTGAAACATTAATTTGCATTTTAATTAGGATTTAATTAATTCCATGAATTAATTTGTGGGAGAGTTGATGTGATTCCAATATTGAGTCTTCCCAACTATACATCTGACATGTGTTTCCATTAATTAAGTTTTTTTAAAAATGTCTTTTAACGTAGTCTTAGGATTTCTTACATTAAGGTCTTGTACATGTTTGCTGCATTTATTCTTAGAAACATTATTTTTTGTTACACTTGTAGACAGTATGTTTTAAAAATTGAATTTCAGTTTGCTCCTGGTGTACAGAAATGCAATGGACTTTTGTGAATTGATCGCATATCAATGTAACTTTGCCAGGCTCTCCTATTAATTTTTAATAATTGCCTTATAGAATCTTTTAGTGAAAACTATCATTTGTGAATAAAGATATTTTTAAATTTTTTCACTTCCAAAACTTAAATGCTTTATTTTTTTTTTTTTTACTGTCTTATTTGGATTGCCAGAATCCAATGTCAGATACAAGGGGTGGTTTCTAAAAACACATTAAAGTGGTAAATTATCTAAGTGAATTTTCTAATATGAAATTCATCTTGCATTCCTAGAATAATCCAACCTGAACATGAGGTAGTATCTTTTCATGCCTTGTGGAATTGGTTTGCTAACATTTGGTTTAGTAGGTTTCTTCCTCCCTCATCCTTTGTTTTCAGTTTAATTTTTAATTTTTGTTGATACATATTAGTTGTACATATTTTTAGGGTACATGTGATATTTCAATACAAGTATAAGATGTGTAAGGATCAAATCTGGTAATTAGGATATCCATCTCCTCAAACATTTATAAGTTCTTTGTGATGGGAGCATTCCAATTCTTCTCTTCTAGCTATTTTAAAATATACAATATTGCTAACTATAGTTGCTCTCTTGTGCTAGATCATATTCCTTCTATCTCACTGTAGTTTTGTTCTCTTTAACTAACCCCCCTTCTTCCCCATCCCCATTACTTTTCCCAGCCATCATTCTACTCTCTACCTTCATTACATCAATTTTTTTTAGCTCCCTCATGCAAGTGAGAACATGCCATATTTGTCTTTCTGTGCCTGGCTTATTTCATTTAACATAATATCTTCCAGTTCCATCCATGTTGCTACAAATGACAGAATTTAATTCTTCTTTATGGATGAATACTACTCCATTGCATATATGTACCACATCTCCTTTATCCATTCATCCACTGATGAACACTTAAGTTGATTCCATATCTTGGCTATTGTGACTAGTGCTGCAATAAACACGGGAGTGCAGATATTGCTTCAATATAGTGATTTCCTTTCTTTTGGATATATACCCAGCGTGGGATTGCTGGATCACGTGGTAGTTGATTTTTAGTTTTTTGAGAACCCCCATACTGTTTTCCGTAGTGGCTGTACTAGTTTACTTTCTGATCAACAGTGTATGAATGTTCCCCTTTCTCTCAATCCTTGCCAATATTCGTTTTCTGTTTTTTTGATATCTGTTTTAACTAGGGTGAGATGATCTCTCATTGTGGTTTTGATTTTTATTTTCCTAATGATTAGTGATGTTGAGCACTTTTGCATATACCTTTGGCATTTTGTATGTCTTATTTTGAGCAATGTCTATTCAGATGTTTGCCCTTTTTTAAATCAGATTATTTGGATTTTTGCTATTGATTTGTTTGAGTTCCTTATACACTCTGGTTATTAATCCCTTGTTGAATGTGTAGTTTGCAAATATTTTCTCCCATTCTATAGGTTTTCTTTTCACTTTGTTGATTGTTTACTTCACTGTGCAGAAGATTTTTAGCTTGATAAAATCCCATTTGTCAACTTTTGCTTTGTTTGTCTGTGCTTTTGAGGTCTTATTTGATGAATCTTTGTCCAGACCAAAGTCCTGAAGTGTTTCCTAAGTGTTTTCTAGTAGTTTCATAGTTTCAGGTCTTACATTTAAGTATTTAATCCATTTTTATTTGATTTTTGTATATAGTGAGAGATAGGGGTCTTATTTCATTATTCTGTGTAGGAATATTTAGTTCTTCCAGCACCATTTGTTTAAGAGACTGTCCTTTCTCCAATGTATGTTCTTGGTGCCTTTGTAAAAAGTGAGTTGGCTGTAAGTGAATGGATTTATTTCTGGGTTCTCTATTCTGTTTCATTGATCTGTGCCTCTTTTTATGTTAGTACCATGACCATTTTGGTTACTATAGCTTTGTAGTATATTTTGAAATCAGGTAATGGAATGCCTCCAGCTTTGTTCCTTTTGCTTGGGACTACTTCAACTGTTCAGGGTCTTTTGTCATTCCCTGTTAATTTTAGAATTGCTTTTTCTATTTTTGTGAAAAATGTCATTGGTATTTTGATAGGGATTGCATTGAATCTGTAGATCACTTTGGATACTATAGACATTTTAACAATATTAATTCTTCCAATCCATGAACATGGGATATTTTTCCATTTTTTGTACCCTCTTCAATTTCTTTCATCAGTGTTCTATAGTTTGAATTGTAGAGATCTTTCATTTCTTTAGTTAAGTTTATTCTTAGGCATTTTATTTTAACTTTTTTATATCTATTATAAAGGAGATTGCTTTCTTGATTTATTTTTCAGAGTGTTCACTATTGGGATATAGGAATGCTACTGATTTTTATATGTTGATTTTGTATCCTACAATCTTACTGAATTCATTTATTAGTTCTAAAAGGTTTTTGGCAGAATCTTCAGGTTTTTCTAAACATAAGATAATATCATCTGTAAACAAGGACAATTTGACTTCTTTTTAATTCAGATGCCCTTTATTTCTTTCTTTGTCTAATTATTCTGATTAGGACTTTCTGTACTCTGTTGTATAAAAGCAGTGAAAGTGGGCAACCTTGTCTTGTTCCAGATATTAAAGGAAAGGCTTTCAATTTTTCCCCATTCAGTATGATGCTAGCTGTGAGTTTGTCATATATGGCCTTTACTGTTTTGAGTTATAATATGTTCCTTCTATAACCACTTTGTTAAGAGTTTTTATCATGAAGGGATGTTGAATTTTATTGAATACTTTTTTTGTCTTCTATTGACATGATCATATAGTTTTTGTCCTTAAGGTGATGTACCATGCTTATTGATTTGCATGTGTTGAACCATCCTTGCATCTTCAGGATGACTCCCATTTGATCATACAGAATAATCTTTTTAATGTGTGGTTACATTTGGTTTGCAAGTATTTTATTGGGGACTTTTGCATCTATGTTCGTCAGTGATATTGGCCTGTATTTTTCTTTTTTGTTGTGTCCTTGTCTGGTTTTGGTATCAGGGTATTGCTGGCCTAGAACAGAGTTTGGAAGTATTTCCTCCTCTTTAAGTTTTTGGAATAGTTTGAGTAGAATTGGTGTTAGTTCTCCTTTAAATATTTCATAGAATTCTGCAGTGACGCCATCAGGCCCAGGGCTTTTCTTTGATGGGAAATTTTTATTACTGTTTTTATCTTGTTACTCATTATTGGTCTCTTCAGGTTTTCTGTTTCTTCATGGTTTAATCTTGGTAGGCTGTATGTGTCTAGGAATTTGTCCTTTTCTTCTATGTTTCCCAATTTATTGGCATCATAATAGACTATCATAATAGTCTCTGATGTTCCTTTGAATTTCTGTGGTAACAATATGTCTCCTTTTTTATCTCTGATTTTATGCATTTGGATCTTCTTTTTTTTCTTAGTCTAACTGAAGTTTAGTCAATTTTGTTTTTTTCATAAAACTAACCTTTTGTTTTGCTAATCTTTTTATTGTGTTTTTGTCTCAATTTCATTTATCTCTGCTCTGATCTTTATTATTTCTTTCTGTCTACTAATTTTGGGTTTCACTTGTTTTTCCTTTCTTGTTTCTTAAAGTGCATTGCTAGGTTGTTTATTTGACATCTTTCTACTTTTTTTTTTTTGATGTAGAGGTTTATTGATATCAATTTCTCTCTTAGTACTGCATTTCATTGTATCCCATAGATTTTGGTGTGTTGTATTTCCATTTTCATTTGTTTTTATCAACATCAATGTTCTTTAAAATTATTTTCTCTAGTTTTGTACCAAGGATATATTGTTAATATAAAATAATTTGGGAGAGTTTCTTCTTTCTTGTCTTCTGAAAGAGTTTCTGTAAGTGTGGATATATATATATATATATTGTTTGTTTTGTTTTGTTTTGTTTTGTTTTGAGACAGGGTCTTGCTCTGATTCCAAGGCTAGAATCCAGTGGAGTCATCATAGCTCACTGTAGCCTAAAACTCCTGGGCTCAAGTGATCCGCATGCCTCAGCCTCCAGAGTAGCTGCGAATAGAGGTGTATGGTACCATGACCGGCTAATTTTTCTATTTTTTTAGAGAAGGGGTCTCAGTCTTCCTTAGGCTGGTCTTGAACTCCTGATCTTAAGCAATCCACAACCTCGTCTCCCAAAGAGCCACAATTAAAAGTGAGAGTCACCATGCCTGGCTGTGGAATTTTAGATTTATTAAATATTTGCTAGAATTTAATCACAAAGCCGATGTGAAATGGTTTATTCTATTTGCAGAAATACGTTCACAACTAATTGAAAATGTTTAATAGTTCTGTAATGATTTAGATTTGTAAATTTTTTATTCAGTCAGCGAGGTGGTTTATATTTTTCTAGGAATGTGCTAAATTTTTCTTGTTTTTGATGATATTGGCAAATATTTGTTCATAAAAGGATCTATATTTTATATCTCCCCGATCTTTAATTGTGTCTGCTTTTCAAGACTATTCTTACACAGTCAGCAGCTGGGCCTAAGGTGGCAATGGCTGAGAGGTCCCTGGATCCCGCTATAGCTTCCTAGACAATGTGACAGAGCCTTCTTCACCCGCTAGGCCAAGTCTTCATTGCCAGGGGCTGTAGCCTGTACTCTCTGCTCTTCAGGATAGGAGGAAAGGCACACCCAGGGAAGACCCAGGGACAGCAAGTGTGACCAGAGTGGTGCCTGGCTAAGACCTGACAGCCCACCAGGGCGCAGGGAGGGAGGCGGCGGTGTTTCCCGAGCAGGACCAGCCGGCTCTAAGACCGACCTTGGGGAGACGGCACCCTTTCCAGGGGCCCAGAAGGCCCCAAGAGAGCTTGGGGAAAGCAGAGCCTACCTAGGACCACATGCACAGGCCCGCTTCTGCAGGCCTGGGCAAGACTGGGCATTCTTGCCCGAAGAGAAAATGCTTATCCGGACAGTACACTCAGCCCCCCAAACTCAGCGAAGGGGAACAGGGCCACCACAACCCTGCAGCCACACAAAATCCAGTCCCTGCCCCTGCTCACCGCCCCCTAGGGCAAACAGTGGTGGACAATGGCCCCTGGCAGCCATTGCCCACCCCTGCCCACACTTCCCCAGGAACAAGCCAAGCATAGATCTCCCTCGAGAAAGGAACAAATGGAGAGCGGACGCCAAGTGAAACAGCCTCTTCCTCAGAAGGCAAAGGCCAGGCAAGGTGTGCTGCCGCTCAGCCCATGTGAATCATGGGGAACGACCGATGGGGCACTGACACCAAGACTTGACTCCCTTGCTGGCAGAACAAATGGCTGGGCAGATGGGCATGGGCGTTAGGCCTACCCAGTCACTAAGAATGCACTGTGGAGAAGGAAAGCCTCACACAGTGGATGCCCCCAATGCTGTCCTTGATAGAGTGGGAATGTTTTCTGGCGCACACGGTTCATCCAGATGAAGAAGGGTCCAGGCCCTCGGAAACCATGGAGGATGAGAAATGATGTGGAGGCATGGTGTTGGTGTACAAGCTCCACCTCAGCAGGAGAAAGCGCTGCCAACCACCACGGGGATGCCACCTTGGATGGCTGAGCTAGCCAGAAAGGCCCCTGTGGAGGGACAGGTGTTCTCCCTCCATAGTCTCTGCTTCTCTGCCCTCTGGCCTCCGTCAGAGAAGGCAGGCATGAGCATTAGGTAGGGCATGAGCCCCAAGGGTGGCAGAATCTCCTTCCTTGCTTTCCCTGCACACCTCTCCCTGGCATCCAGAGTTCTGTTGAAGTGGTGGTGGCCGTCCTCAGCTTGGCTATCATCCTCTTTGTATGGGAAAGCTGGTTCACCTCCTGTCAGCAAGGTCGTTCCTACTCTTGCCGGTCTCAGGTGGCACCCCTCCCGACCACGACGGAACCACACCATCCCACTTCCAAGCGGAACCCCACTGTAAAAGAATAGCATCTGGCTCCCTAGCCCGAGCGGAACTGCACCAAGGGGTTCACCACGAGGAATGGTGACTTCAAGGACCCCCGAGGCAAACCAGTTGCTCCGACCCGCCAACACACAAACATATCACATCTCTCTGTCACTCTCTCTCTCACTCTCTGTCTCTCTCTCTGAAGCTAAAGGCACTGAGGCAGTTCCTCAGAGGGCCAGGGTCCACGGTGGGCAAAGAAGGACCCGTGAGTACAGAGGCCCACACGACTATAGGGAAGTCCAGCCTTCCGAATCAGGGGCGTGATGACTTTGTACTCTCGGGAAGTTCAAAGGTGACTTCAAGGAGCCCCAGGGAAACCAGTTACTCCCACCTGCCAACACACATACATATCACCTTCCCCCCCCCCCCGCCCTCTGTCTCTCTCTCTCTCTGAAGCCAAAGGCACTCAGGCAGTTCCTGACAAGGCCAGGCTTCATAGTGGGAGAAGAAGGACCCCTGAGTACAGAGGGACACACGGCCATCAGGCAGTCCAGACTTTCTTGTCAGGAGCGTGATGACTTTGAACTCTCGGGGAGCTCATGAACACAGCCAGCCTGTGGGTGTGAGGTGGTGATGGTGGACCGGTACGTGGATGTCACTGCTGCTCCCTGGATGCCACCACGGAGCCTTCTTCAGCTCGCAAGACCAAGTCTTCATTGCCACGGGCTGCGGTCTGCCCCCTCTGCTCTTCAGGGTAGGAGGAAAGGCACAGCCAGGCAAGTCCCAGAAAGAGAGAGGGGTGCCTGGCTAAGACCTGACATCCCAGTAGGGCGCAAGGAGTGAGGGAGTATTTCGCCAGCAGGACCGGCCCGCTCCAAGACCGACCATGGGGAGAAGGCACCCTTACCAGGGGCCCAGAGGGCCCCAAGAGAGCTCGGGGAAAGCAGAGCCTACCTAGGACCACATGCACAGGTCCGCTTCTGCAGGCCTGGGAAAGATTGGGCATTCTTGCCCAAAGAGAAAATGGTTATCCGGGCAGTGCACTCAGCCCTCCAACCTCAGCGAAGGGGAACAGGGCCACCACCATCCTGCAGCCACACAAAACCCAGTCCCTCCTCCTGCTCCCCCCACCCAGGGCAAACAGTGGTGGCAATGGTTCCTGCCAGCCATTGCCCACCCCTGCCCACACTTCCCCAGGAACAAGCCAAGCATAGATCTCCCTCGAGAAAGGAACAAATGGAGAGCGGACGCCAAGTGAAACATCCTCTTCCTCAGAAGGCAAAGGCCAGGCAAGGTGTGCTGCCGCTGAGCCCATGTGAATCATGGGGAACCACCGATGGGGCACTGACACCAAGACTTCACTCCCTTGCTGGCAGAAGAAACAGCTGGTTGGATGGACAGGGACGTCAGGCCTACCCAGTCACTAAGAAGGCACTGTGGAGAAGGAAAGCCTCACACAGTGGATGCCCCACCATACTGACCTTGATGGAGTGGGCATGTTTTCTGGCGCACACGGTTCATCCAGATAAAGAAGGGTCTGGGCCCTCGGAAACCATGGAGGACAAGAAAATATGTAGGGGCATGGTGTCGGTGCACAAGCTGGCACCTCAGCAGGAGAAAGCTCTGCCAACCGCCACGGGGATGCCACCTTGAATGTCTGAGGTAGCCAGAAAGGCCCCTGTGGAGGGACAGATGTTCTCCCTCCATGGTCTCTGCTTCTCTGCCCTCTGGCCTCCATCAGAGAAGGTAGGCTGAGCCTAGGTAGGGCATCAGGCCCAATGGTGGCACAATCTCCTTCCTGGCTTTCCCTGCACACCTCTCCCGGGCATCCAGAGTTCTGTTGAAGTGGTGGTCCTCGTCATTGGCTTAGCTGTCGTCCTCTTCATATGGGAAAGCTGGTTCACCTCCTGTCGGCTAGGTCGTTCCTACTCTTGCCAGTCTCAGGTGGCGCTTCCCCAACCACGACGGAGCCAGACCATCCCAATCCCAAGCACGAAACCCACGGTAAACGAATGGCACCCGGCTCCCTTGCCCGGGTGGAACTGCACCAAGGGGCTCACCATGAGGAAAGGTGACTTCAAGGAGCCCCGAGGCAAACCAGTTGCTCCAACCTGCCAACACACAAATATATCACATCTCTCTCACTCTCTGTCTCTCTCTCCGAAGCCAAAGGCACTCAGGCAGTTCCTGAGAGGGCCAGGCTTCACGGTGGAAGAAGAAGGACCCCTGAGTACAGAGGGACACACGGCCATTGGGCAGTCCAGACTTCCCAGTCAGGGGCGTGATGACTTTGGACTCTCGGGGAGACTCACGAACACAGCCAGCATGTGGGTGTGAGGTGGCGATGGAGGACTGGTCCGTGGATGTTGCTGCTGCTTCCTGGATGCCGCCACGGAGCCTTCTTCAGCCCGCCAGGCCCAGTCTTCATTGGCAGGGGCTGCGGCCTGTCCCCTCTGCTCTTCAGGGTAGGAGGTAAGGTGCAGCCTGGCAAGTCCAGGGGACAGCATGTATGACCAGAGAGGGGTGCCTGGCTAAGACCTGACAGCCCAGCAGGGTGCGAGGAGGGAGAAAGTGTTTCGGCAGGGAGACCGGCCTGCTCCAAGACCGACCTTGAGGAGAAGGCACCCTTTCCAAGGGCCCAGAGGGCCCCAAGAGAGCTTGGGGAAAGCACAGCCTACCTAGGACCACATGCACAGGCCCGCTTCTGCAGGCCTGGGCAAGACTGGGCATTCTTGCCTGAAGAGAAAACGGTCATCCGAGCAGTGCACTCAGCCCCTCAACCTCAGCGAAGGGGAACAGGACCACCCCTACCCTGCAGCCACACAAAAGCCAGTCCCTTCTCCTCCTGCCCCACCCCGTCAGTGCAAACAGTGGTAGGCAATGGCCCCTGGCAGCCATTGCCCACCCCTGTCCACACTTCCCCAGCTAGAAGACAAGCATAGATCTCCCTGCAAGAAGGGAATGAACGGAGAGCGGATGCCAAGTGAAACAGCCTCTTCCTCAGAAGGCAAAGGCCAGACAAGGTGTGCTGCCGCTGAGCCCATGTGAATCATGGGGAACGACCGATGGGGCACTGACACCAAGACTTGACTCCCTTGCTGGGAGAAACGGCTGGGTGGATGGGCACGGATGTCATGCCTACACAGTCACTAAGAATACAATGTGGAGAAGGAAAGCCTCACGCAGTGGATGCCCCAATGCTGACCTTCTGGCTCACACGGTTCATCCAGATGAAGAAGGGTCCAGGCCCTCGGAAACCATGGAGGAAGAGAAATCAGGTGGGGGCATGGTGTCGGTGTACAAGCTGGCACCCCGGCAGGAGAAAGAGCTGCCAACCGCCACGGGGATATCACCTTGGATGGCTGAGGTAGCCAGAAAGGCCCCTGTGGAGGGACAGATGTTGTCCCTCCATTATCTCTGCTTCTCTGCCCTCTGGCCTCCGTCAGAGAAGGTAGCGTGAGCATAGGTAGGGCATGAGGCCCAGGGGTGGCAGAATCTCCTTCCTGGCCTTCCCTGCACATCTCTCTGGCCTCCAGAGTCCTTGGTGAGGTGGTGGTCGTCGTCAGCTTGGCTGTCATCCTCTTTGGGTGGGAAAGCTGGCTCACCTCCTGTCAGCGAGCACGTTCCTACTCTTGGCGGTCTCAGGTGACGCCACCCCGACCACGATGGAACCAGACCATCCCACCCCGATGCAGGAACCCCACAGTAAAGGAATGGCACCTGGCTCCCTAGTCCGAGCGGAACTGCACCAAGGGGCTCATCACGAGGAAAGGTGACTTCAAGGAGCCCCGAGGCAAATGGTGAACACCACAGACCAGTTACTCCCACTTGTGAACACACATACATATAATCTTCCCCCCTCCCCCTCTCTGTCCCTCTCTCTCTCAGAAGCCAGAGGCACTCAGCCAGGTCCCGACAGGGCCATGCTCTGCGGCCAGCGAAAGAGGACCCCTGAGTACAGAGGGACACACGGGCATACGGGTAGTCAAGCCTTCCGAGTCACGGGTATGAAGACTCTGGACTCTCAGGGAGACTCACATTCACAGCCAGCAGGCGGCTGTGAGGTGGCGATGGGCGACCAGTCCATGGATCCCGCTGTTGCTTCCTGGATCCGGCGAGGACGGAGCCTTCTTCAGCCCGCTGAGCCCTCCTCCTCCTTCTCCTTGGAAGCGGGGACGATCCCCTGGCAGGCATCCCTGAGAGGACAGGCCAGAGCCTGACAAGGACGCGCCCGGCCTTGCCTCATGGGGCTCCCGCCATTGGGTGGCGCCAGTAGGCAATGGCAGCTTTGAATGGACAGTGGCTTGCGCATGCGCTGTTGTGAGGTTGGCTCCTGCGCTGGGCAAGGCTGTCAGCAGGCCATGGCGGCTTTGGCCTCGCGATCTGACGCTGGCGACGGGGGTGCCCTACTGCAGCGGCGATGGAGGGCGAGACGGTGCTGCCTAGGGTTTGTGGGAGGGTGGAAGGAGGCTGTGAGGGAACAAGAGCCGGACCGGACCGGGACCAAGATGGCGGCGGATGGCGCGAGGTGGGCGGACACAGCCTTCCTGTCCTCTTCTCACACCCCTTTGCGCAGAGCTCTTTTTGGGATCCCAGCTCCCAGGGGAGGGCCGGCCTCAGGGTGAGAGGGGAACATTGCGATCCCTCCTTCTGGGATCTGAGCTGACATGAGACCCACTGGGGACAGGCATGGCTGCCCAAGGCCGCGGGGATGAACTTTGGTGAGCGGGGACGGGGCCTGTGGGGCACAAGGAGTTACCTGAGGCCCGAGGAGATGTGCCAGTTAACAGTTCACCTATTCTGGTGCTTCTAATGCTGTGTAGGAGAATCGTTCTAGAACTATGGCATGGTGCATATTTCGGATTGGGTTCTCTAGTAAGGACATTGCTCCCCTGGGATGCAGTTAGATATATAGATAATGTGAATCGTTTTATGTGGAGTCTGGTATCAGTTATCCCGATGTCAAAGTGGGGTCATATATGGGTTGGATTTCTCCTGTCGTTTTACCTTGGAAGCCTGAGTACTGTTGCTGGTCTACAGAGATAAGTTCTTCAATATGTACTCAGGATAATAGCGTGTAGCCTGGGCTGGGATCTAAACTGTGAAGTCACAGAGCCTTTAGGTCTGGTATGTGTGAACGCAGCTGGATGAACCATTGGGAGTCCAAGAGGAAAGGGAATTTAATAATAAGGTCCTTGAGGGAGTATTTAATCAGAATTTCTCCTGCTGCCATTGGAATACATGGAGAAGTTGCAGGGAAGGTGGTGGTAATAGCACTGGAGATTTAGGGGATGAACTTACACCCAGATGTGCAAGACGGTCCTCATTTCTCTTGACTCTGCTCTTTACACCAAGTGAGCTTTCTCAGATTCCAGTTTCTGTAAACAGCAGAATCGTATTCAGGCGGTTTTCTCCATTTTTTCTAGCTTTAATATTCTTTCAATTGACAGCCTCACAAATATGTTATGAAAATCTTTAATGCCTATTGATTGGGTAAATTTCACTAAATACACACTTAAACCTATATTTGATCACACTTTCGAAATTATTAATGGGTTTCACATTTTTAGTTTTAGTCAATCTTTGTTTCTATTTCAACTAATTTGAGTATTTCATGAGTTTTTCTCTGTTGGAGAATTACTTAAAATGAATTATCCCCTTACAAAGTAATATAACATTCTCACTATCATATGTGTTTCATAAATTTCACCATAGAATTATAACTAACAAGCAAATGATTAAACAGCCCTTTGGGCACCCGTCCAAAGAGTAAGCACTCCATTTGCATACACAATTACATTCTTGTGGATCAGGGATGGGTGTATTCTAATTTTCAGGGGTATTTATTTATTTTTTTGGAATGGGACCTCACTATGTGTCCCTGGCTGGAGCGCAGTGGCTATTCACAATCAGGCACAGTCACAGTGCACATCAGCCTATAATTCCTGGATTCAAATAATCCTCCCATCTCAGCCTCCTGAGCAGCTGGGATTACAGTCATGTACCACCACACCTGGCTTTGAGAGTTTTTTTAAAAAATCCCCATTCAAGTGCACAAGGTAATGGCAAGTGCACAAGGTGTTACAAGTTTCAGATCTTATAAAACAATTCAGGTAACAACAGCCATCACCAATCATGTTCTCATGTGTTCTTCTACGCTTCAGATACATGTTTTTGCATAGGGTGGCTGTAGGATAGAATTCTGATCAATGTGACTTAGAAGTGCCTGGGAGAATGGCCTTCTTTGAAGTAAAAATCAATGGCTTCCAATCTAATTCCCTGTGTCCTATCAGATTCACATTTTCTCCTTGCTGCTGTTTGGATTGTGGATTGATAACTGGAGGTGGGGCAGCCAGCCCGTGGCCCACAAGGAGTAAAGATGAGCAAAGTGCCTAAGTATAGACGATATCAGAGAGAGTAAATAGAAAAAAACTAGTACCTCATGAGATCACTGCACAATTTCATCACTTTTGTGCTTCTACGTATCCATCATGTTCGTGACACAAAATACATACATTATCTTTTGATACTATACAGCAGTCTTAGGATACCTGAATGCAAACTAATACAGAATGGGATGCAGTATTATATTTCAGTGGCACCAGTGTTAAATAGGTGAGCATAATCTAATACCCAACTTCATTGTATTTATTTTCACAAATGACACTCAAGTTTCCACTCTGCACAGGTTGGGTAGAAGGAAAGCATGGGCTGTGAAAGAACTTAGAGACTTTTAGACTGAAATCAGGGTGTAACTTTTGTGGTTGAGATGCTCACTGCCTCTGACTGGCAAACTGCTGGCTCACCTTTCCCAGTGCCTCTCACAGAGCCAGAACCACATGACAAGACTGACGAATGGGCGAGCGGAAGTGCAGGTGGTCCCGGCCACCTGTGATTCAGGTTCCATGGAAGGACACCCATCTACAGTTGATGTAACGTAAATTGGGGATATACTTTTGTTTGCTCCTTGAGATACTGCGGCTGTGGGTAACCACAGCACACACCCTGATTCTGCCTAGTACACTCTCCCAAAGGCATCTTCATCTCAAACATCTAGACTGACAACCTGACATTTAACCTCATCTCCTTCCCACTGCCACTAACCTAGGCCTGGAAAAGTACAACAATCTCTGTCTCCCCACAGTAGCTGCTCTGCACCATGGCCCAGTAATTCCTCATATTATAGAAACAGCATCCCCTTCCCTGATTCTCAGACTGCATTCCCCATGTCCCCATCTCATCTCCATCACATTTGTCTATAAAGTGACACCACCTGTAGCTACTCTAAGACCTCAGGGTCATTAAAGTGGGCATATTTCCAATATTCTCCCCACATTTCAAAACTGTTTTCCATATTTTCTTTCAGCACATCCCGTCAACCTAAGAAAGATCCCACCATCACGTCTTATCTGTCTCCACATCTGCCACCGTGCTGACTGCCTGGCTTAATGGTCTGGACCATGGGACTACTTTCCTCTTGTCTGAATTAAGTGGTCAGATTTTTGTATTTAAAACTTGTAAACGGACTCAAATGCTCCATTTAAAAACTATTTCTCATTGCATTGGAAAAAATCCAAACTACTCCTCAGAACTGATAGAATTGTGTGAGGCAGCATGGGGTGTGGAGAGCAGTGAGGAAGCTGCAGCCATACAGAGAGCACAGGCAGAGGAGGGGGGCGGGGCTGGGATGCATGTGTAGCTGGGGATGAAAGTTAAGAGCAAGTGAGGAACAGGAGATCGTTAGGATATAAAACAAGAATTTCTTTTCCTAAGGTCAGAGAGTCAGTTGTGAAGCCTGCAAAGTACTCTCCCTGCGTGCAGAATTAATTTTGCCTCACCTTGGATGTTTTATTATTTTATCCAGAAGTACAAAGTCATTCTAATAAAAATATTTTACTCCTAATTTTACAGCATATATTACACACCCTGCTCTATCTTGCATATTTAATGTCAAAACAACCCCTTGCCTTGCAAGGCCTCCCCATTTTTGATGCAAATGACCTGTCCGAGTACAGTCCAAACAGATGATGGTACTTATAAAAAGGGAAAAAGACAACTTTTAAGTGGCTTAAATAGTGTTCTTTAATTGAGAAGAAAAAATGAAATGGACCAATTAAATTAAATGTAACTTAATACACTCGCTGTGGAATTACATCTTTAAGTTACTATCTGAATATCATTAAATTTTATAAAAGCATTATTAAAATCCATGAGCGGGTTATAGAAAATACTTTCTGAATGCTAGAACAAGTAAATCATGACAGTTCTTGCAATGAGTAACAGGCAAGAAACACACACACAGAATTTGCAGTAGGAGATTCTAGACAAGGAGCCATGATATTTTTCAGAAATGAATTCAGTGTAGAGAAAATGTATTTTCTTTCACAATCTGTGAGGTTTCTAGTTTCTAGTTTGCTAGTGTACCATCAACTCTTTTAAAATTACATGTTTTGTTTCAATATTTTTTTCCTCCCTTTTTCTCACTCTCCCTCTCCATTTCTCTCTCCCTCTCTTTCTTTCTCTTTTTCTCTGTCTCACACACATTCACACATACCAATAACTTCCTACATAGTTCTTGTACTCCTGAAATTTATCTTTAGATTGATATATTTGTATTTTGTTAGTGTAAATCAAAACCAAAAGTCTGTGTGTGTTTTGTAGGCGCAGAGGGTTGGCATGCAAAAAGGAAATTATGGGATAAAATGTTGTAAATAGTCATACTTGATTAATAAAGATACCAATTATTATTGCACTCATAAAATTTGTGTTATAACCATCATTATGCCACACAAGTTACAAAAAGGGTAAAAGAATTAAAAAAACTTATGAGATAAATGTTCTCCAAATTATTTGGAATTTAATACCACTGGGAATAAGGATTGCTAGAAATATCATTGGACTGTATTGCCCAAAAGTACATTATTGCCATATAATAATACTACCTACAATTTTGAGCAGGGTGGAACAGGCTAATATTTGTGGCAGGATAATATGTTATTCTACATACAACAACCATTCAGTTTTATTTATTATAACAACCCAGTTTACACATAGACTGAAGAAAGCATTTTAAAATCCAGTGTTATCGTCAATGGCTAGTATAGAGATTACAAACACCCAAGAAGCATTCCTGTTCTCCTGATACCATGATATATGTGAAAAGCGTGCTTCCTTTATTTTTTAAACTAAGGCTAAGTATTTAGAAAATTGGATTCACAATAAGGCCATGTCAGAACCAGAGGAGTTTTCTGTACCTATTTCTGATATTTGTAAAGATTTCTTTATTGCTATGATATCAACAAATACTTATTACTTCTAATTATTGCTACTATGAATATATGTTAATATCTATATATTAAAGCAATGGCTAGACTCTTCTTCTAAATGAATAATTGGTAAAAGCATTTATTTCTAAAATTCAGTGTTCCTATCTGATACTTCAGTGAAGAAGAACGATACCCTGAACACCTAACTTATACATGACTTACAACACTGTTATAAGAAAAAGAGCAGCTTCTCTATTCAGATTTTCATCTTACACCCTATGTTTCAGTGCTCTTAATCTTCCATGAGAGAGTTGATGTGAATGATGCCCACCTAATATAGAATAACCTCTCATAGCTCAGAGGTATCAACAATCAACCACATGCCTTTACATAAATAGTAGAAATGAAAGAATGGTATCAAATTTAATTACATCAATAGTATTTGTTCAAATCTCAAATACTATCATTACAAAAAATATACATTGAATATAGTTATACCCACTGAAACATCAATCTCTTTGTTCCTTTGACACATACAATTAAATTATCTAATTGTTTTGACTTTGGATTATTCTTTATAATAAGCATTCCAAGTTAGTGTGTTAGTCCTTTCTAGGATGATTCCTCTGATTTTTATTTAGACATAATTTTTGATTAAATAAGTTCCCACATATATTGCACCTATAAAATTGCTTCCTAGTATAAATTTTCTGTTGTTTTCTAAGGTATATATTTTGTACAAAGGTTGTTCCATATTTATAACATTTTTAAGAGTTCTCTTTTGCAGGAACATCTGTCAAGTAAGGTATGAGCAAGAGTTAAAGATTTTGCTATCTGCTTTACATTTGTAATTTTTTTCTCCAGTATAAATACTGTGGTCTTAGGTATATATTTTGGACAAAGCCTTTTCCAAAATTATTACATGTATAGGGCTTCTATCCGGTATTAATTCTTTGATGTTGAGTAAGGTATGAGCACCATTTAAGGGTTTTGACATTTTTTTCATACTTGCAGGGTTTGTAAGTGGTATGAATTCTCTTGTATTTAGTAAGGTCTGATCCAAAATTAAGGGTCTGTCACATTTTTTACACTTGTAGGGTTTCTCTCCAGTATGGATTATCTGATGTTGTGTAAGGTGTGTGTACTGCCTAAAGCCTTTGCCGTATTCTTAAAATTTAAAACAAATCTATTATGTTGTGTAAGGTTTGAGTGCCAGTGAAAGGCTTTCACACATTCTTTACATTAGTAGGGTTTCTCACCAGTATGGATTTTATGACATGTGTAAGGGTTTGGTACTAGTTAAAGGCTTTGCCACATTCTCTACATTTGAATGAGTTCTCTCCAGTGTAGATTTTCTTATGTCTATGTAGATGTGATAACTGATTAAAGACTTTTCCTCTTATTACATCTGTATGAATTTTCTCCAGTATGAATTCTCTGATGTAGAGTAAGTATTGGGGACTGATTAAAAGTTTTACCACATTCATTGCATTTGCAAGTCCTCTCTTGAATATGGATATTTCTTCAATCTAGACAACAGTTTGACGAGAGCATTTAAAAACATATTTATCAAATGCTATCTTCTTGGTAGAATGTGGACATGTTCTTGCCTTGTAGACTTTGCTAACTTTTTTATTCTAGGGTAAAAGCAGCTCACTAGGCTCAACCCTAAAAGCTTTAATGACAGCAGAGTAGGAGGACCCCCAGCCCTTTTTGGGGCAACATCTCTCAAGAGTGGAAAATCCCTGGCATGCTTCTGGAACCCTAGGATTTAAAAAAGAAGTCTGCAAAGAACCACATCAAAAACCCACAAAAACAAACCTGAGTCCGCAAATATCTACAGTAGGAACCTTGTGCCCCATGTCTGAGTTCTCAGGGGTCACCTTCTCTTGAAATCACTTTAATGTAGGGCAAATCAAAAGAACTTACCCTCTTCGACAATAAAATAGATGATTTCTACTTCTCTTTCTCTTGTACCTTCTCTGTTACTGGTCCTGAAGTTTTCTCTGTGGTTACAGATCAAGTTCTGTCAAGAAGCTAGTTACAAATGTAGAGGATGCAGGCTGGCTGATCAGACATGAGAGGATAGAATCAGATCATCTAGAAAAAGTAAATTGTTAAAAGTTTCTCTAGCATCCAAAGGGGAATAACAACATGGGGTAAAGGCAAAATATAAATAGTAGAAAGGTAACCAGGATGTGGTCATGGAAAAGGGGTTCTCTAGCTTACTGAGGCTTAATGTTAGTTTGCCATCATCTTGCGTTTCTTGTGTCCACCAGATCAGGCTGCTGGGAATCCGCAGTCCTGGCTGTTATGAACAGCACCAGAACCATCCCTGTAGTAGGGAAACCATCTCTCCAGGATGCAATTTGTGAATCATCAGGTGTCATTGGGGGTGGGTACTGGAATAAGTGGACTAGAAAGCAGGGCTGGGAGGAGAAGGACAGGCATAAATAATGAAGTAAGAGGAATGCTGTGGCTGAAAACCATGGCAGCATCCAATGGACAATAACCTGGAAGGAAGAAACGAAGAACTGGGCACGGGGATCTTCAACATAGAGTAGTGGGAAGGAAGGACAGAGAAGGTAAACAGGTAGGGTAGAAAACAGAAGAAGTTGGACAAATATGGAGGCTACACTGAAGGCCAGAAGATTGAGACAAAAGGGGAGGAAGGAGGGCTGGGTAATAAAAACATAAAGAAACAGAATAAGGCAGATCCTGGGATTGAGAAAGAAATGCAGAATGTAGCTTTCTTGCTATTTTTTCCAATATGAGCTCTAGTTACTCACTTGTCCAAAGGAGTCAAAACGAGTAATGGGATATGCTCACACTTCCTTCAGAATTTATCTCACACCCAGCTGTCATGTCATCCCATTACTGAACACCCATTATGACATGTACGTTTCCCTCCCTCTGGTCTGGTCAGTAGGACCCAACAGCCAGGAAAATGGTTCCAGTTTCTAGGTTTAAGTTCTGTCAAGAAGCCAGTTACAAATGTAGAGAATGCAGTATGGTAAATAGCAATGAGAAGAAATGGGGCTATAAAGTTACTCTCTCTTCCTTAACTACCATGTAGCTTTTTGCCCCTCATGAGGCAAAGGCTGATCAAAGGGCTAGGAGAGAGTTAGGGGCTTGGTGCCTAAGGGAATGGTTCTGAAGCAGCAATTGAAAAAATGGGTGAAAGCAGGTGGCCCAGTTCTTCAACTTACTACATTTTTCAAAGCCCTTCACATCATGTTATCACTGTGTAAATATGCCTGATTAGAGAAGAGATGTTATATCAACTTTACCAATGAAAACGCTGAAGATCCAAGGAGGATCTATTATAGGCAAGGCAGTGGGTTACAAAGCAGGTAGGATTAAAACTTGGGTCAAAAGGAGGGAGCAGGTAGAAAGGAGGGCAAAATGACACCAAGTGCTGACCAGAAGCATTTCCTCCTCCTATCCCTCCAGGCAAGATCCTGTAGGGGATTCTCCAGAGCAAAATTTTACTTTTTGTACCTTACTTCTTGGTCCCTGTTGTCTTTGGTTGGTGCTTTACTTTGAGCTGGAACCACAAACATAGGGCCAAAGCTGGTAACATGAATGAGTGTGTCATGATTAGATTTGGACTTCTTGCTCACTACCTGAGATGCCTAACTTCATGTCAGAAGATGAAGGAGGCTACTGCATTCTCCTTTATTTTGTGTCATGTAGCAACCCTCTCTGCTTAACTTTCCTGGTTTCTTTGATCACAATCCAAATCATAAGCCCCTTTTGTACCAAATTCTCTCCTGTATTATTACTATAATATTCTGATTTTTCTCCCTTAACCTAACATCCTTCTCCTCCCATATGACACAGAACTTTCTGTTGTATTCTCTGGAAATCAAGCCACATGATTACGAAACTTCTCTATTTTGTTAGACTTCTTCTTTAGTGACAGTTTCTACCATCTACTGGATTTCCCTTGAGGACTTTGCTGCCTTGTATCTCAAGTAAAGAGAACTCATTCTCTCAGACTCTAAAGCACTAAGGTGGAAATGTGGTTTATAGACTCTCCCTACTCCTTTTGATTTCTTGAAGATCATTATTCCTCTCTTCCTGATAAAATGTATGTTGCTGCTTAGAAGCTCGTGGTACCCAGCACCGTTTCCCTGGCACTGCCACCTTCAGAGCTCCTGGATGCTCTCCTGTGACAACTTTCAACTTGTCTCTAAGGTTTATTCTTGAGTCCGTCATCCTGACTCCAGTATTCATTGAGATGGCCTCATTCAATTCTCTGGGTTCCCTGTGAATCCTACCCAAACCTGACTTGTTGACTTTTGGATTTTTTTATTTATGAGCTTGCTTTTGTTTATTTTCTTCTCTATGGAAACACAGAATAAGGAGTTTACACAATTTCTAAGACAGGGGAATGCAAGGGAGCAGAACAGGGTACAATAGGTGTGTGTAAGGGATAGGATCAGGACATGGGAAGGTGTTATTCTCTTTAATATTGTCACCCTAAAGTCTGAGCTTTCCTCTTACCTTTGTACCTTCCTTTATTTGGAGAGCATTCAGAACCAGAAGCTTCTATCTTTGCAGCTATGCTTCACCCCTCTGTCCTTGGCATTTTCACCCACCTTTATTACCCATTGTTCCTGCCCAGGGCACCATAGAAGACAGTGACTTGGGCGCTTGTATGAAACAGAAGTATAAAATTTTGAGTTGCTCCCTCCAAAAAAACTCCCAATTAGATTCAACTTTTTCCATAAAGCTGCTAAAATGGAGCATGCATGGAGAAAGGGATTGGTGGGAACAGGGAGAGAGTGACTCCCTGCTAGTAGGCAGAACACCAATTGCCACATTTCCTTAGAGTTTACTGCTGTCAACAAAACCACAACACTTAAGATATTTTTGGTTTATCCAAAGTGCTGTATCAGCTGTGGGGACTCTGTCCTTTCCTTCTCCTGACAGGAGGAGAATAAACAACAAATGAAGCATGCTCAGATGGCTCATTTCAATCCTCCCCCTCACACAGCCTTCATATCAGGTCAGAGAGTGGATGGGTTACTTTCACTCCACTTTCAATTGGGTGAGAGACTTTGCTACTTGTTCCAGGGAGCCTTCTCATATCCCCTAAGCATGCCTCTGAAGAATCTTTCTACTTTCCTTTTATACAACATCATATTACATTAAATAGGAAATGTCTAATTTTGACTCAAAAGTTTAGTTTACTATATCTCAAGCAAGAAGCAGTATAGTTAATCAAAGTATTCACTGAAACTATCAACACAGTTTTGCCATCTTGTTTTACTGCTTGTTTATGCCAGCAGCAAAGAAGCCTGGAGAGCTAGTGGTGATGAAATCACAAAAGGTGTTTTCCACAGCTTGTTGAGACTTGAATATTTTCCTTGCAACAAGTGGTCCAAAGCCTGGAAGAAGTGGTAGTGAGGTCTGGCAAATATAGTGGATGACAGAGAGTTTGAGCAGCATTGTTTGTGTGACATGTGGTCAAGCATTGTCTTGCAAGAGGATTGGCTTGTATCTGTTGACCAATCTCAGCTGCTTAATTGTAAGCATCCTCATCATTTCATCCAGCTGGTTGCAGTAGTCATCCACTGTAATCGACTGACCAGGTTTCATGAAGCTGTAGTGGATTATACCAGTGCTGGACCACCAAACAGACACCATTAGTTTTTTCTTAAAGAATATTTGGTTTTAGTCTGTGTTTTAGCACTTCATCTTTATCCAACCATTGTGCCAAATGGTTGTGATTGTCAAAAAGTACCCGTTTTTCATCACACATAACAATACGGTGTAGAAATGGTTTGCCTTTATGTTGTGACAACAAAGAAAGGCAAGCTTTTAGATGATTGCTCTTCTGATGTTCATTTAATTCATGTGGTACCAATCTATCCATTGTGTTTACCTTGCTGATTTGTTTCAAATGGTCCAATATTGTTGGAATAGTAATGTCAAACCTTGCTGCTAATTCACGTGTGGGTTGAGATGAATTCACTTCCATGAAGCTTTCAGCTCATCCTTATCCGCTTTGGTCTCAGGTTGCCCACTTGGCTCATTATCAGGATTAAAGTCACTAGAATGGAACTTCTCAAACCATAAACACACTGTGCATTCATTAGCCACACCCTTCCCAAACTCTCTGTTGATATTTGAGCTGTCTGCACTGCATTGGTCCCACAACAGAACCTGTATATGAAAATAACACAAATTTTTGACTTATCCATGGTTTCACAAAAATTGTTCCAAAAAATTTTTGAAAGAAAATCACAAGCCAAACTATACCTTTGAAAGAATGAAGATTTACCTTCATAATAAAAATAAAACAAGAAGTGTCAAAGTGAAATGTCAGAGATGTCAACTATCAAACTTAGTACTTAAGGAAATCAGACATTTCATACTTTATAACCTTAATATCTTAGAAATCCACCCTCATCACCAAAATTGTCAAAAATGTGAAGCTCTTAGATTTTTTCCTATTTGCAAGCCAACAAGTTATACTATCAGTGTTATAAAAAAGCCAGCTCCAAGAGAGAGGTGAGGTTAAATTGGGTGAGGCAATACATGTGACAGCAAATAAAAAGGATAAAACAACATTTGAAGAATAAACTGAATTTTATTATGCTGCTGGAAAAAAATTAAATAACTAGCCTCACAACATCAATTCTGAATGGATTGTGAAACCAAATTTCAAAATGTCTTTTTAAAAAAAGAACATCTCTATGATCTTAAAATAGAAAAAAATCATTAAATGAAAGAAAAGACATTTAATACTGGGGGAAGTAACAAATGAGATTGTATTAAATTTTAGAACTTCTCATTGAGAGAGAGAGAGAGAGAGAAGAGGGCAAAGAGAGGACTCCTATCCAACATATATAAATACTCCTACAAGCCCATACAAAAAATATGGCTAAAACAATGGAGGATGGTTAAAATAAAACAGCATAGTCCTTCAAAAAGAAGTAATTTAATATCTTAAGAAGTGTAAAACAATGTTCAACTTTTTTAGTAATGAGGGAAATGTAAATAAAGCCTGATATAATCACATAGCAAGCAGAAGACAAAGTAAAAATAACAGAAAATACCATGTTAGCAAGCATGTAGATACACCAGGAAACTTATATACTGTTGGTGGGTGTGAAAAGTGGTACAAACATTTTGGAAAACTGTTTGGCATATTATTTATAGATGAAGAGATATAAACAGATGACACAAAAATTTTACTTTACATATGTTCCGAACAGAAACTTGTATGTGTGTCACCAATATATTTTCTAGAATTTATATACTGGCACTGTTCCTAACAGCCCCAACTAAAGCACACTCACATGTGTATCAGCAGTGGAGTAATTATGTTAGTTGTCTGATATTTACACAACAGAATTCAACACTAAAAAATGAGCGACTACAACATGCAAAAATACAAATAAACTTAAAACAACCTATGCAATTTAAAAAGTCACGTACTAAAGAGTTTCTGCTTCATAATATTTATATAAAGTATAAAAGAGGTAAAAGTGACCTCTGCCATTAGATGTCACTATAGTGCTTACTGTTGAGTATAGTGACTGGTTGAGATCATAAGAATATATCTGTGGCTAAGATGTCCTTTTAAAAAAAGCCTCTTACATAATTATGCCAGAGATGTTTTAATATTTCATTGTGCTTTGCACTTACGACCTGTGTATTTACCTTTGAATATTTTAAACACTTGAGAATGTTTTTTGTATGTCAGAAATGCATTTTAATTTTTATCTGAAAACAACTTAAATTTTTAGACAAATGAGTTTAGTATATAAATTTGATTTTGTTTTTACAGAATATAAAGATTTCTCTCATTAATCTTCCATGTGAAGGGCTACAAGCCTGAAGGAAGATACCTTCTGCACACAAGTGTGTATCTTACATGTGTGGTATTGGAAACCAGTGGTGTAGTGCTCCTACACATAAATTAGGTCAAGTAACATCACATATTAAAAGGGGGAAAGAGAAATATTCTATTTAATCAGATTCCAGAGGCAAACATGACACAAAAACTGTGCAAATAAGACCAAGTCAGTAACTTTAGTTAGGACATTGCAGATTACATTGGAATAACAAGTTTGTAAGGCTATAGTGTGCACCACATTAAAACAGTAAGGAAGAGCTATTTATATAGAAAGGTTGGAAGGAGAGATTTTTCACTAAAGCAAATTAACTTCTTGTCAATTGCCAAAACAAAACAAAACAAAACTGAGCATGAGCGTTAGTGTACTGAAGGCATGTTATACCAGTTTCTGTGCAGCATGCTACAAGTTAGTTAAAACTTCTTGACTGGTGCATATGAATCATTAATAGTCACGTTTTGCCTCTTCTTGCCAAGTTTCAGGCATGTCTCATTTTAGATGGAGTATAGCTTTTATCTATTATTTCATCCTGTAAAAACGTGAAGACAACGTTCATTCTGTGCCAGAGGATGACCAGCGACCTTGTTTATAAATTGCTCCAGCCCTTGCTTCCTTTCCTCAATAAAATTGTCATCAAATATTCCATCATCTCCTCTAAAAGGAAGTTGACGCAAAAATGCTTTTCCAGGGAGCGGGGGAACTACAACCTTGCTTTCCCTTTCTAATTCACTTCTCAGCCATTCAAAGTCACTGTATCTTCTTCTCACAGTAGATTCCTTCAGCTTGAAAATAGGAAGATTTGTCTTGACCCTGATGTCATAGGTGGTGAAGCGGCCCCGGCCGACCCCCACCGTCTGCGGGTTATTTACATGGATGTCCAGGCAGTTGCGGGGTGGCCCACAGGCGTCATTCAGGTTTGGCTGCTTGGTGATCAGCCGGTGTCCACCACGGCCCCTGCCGTTTCGCTGTAGCAGCCGCCCCCGCCATTGTGGGCTCCCTCCTTGAGAATTTCTTAAAAGTTGAAGAAAGGTAAATAGATTAATGTAATATTCTTCATAGGGCATAGGTATTGTCACTTGACACCGTGATTAGTGTTTCAAAGAAAGCTTTAATTTCTAGGTTTCAAACTAAGATAATAAAATATAAGAAAATAGAGCAGGTTATCATGAAGAACACATTCCAAATAAACTCACAGTTATATTTAACAAAAAACAAACTAATAATTCCTATTAAAGACAATATACTTTGGCTATATTCAGTTGGATAATTTAGAGATAAATTAACAATCACCACAGTGATATAACTATCAAATGTAATAGACTTTATGGCAAAGCATTTGCCATTATTGTAATTGGTATTATTTTTACATTCTTCGTGTGTAATTTCCAATGTTATTGCTTGATAGATAAGAATAACCTTATTGTTACCAACACATGCAAATACATACCCTCATGTACACACACATTTACACTAACACAAATGCATTTATCTGTGTGTACAGTTTCTTGAAATGAGAATATTTCATAGTTGTGTTTACAATTCTATGAAGATGAGTGAATAAACAACTGAATATTGAAAAAATACACACAATTCACATATTTCTGAGAAGATCAGGGATTTGTCTTACTTACGTAGGCAATGCAAAGCTTCCGTACATTGGAGTCTCTGCTCCTGAGAACAAGCGGCTGACAGTTGGGAAACCTTCACTGGTTATCAGGGAGATGTGCACCATCAGGATTATTACAAAGAGCCAAACAAACTTGAAAGATGAAGGAGAGAGTGTAAAATGATACAACAGTGCTCACCAGAAGAAATTTTAGTAGCTCTGGACGCAGAGAAGCATCTAGGGGAGAAATTAGTCATAAGTATGAATTTGACCTGTTACTTTTGCCTGTACAGAATAAAAATCATGGAGCCACTCACCCAGGGCATGGTCCCCAAACATAAAGCACCAGGGAAGGATAACAATGCTGCATGGAGTGTCTCCAGCTTTGCCAGGATGAATGATAGAGCAGTATCCCAAATCTTCTGTCTTTGTGATTTTCTGTTACTTCCTTTGTCAGTCACATACATGGAAAAAATAATGTTTACCAGAATTTGGAGGATCCATCACAGGAATATGGAGGAGCCAATATAATTGGTAGTTTTCACTGTAAGCCCTGCCCACCTGGAATTCCTCAGACTGACTGTGACTCCTTGGAAGATACTCAAGAGGAAAGTGGTAGCAGTGGACACACCCCTGCCCACTCTGCGAACATAGAAAAGTAGTTTTTATCTAAAATCACTGAGGGAATGTTTCCACCCCAAAGCTGCCATTGTCAGTAGAACTCCTCCAGAGAGAGGGAACAAGGATTTGGCTATAATAATAAGGTGCTTAATAATCAACTCTGTGGACCTTAATGAGTGAAGTAAACCTTTACTGAGTGAAGTAAAAAAAAAAAAAATGGTAAAAAAGACAAAAATTTTCCAGGGTTCCAAGTATGGCCTGCGTTAGGATGGTCATTGCCATGGCCAAATCCCTGACAGCCATTCTTCAGGTCCCACAGACGGATATTTGCCTTCAAAGCCAAAGGACCTGCAGGGGAACATGAGGCATGGGCTACATTGAAAATATCAACTAACATGCAACATTCTCCACTGACCATCAGTGCCTACTCAGAAATATTACTTAAATTTTCTCTAGTATTAACAGGTTTCCAATATGTACGTGTGTACCATTTAAAGTGTACTTGCGATGTACACTTGCATTGCCATCAAGGGCAGGCATGTGGTAACTTTGTTAGTTTTCACTAGTGTATGAGGCATGTGCTGCCATTATAATGATGGGGAGGATTTAAGCACAGAGAGGGCAAGTGCTTTGTCTAAATTCAGACACTGGACAGCGGTAAGTGGAAACTTGACCCTGTCTGGGCTGATTTCAAGGAGTGGTTTCATCCACCATGCTCTACTATCAAAGCTAGCTACCTGAATTATTTCAATTGTCTAGATACATGTTTAGTTTTGATTTTACATGTCATTATATCTCACATTGGGGATATTTAATTTTATATTGCTGGGTTGAACAAGTTTCTATGAATGTGTAAAAAAGTATTCCAATGATAAATATTAATTATGAATAAACCTTTAAAATTTTAGATAAAATGTACATACACTGATGGCAATATGATATCCCAAGAATCTGCACCATGATTCAGTTGGATATAAAGACTACAAGATTGGTTTTATTTTAGGATGGCCACAGAAAAACTCATTTTGTCTTATGCCAGGAACAAAAAGACAACAGCAACTACTACAAGAACTATTAAACAATCTCATATCATGTCCTAAACAATGGGACATAAAACACTAGTACATGATAAAATAATGTAGGGTAGAAACTAAATTATTACCATTTAAGTTTATATACTCATCATTTGATAAATATGTAAGTAAAACAATTTGCAAAGAGGCGAGGCTTGTGAACAATATTAACATTAGACAAATATGGAAAATGAAATCTGTGAGGCATGGAAACGTGTGTGTTTTATAAATTGACATGGTAGATTTGGGAATTGATATTAGAAGTTTTTAATCTAGACAAATAGTCACTTGATACATTGAGTCTAGAAAATGCTGTCTGAAACCCATTATTATAAAGTGACCTCTGCTTTCAATGCTGTCTCCCTAACTTCAAGACTGAAAATAGCCTCACCATAATCGACATGCCACTATGTTTTCAGTAGATATATTACTCTCTACTAGCACTTTGTACACCAGAACTTGAGAAAATATTCTATTCCAACAATTGCTATTCAAATACATTGATTCTGCACAGAGAATCCAATAGTTATTATGGATTTATACTATTCTTTATCAGCAGCATGGAAGTGATATAGGTGCAACTATGGGAATTCTAACAACCATGTTTATGATTAGTGTAAAGATTCCAGAGTTACAGTTTTCAAGGATCTTAACACTCAGAGTTTATTATCACATGGATAAAATATCAACAATCCCATCAGTAAGGATTATATTAAATTACATATCTAAGAAGGACTTTCCAAAAGTTGCAAGTAAAAGGAAAAACATAATGTCAATAGTATGCATTAGAAATTACTGGACTCATGCACAAGCTCAATCTCAGTTAACATAGAAATTTTGTAGGAAAATATACTCTACCAATACTTACACAAATAGTATTGTATTAACATATTAAATATATATAAATATGTATTTATATAAATATATAAAATGTAGTGTTACCAATTAAAAGGATAGAAATTATTAAAAAACAAGGAGAGATACTGGAGTTGGAAAAGGCAATAAATAAATTGGAAAATTTACTACAGGTATGCAACTGTTGACTTGAATAAGTAGAAGAAACAATCAGAAAACTGAAATACGCCGGGCGCGGTGGCTCACGCCTGTAATCCTAGCAGTCTGGGAGGCCAAGGCTGGAGGATCGCTCAAGGTCAGGAGTTCGAGACCAGCCCAAACAAGAGCGAGACCCCGTCTCTACTAAAAATAGAAAGAAATGATCTGGATAGCTAAAAATATATGTAGAAAAAAATTAGCCGGGCATGGTAGCACATGCCTGTAGTCCCAGCTACTCGGGAGGCTGAGGCAGGAGGATTGCTTAAGTCCAGGAGTCTGAGGTTGCTGTGAGCTAGGCTGACGCCACGGCACTCTAGCCGGGGCAATAGAGTGAGACTCTATCTCAAAAAAAAATAAAAAATAAATAAAAAATAAAAAAAAAAAGAAAACTGAAATAGAGATAATTTGAAATTACTGGATCTGAGAAACAAAATGATTTAAAAAGAATAAAGGAAAAGATTGAACAAAGTCTAACGGACTTTAAGGACATCATCCAATGGGCCAATACAGGCTTTACGGTGTCCCACTATGAGAAGAGAGATTTAAAGGGGAAAAATATTGATTTAAAGTAATAATGGATGAAAACTTTTCAAATTTCAAGAAGAACATGAATAAACAAGTACAAGTTTCATAATTACCAATAAGGAAAACCCTGAGATGCACACCAAGACACATAAAAATCAAACAGTTAAAAGGCAAATATAAAAAGAATATTAAAACTAACAAGAGAAAAGTGATTCATAACATGCAAGGATTCATAGAAAAGATTGACAGATTTCTCAGTAGAAATATTGCAGGCAGAAGGTAGTGCAATAATATGCCTAAAGGGATGAAGGGAAACAAACAAACAAAAGGCAAACAGAAAACAACAAAAAAAGAACAATCAATCAAGAATTCTATATCTGGTGAAATTATCCTTCAAAAATGAGGGCAAGTTAAGACATTTCTAGACAAACAAAAGTTGAGAGGTTGTTTCCTACCCCTAGACCTACCCTACAATAATGCTAAAGAGAGTTGTTTAGGTTGAAATAAGGGCTGGCAAAAAGTATCTCAAAGCCATATAAAAAATAAAGTTAAACAGTAAAGTCAAATACATGAGCAAATATTTTAAAAACTATTACAGTCATTTTGGTTGGTAACTTGATTTTTATTTCCTGAAGTACTTTAAAAGAAAAATAACAAATAATAAACATAAATCTATGTTAATGACTATGTAATATATAAAGGTGTAATTTTTTTTCCAACAAAATTTTATTTATGGACACTGAAATTTGAATTTCATATAGTTTTTGTATGTCAAGAACTAATTCTTTTGATTCTTTTCCAACCATTTAAAAATATAAAAAACATTCTTAGCTCTCAGGCTATACAAAACTATGGCTGTCAACCCTGCCCTAGACCCTGGACAGCATTTCTGAATTAGTAACATTCCAGGTGCCCCCAAAACCATGTTTAGGATATGCTGTGTGTTAAGGTGCCCCTAAAAAAGTCACAGTACTACTTAGTATAATAAAGGGTCTTAGTCTTGGGTTTGAGAAAGCAAGTTTTACTTCTTTTAGCTCAGATAGCCCTTTCCTTTTTCCTAGTATTAAGTTGTAAAAGTTTGAAGAATATTGATTTAAATAAGAATAGTCATCAGGTCAAACTTTGGAATCACCTTCCTGGGATGACTAATAGCTAGGGTTTAAAACAGATGTCCAAATTCCTGAAACTAATAAAGCCACAACATGACTTCAGCTATACCACCAGAAGAAACTATGAGAACGAAGATAATTGTATACATGCTCTGAAAAAAATTCACTTCAGTACTCTAGTTATAAATTATTTAAATTATATTTGAACTCACAGGAGTGAGAGGAAAATAGAGGTTCCTACAGAGTTCTAGTCAATCTCAATTTGGTAAACCATGGTCCCCTTCCAATCCTAGCTACTTATTTCAGCTAAGAATATATGAGTATTCACTCCAGTGAAGTTTAAGAATCACCAGTGTTAAAATATTAATAGGAATTTAAAAATTAGGTGCTTGAGAAAATTATTTCCAAGTCTGCTAACACAAAAACTGGGAAGCTCTTTGATTACCTGCACGACACTGCAGCTCCCATTTTGACAATATTATTACAAAAACTATACAGGAGCAAACCCCAAACTGGCCATATAAACACAAAGCCAAATTAAATTACATGTAGGATATCATCCAAAATCACAGGTTAAAAATGTACATTTTAGCAGTCAAAACCAGCAATTACAGCTGGTTTTCAAGTCAACTTTTTATGTTAATATTCAAATTAGTTGAAATAACGTTTAGCAGACTCAAAATCACTTAGGATGTGATTTTAGGGTTCAGGATATGATCAAAGTTCTAAAGTTAAAAAACATCTGGAAGAACAGAAGACAGCAATATTTCAGAAAATGTGAGTGTGAAGCAGCTGGCTTAAACAATTCCAGTAATTGCAGTCATTTTACTATTATAGTATACTTAATTGAAACTTGGGATAATGTGGAGCCAACTGCATTAACCCACGCTACAAATATATCAATGAAATGACAAGTTTACAAGGGATGATAACAATTCCTTCTGAATAAATTCCTTTTAAAGTGGGAGAGCATGTTATAGTCCCATGCTGGTTTACATACATGCTCAAGACTATTTTAGCAATGACATGTAGTACTTTAATTCCCAAACCTAGCACTGTATTAATTCACTCCCTTAACTGAAATTTATTGCTACAGCTATTTTGAAATGGCCTTATTAGTTAAACACAGATTCTATGATACCATTTCAGTTTTTAATGATACCATTTCACTGAAGGACAAACTCTGAAAATATCAACCACCAGTAGCTCATTCTTGACACTGGTTGTTTCCTTTTTTAAAAAAAAAAATTCTAACAATCAATCAATGAATGCCTTTATTTAAAGGCAGTTTAGATATGATATTAAACAAAATTATCTGAGAATTCCTGTGAAAACTTGCTACAACTCCAAGACAGTATGTCAGATCAAATATTTAACAGCAAAAATGGTAGCCTGGGTATTTTAGGGCCTCCCCCCATGGATTTAGGAAAGGATATTTTAAAATCTTATATTAAAAAAAAACACTAAGTCAATTTCAAATGGAAGTTAATAAATACAGTGGTCTATATTTCCAACTTTTTAAGCTAATGATAATGACACATTTAAATCAAGCTATGAAAAAAGGCTTTGTCTGAGGGTGATATTACCAAAGGCTCACACAGAAACCTTTGCATGCTACACACAAAGGAAACAGATTTACACTTCAAGTCCACAAAAGCCTATCCTAGGACTGCGCCAGGAGCAAAAGGATTTCAAAGTTCTGAAAAAACTGGGCATACACATGCTATACAAAGCAGCCAAAAGACATTCCTCATAGACTCTTTCAGGAAATGTTTCAAGATGAAGAGTAAGAGTCTGAAGTCAACTTGGAATCTTGGGTTGATTTCTAGTTCTCAAGGCTAGATTGTTTTCTCCCAACATACTTTGTTGGGCAGAAAGAAAGCATTTCCAAATAAAAGTAACTACTCAGCCCCAATTTTCAATACAATTTGCTTTTCATTAAAAGTTCAAGATTTCTCTAGGTCTAGACATATAGTGTGATCATATTACAGTACTCGAGAAGAGCATTTTCTTTGTTGTTGACCCTGCTAGGGAAACAGGTCTGGACTCAGCCAAAGTGGCATTCCTGTGGGTGATTAACGACAGGCCTAGATCTCGCCCAGTGACATCCATCCTCACCCCCAACCCCTCTATACTAAAATCAGCCACGTCTGAACTGGAAGAGGGGCTGTCGCCTCGCCTCGTCTCAAACCTCCCAGTCCCAGAGTTAATAGCTGCAACCAATCCATTAAGGCAAACAGACACCGAGATTCGGGTGAAACGTGACCTTTCTCTCGCCTCAATTTATGAATAATATCGCCCTCTCGGACCCTTTCCGCTGGGGCTCTACCGACTACGGAAATACTCAATTCCGATCACGGGGCCCCAAGGAAAGGCTGTTCCTCTTTCCCACAATACGCCCCTACCCACCTTACCTCCGGACCGCCCTCCCCCCTTGACATCAGGCCATTTCTATTGTGTCTCCGTAGCCCAAAGAGCTAATTAAAAGAAATGTGGTAGCCCAGTGACTTTGCAAAGAACGAGAACCACAGCCCGGCACCCGCACCCCGCTGCCGCACCCCACGCCCAGGGACCCCAATTCTCTCGCCCACCCCGGAAGCCGCGGGGCCCAGTCCCACCCGTGGTGAGGCGGGAGAAGACGTCGCCGAAGGGGGCGGCCCCACTCGGAGACACTTCTGTGGCTAGGCGGCCCAGCCAGCCGAGACGGACGCGGCGGCGGCGGGGGGCTCCGACACTGGCGCCCATGGCCTCCGCTTGGGGACGCCGGGCTCAACAGCGGGTCGGCATCCGGAGTGCTTTCTAGAGTGGCTCCGCACGCCATGGCCGGGGGCAGCCGAGGCCCCGGGCCGGGTGGGGTCGGGGAAGGGTGACGGGAAGAGGGCGAGGGGAGAGGGGAAGAGCAGGGAGTCGAGCAGAGCCTAAGCGACGGGCTCAGCCAGCCGGGCGGTCGCGAGCGCCCGCCGAGGAGAGGAGAGCTGCCGCCGCCGCTGCCTCCGCGGCAGGGGCAGTGGCCGGGCCCGGCCGGGCGAGAGCGGGAGGGGCGGCGGCGGCGGCTCACGCCAGCGCGCGGCGGCCGGGGCTCTTCCGCCTCCTCGGGCGCGGCCCCCCCGGGAGAGGCTCCGCCCCCGCCGGCCGGTCGCGCTTTGCGCCGCGCCTGAGGCGCTCGTGCCCCGAGACCCGCTCCCTTCGGACGGGAGCCCCGTGGGGTGTGAGGCCGGGACGCAGCTCCCAACGCGCCCCCGCGCTGTCAGTGGGTTTCCAGCCGCGGTCGATGCGGAGGGATCGCGAGGCGGCCGCGGCGGCAGAAGCTCAAGCGAACACGTCCAACCGCTTCCCCCTGCCCCGTAGGACTCTTCCACCCCAAAGGTGTAATTTGTGACATCGATAAAATAAAGAGAGGAAGTGGAGCTTTAAAGGAGTAGAGATTTTGTACGTAATTTAGGTTGGTATACATTTAAAATAGATTTTCATATCTGTAGAATGTTGTGTGCAATTTCCGTGGTAATAACAAAGAACATATCGATATAATATACACAAATGGAAATGAAAAGAGAATCAAAATGCGTCACAACAAATAAAATAAATACAAAGACATGAAAGCAGACATGGAGTAAATAAGGGACAAAAAAGCTGTAACATACAGAAAACAAATTAAAAATGACAATGTAAATCATTTCCTATCCATAATCATTTTAAATATAAAAGAATTAAACTCACAAATTAAAGAAATTAAAATTGGAACAATAAATTTAAAAATTAAACTATATAAGGTCTGTAACAGACTCACTTTAAATCCAAGGACCCATATAGGTTGAAAATGAACGTTTGGAAAAAAGACGTTTCATGCAATCAGTACCCAAAAGACAGATGGGCTGGCTATACTAACATCAGAACAAGAAGACTTCAGCCAAAACTATTTTAAAAGACAAACAAGGACATTACATAATGGTAAATAATGGTCCATTCACCAAGAAGATACAATAATTATAAACACAAATACACTGAACATCAGACCTACAAAATACAAGAAACCAATATTTACAGAATTGAAGGGAGAAATGGACAACTCTACAATAATACTAGGAAACTTTGATACCCCACTTTCAATAATGAGAACTAGACAGAAAATCAGCAAAGAGAGAGAAGACTTCAACACAATAGGCCAATTAGAACAAACAGTTGTAGACAGAATACTCTACCCAACAACAGCAGGATAATACTCTTTCTAGTATACATAGAACGTTATTCAAGATAGACCATATGTCAGACTACAAAGGAGTCTTAATAAATTAACAATTATGGAAATCATATAAAGTATCTTTTTTGGACACACTGGTAGGAAACTTGAAAACAGAAGAATGAGAAATGGGAAATTCACAAATATATGGAAGTGATGTAACCCACTCAAACAACTGGTCAAAGAAAAATTACAAGGAAATTCACAAAATTTTACTGATACAAATGAACATAAAAACAAAACACAACAAAATTTATGGATGCCGTGAAAGCAATGCTAAAAGGGAAATTTATCCCTACAAATGCTTACATTATAAAGAAGGAAAGTCCCAAATCAACAGCATAACTTTACTCCTTAAGAAAGTATTTTAAAAAGAACTAAACCCAAAGCTATAGTTAGAAAGAAAATAAATATTAGAGCCCAAAACAAAGAAAATAAAGAACACAAAATTATAAAGGAAATCAACAAAATCAAGAGTCACTTGGTGAAAAAGATTAACAAAATTCACAAACCTTTAGCTAAATGGCCCCCACCCCCACCAAAAAATAAAGGAAAAAAGAAAAAGAAAGAGAAAAAGGCTAGCACTCTGGGAGGCCAAGGCAGGCAGATCCTTTGAGCTCACGAATTCGAGATCAGCCTGAGCACAAGGGAGACACCCTCTCTACTAAAAGTAGAAAGAAATTAGTGGACAACTAAAAAATATATATAAAAAAAATTAGCCGGGCATGGTGACGCATGTCTGTAGTCCCAGCTACTGGGGAGGCTGAGGCAGAAGGATTGCTTGAGCCCAGGGGGTTGCAGTGAGATAGGCTGACGCCTCTGCACTCTAGCCTGGGCAACAGAGTGAGACTTTGTCTCAAAAAAAAAAAAAGGCTAGAGGGTGGCTAGGCGGGGGTAGGGCACTAGGCAAGTGTCTCTCCGGAGGCAGAGAAAGCATCAGCGACAAAGGGCAGAGCAGGGCCGCCACCCACGTGGCGCTGGCTCTGGCGTCCTGGTGGTGGTGGTGGTGTGAGGACAAGGCGGGAGCCCTTTCCAAGACAGCAGGGGCGGCTGCCTTGTCCACGCGCTTGCTCCGCGGCTGCCCGGCGGGTCTTTGAGAGCGCTGGATGCTTCTCCTCGCGGACCCGCGCCAAGCAGCGACTCTGAGCCACCAGCCCCAGCGCCGGCCCAGCAGGGAGCATGAACAGACCTCCATGGTCTCTACCAGGGCGTCGGCAGAACAGCCTGGGAGTGTTGACCCAGAGCTGAGTAAAAAATCCCAGAAGTGGGATGGAACGAACATCCTGGTGACACATCCTCCAGCAGACACACTGTGGTTTAATGAAGATAGATGAACCAAGCACTCCTTACCATGGTGTGAGAGGTGATGAGGAAGGTGCACCCAGTGATTCAGAAACCGCTGAAGCCAGGACTCCAGATGTCTTAGCTGAGAACTGCGCTGCTGCTGAAGGCTGGGAGCCAAAGCATCGGGTTCTGGAACAAGAAAGCAGGGGAGAGGACGACAGCCACCTCTCACCTGGAGAACGAGGAAATAAAGCTACAATTTGAAATGAAAAGAAAGCTTCACTACAATGAAAGACTGAATATTAAACTAGCTAGACAATTAATTTAAAAAGACCTACACGATGATGAGGAAGATGAAGAAATGTTAGTGCAGATGGAGAAAGCATGAATACGGAAGAATCAAATCAAGGATCTACTACAAGCGACCAACAGCAAATCACAAAGTTCATAGAAGAGGTTTGTTCCATACTGCAATTATTTGTTAGATGCAAATCTTGTTACTATAATACACTGCTTATTCTCCACAGTTCATGACTTAAGTCCCAACATGCATACCACTTATTATATAGTGACAAGAGTTAAATGATAACCTTACAGACTGAGTAGCCTGAAAATGCCTAGTTGATACATACATTCTTGTGTCTAGTACTTCACCACAAATACAGCTGTGATGTCATCAGTCAAAAACTGCATTACTTTTCTAAGAACACTGGTTAATTTGTGTAAGGTATTATATAGCTTTTTATGCTTTAGAGCTTAAAGAATATCTTTGTGGGGTGAACTAATTTATTTTCATCACTTTTGGATGTGGTAGCTCTAACAAAACGTTTCTTTTTTTTTATTTCTCAAAAGCCAATTGGAGGCCAGGTGCAGTAGCTCACGCCTGTAATCCTAGCACTCTGGGAGGCTGAGGCAGGAGGATCGCTCAAGGTCAGGAGTTCGAGACCAGCCTGAGCAAGAGAGAGACCCCCATCTCTACTAAAAATAGAAAGAAATTATCTGGACAGCTAAAAATATATATAGAAAAAAAATTAGCCAGGAATGCTGGCATGTACCTGTACTCCCAGCTACTCGGGAGGCTGAGGCAAAAGGATTGCTTGAGCCCAGGAGTTTGAGGTTGCTGCGAGTTAGGCTGATGCCATGGCATTCTAACCCCAGCAACAGAGTGAGACTCTGTCTCAAAAAAAAAAAAAAGCCAATTGCTACAACAGAATATATCGGCTGATAAATATTCAGACCGAAAAGTGTTTTAATAGTTGGCTTCAACTAGATTTGTCTGTTCAGTTTAAAAGATTATAAGAGTTAACTGTTACATTTTCTGGACTACTACCTTTAAAATTCCTGTTGAGTTTCTTTGTGTTTTCAAGTATTGAACTTTTTCTGATCACTACCAGCTTTTGTCCACAAATACCTTATCAGGTTAAACTTGCACCAAGATCTTCTTCTTCTTCTTCTTTCTTCTTCTTCCTTCTTCTTCTTCTTCTTCTTCTTCTTCTTCTTCCTCTTCCTCTTCCTCTTCCTCTTCCTCCTCCTCTTCCTCCTCCTCTTCCTCCTCCTCTTCCTCCTCCTCTTCCTCCTCCTCTTCCTCCTCCTCCTTCTTCTTCTTCCTCCTTCTTCTTCCTTCTTCTTCTTCTTCTTCTTCTTCTTCTTCTTCTTCTTCTTCTTCTTCTTCTTCTTCTTCTTCTTCTTTCTTTTCTTGCTTTCTTTTTTTTTTTTGGTACACTGGGCAGACTTCAGATCAGTTTTTTTAAAATAAATATAATTCTAATGTAGCTATCCCAGCATTTTCTTTAAGCACCTGTCTTAACCTTCTACTCTCGTTTCCTACTCCTTTCCACACATACACACATAATCCTTTACCTTTTAAAAGATCATAAAGAGTGTCATGACATTAGAAATTCATTTCCTCTCACATATTCTGTTATTTGCTCCAATAAAGAAATTCTTATTTTGACCATAAATGACTATTAGTTCTTTTAATGCATGAAGAAAATAGATTGAATAGCAGCAGTACAGTAGGTAGAAAATAGAGCTCAACTGCTGAATTTCTACACCTGATTTATAGCTTGCTAATTAAGTTGCTGTTATTAGTTTCTTTGACATCATTAGACTTTAGACAACTAAATAAGCATTTTTTTTGCAAGATGAGAGAAATGTGTATAACTAGTGATATGATTGTTTACAGAAGTAAGCCTGAACATTTTTAAATTTAAAAACCTTAAATAGGCTCTGCTTTAAGAAAATACAATAATGTATACTATGACAAATGTACATTATTCTTCTAACATAGTATGAATTATTTGGTTTCTTTTCTGAAATGAAATGCAGGAAAGTCCTGTGTATCTTGGTTTAGCTATGGCTTCATTTCTAGTCAATTATTTGTATCTCAATTTTTATTAGTACCAAAAGAATCCATTATATGAACAGATTTTTAAAATAATTTCTGTATATTATATATATGAAAAGTATTTTATTGAACAGCTATCTTCTGCTTGCAAGTTTATGGAATCATCAGTAATGTCAAAATAAATGAAAAGTGGGAAAATTCAAAAAAAAAAGGAGACAGGATGCACATAACTAAAATCAGGAATAAAAATAGATGTATTACTACTGATTTTACAGTAAGAAAAAGGACTGCAAGAGAGTACTATGAAAAATTGAACAGCAATCACCTCTGTGACCTCAATAAAATGGAAAATTTCTAGAAATACACAGCCTGCCCAGTGTCAATCATGGAGAAATAGAACATTAGAATAGAGCTGTAACTAACTAGTAAGCAGACTGAATCATTAATCAATTTCTCCGATAAAGGAAAGCACAGGATCAGATGGCTTTACTGGTGAAGTTTACCAACATTTAAAGAATTAACAACAATCTTTCTTAAATTCTTTGAAAAAATCAAACAGAACCGAACACATCCTAACTCATTTTCTTAAGGTCAGCATTGCTCTGATACCAATGCTGGATAAAGTCACTACAAGGAAAGAAACCACAGACCAATGTCCCTTATGAATAATGATAAATAAACCATGAACAGCATGCTATAAAGCCAAAATATGCAGGATATCAAAAGGATTATATACTATAACTACATGGGGTTTAATGGTGAAATCCAGAGTTGGTTGAAAATATGAAAACCTATGAATGAAATATACCACATTAACTGAACAGAGAAAAAAACACATGATGACCTCAATTGAGATAGAAAAAAGGATTTGACAAAATTCAACATGCTTTCATGTTAAAATCATGCAACAACTAGATGTAAACAAGAACTACTTCAACTTAAGAAAGAACACGTATGGAAAATCCACAACTAGAATCAAACAAAGTGGTAAAAAATGAAATCCTTTTCTATCAAATCAAGAACAAGACAAGGATGCCTGATTTTAACACTTCTATGAAGCATAGTACTGGAAGTCAGATTGTAATTAATGTACCAAGCTAATTCAAGATATTAATAACAGGGGAAACTGAGGAAGGAGATGAGAAGGTGTATGAGAACTGTCTGTACTTTCCACTCAATTTTTCTATAAACCTGTAATTGCTCTAAAAGAAAGTCTATTTTTTTTAAGGGTTCCAGGTGGGGCACAGTAGCTCACACCTGTAATCTCATCACTTTGGGAGGCCGAGGCAGGAGGATCACTTGAGGCCCAGAGTTCAAGACCAGCTTGAGCAACATAGCAAGACCCCATCTCTACAAAAAAATAAGAAAAATTACTCAGGCACAATGGTGCATGCCTGTAGTCCCAGCTATTCAGGAGGCTGAAGCAGGAGGATTGCTTGAGCCTAGGAGTTTGAGGCTGCAGTGAGCTATAATCATGCCACTGTACTCCAGGCTGGGCAAGAGAGTGAGACCCCATCTCAAAAAAATGTTTTTAATATTAAATAAGGATCACAGATCTAAATGAAAGCAGCAAATCTTTATAAAAGAAAACAAAAGGTAAAAATCTTCATTAGCAAAGAGTTCTTAGAAATGACATCAAAAGCATAATTCATAAAGGAAAAAAATTATAAATGAGACCTTATCATAATTAAAACTTGCTCTGCCAAAGAACTGCCAAGATAATTAAAAGACAAGTTACAGACTGGGAGGAAATATTTGTAAATTAAACATCTACAAAGGATTTGTATCCACAATATAAAAAAACTATCAAAACTCAACAATAAAAAATGTGGACAAAGTACTTAAAACAGATATTTCCCTATAGAGGATATAGGAATGGCAAATAAGCATATGCAAAGAGTTTCAACATAATCAGTCATTAGAAAAATGCTAGTTAAAATCATGATGAGAGGCTGGGCATGGTGGCTCACACCTGTAATCCTAGCACTTGGGAGGCCGAGGCAGGCAGATCGTTTGAGATCAGGAGTTCAGACCAGCCTGAGCAAGAGCGAGACCCCGTCTCTACTAAAACAATAGAAAGAAATTAGCTGGACAACTAAAAATATATAGAAAAAATTAGCTGGGCATGGTGGCGCATGCCTGTAATCCCAGCTACTCGGGAGGCTGAGGCAGTAGGATCGCTGCAGCCCAGGAGTTCGAGGTTGCTGTGAGCTAGGCTGACGCCACAGCACTCCAGCCCGGGGAACAAAGTGAGACTCTGTGTCAAAAAAAAAAAAAAAAAAATCATGATGAAATACTACTGTATACAACTGAATGACTGAATAAAATACTGACAATATCAACTGATGAGAAGGATAAGGAACAACTAGAATGCTCATACATTGCTGGTTAAAATGAAAATGTTACAGGCATTCAAGAAAGTAGTTTGACAGTTTCTAATAAAGTTAGACACATATTTAGCATATGACCTCACAACCCCACAGCTGGGTATTTATCCTAGAAATGAAAAGTATGTCCACACGAAGATCTGTAGCAAACACTTGAAACAACTCCACTATTCTTCAATGCATGAATGGATAAACAAACTGATACATGCATACAGTGGCATACTACTCAGCAATAAAAAAGAACGAACTATTGATCCATGCAACAACATGGATGAACTTCAAAAACATTAAGCTCAGCAAAGGAAGACGACATCAAAAAACTACACACTTTTGCTCTCATTTGTATAACTTTCTTGGAATGACATAACTATAATTATGGACAACAGATCAGTGCTTGTCAGGGAGCATGGGTAGAGGGAGGATGTGACTATTAAAGACAACATTAGAGGGAGCAGGGAGGAGGGGATGGGTAAAATACCTAATGGGTACAATGTACACTATGTGGGTGACGGGCACATGTATAAATTTGACTGAAGCAGTACAAAAGCAATCCACATAACTAAAACACTTGTACCCTCATAATATTCCAAAATAATAATAATAATAATAAAGGCAGCACTAGAGAGTTTTTGGGAAACAGTATTGCTCTGTATTCTGATTATAGTGGTGGTTATATGAATCTTCACTTGTGTTAAAATTCAAAAAACTGTACAACAAAGGTCATAGTACTGTTATTCATAATAATAAATTCCACAAAACAAAAGTTGTGAGATGCAGCTAAAGTACTACTTGGGGGCAAATTTATATCCTTAAATACATGTATTATGAAGAAAGATAGAAAATTAATGATTTAAGTACACATCAGAAGAAATTAGAACAAAATCAAAATAAATCCAAAGCAATTAGAAAGAAAAAAATTAAGAGCAGAAATTAATTACATAGGAAATAAACATACCACTGAGAGGATTAACAAAGCCAAAAGTTGGTTCTTCAAAGAGACTGGTAAACTGAAAAAATGTGGGAAAACTTACCAAGAAGAAAAGAAAGTATATACAAATAAAACAGTATCAATAATTTTAAAAAGAGAATATTAACATACTATGATAATATATTACAAAATTTAGATTCAATAGACAAACCCGAGGGAAAAAAAAAAACAACTTATCATAACTGATTTAGCAGAAAAAGAAAACTTGAAAAATCCTAAAACTTTCAAAGAAACTAATTGGAAAAACTCATGGAAAAAAGCATATTCCAGAAATTATTATGCCAATCTGATCTGGAATTATTTCAATCTTTCTTAAAAATTTCCAGAGTAGGAAATAACATCAAAACATTTAGGAGGATAGAAAAATCTTGATACCAAACCCATATAAGAATAGTATATGAAATAAAAATTAGATGAGAATCCCATTAATGAAGACAGATACATAAATCATAAACAAAGTATTAGCAAACAAAAACCAGCAATATAGGAAAAACAATAATGCACTATGACCGATATGTTTATTCCATTATAGATTTAATATTTCAAAAGATATTAATGCATTCATTACCCTATCATTAAAGAAGAAAATCAAAGGATGGGAGAAGTAGAGAGATAGAGACAGGGCATCTGAAAAAATTCAACATGCATTTCCTTAAAATAAACTCTATGCATTCTAAAATATAATAATCTGGTAACAAATATCTTAAAACAAACAACCAAAAGAAATCCTCTAGAAATGGTGAAACATTAAATACTGTTCCCTTGATAATGGAACAAGTCAAGAATCTTCGCTGTTTACGTTTCTTTTCAACATTTATACTTAAAGTCTTGCCGTTACAACAAAGGAAAACCTCTAGAGAGAAAGTAATACAATTTTATGAAGAGATATAAAAGAAAACCTAAATAAAAGGAGACATTTGCCATGGTCAGAGACTGGAAAACTCAAAATTATAAAGTGTCAGTTCTGTTCAAATTAAATGCAAACAAACTAGGATTCAGGATCAGAGAGGTGGGTAAAACAATTTATGAAGGCCACTGAAACATCATTGGAATAAACTAGAAATACAATGCCAGTTTACTAAGGTTTCCATATGTCACCGTATGTCCTTTTAAAAGGACATTTAAAAACATTCCTTGGCAATATCTACTACACATAGAGTTGCACTCAGTTAAAATTCAGAAAATAATGCATGTGTTCCATGGTGGACAGGTCTATGCAAACCTATTCCCAAAGTCCAAGGAAGCTGAGAGGCCAAAGAAAGAATTTGACATATCCAGCGTCTTGGAAAGAAACATTTAATAGGGACTTAGGAACAGAAGCCATGTCCCAGGGGGCTGCAAGACAATATGGTGGATCACTGTGCAATTACTCCTAGACCTAGGGCTTACATACCATAGGGAAGGAAAATGTAGAACAATTGAAATCCACCCCTCAGAGAAAGTCAAGAATGCTACATGAATCTGTCTAAGGGCAGGACTTAAGGTCAAGGTTATGTTCACCTAAGGGCAGGATTTACAGAAATAGCAGATAAAGTAAAAATTCAGAGGCATTTTTGGAACAGGGGTTAATCAGAAGTCAACATGGCAGATTAGCATCCAAGATAGAGTTGCTTAAGCCTCCATGGCATGATAAATTTTCTGATAAATTATACTATTATTTAATTTTGAAATTCATGAATATGATGATTCCCCAAAACTGTTGGTTCAGTAGTGAAAATAGGAACTACAGAAAAAGGAAACATGTGTTCAAATGTCTTTTTCAGAAATGTTTTCTTCAACTAGTGAGAGGAAATTTGCATTTTAATCTATTTCTTTATAATAATTTTAGGAATATAAAATCAATCTCTCCCTACCACCAGTAAATAAATGTTTGACTAATATTTACAGGTTTAAAGAGGCAATCCACTTGTCTCTGTCCAGCTCTACCTATACATATCTCTACCAAAGCACTTGTCACAGTACATATTAATTATTTACTTATGTGTTCCTCCCAGTTAAGCAGTCTGATTGCCTTGAAGGAAGCTTGTATCTCTCATTGGCCTACCTGACTCACAAATGTGTGTTGAATTAATAAATTCTCATTTTATAGATAAGGCTCTAAAAGAGGTTCACTGAGTAGGTTATATTAGTAATATCATCACTAATAAGTAGCAAAGCCATTCATTCAAATATTTCTTCAGCAAATATTTATTGTTCTAGATCCCAGATTAAAACCTAGACCTTTTGACTCCTAGTGTGGTATTTTTTCCATAATACTAGAAGAAAAAATCTTCTACCTTTTTAAAACATGGAATTGCTCTCAGAGGATTATATTGGGGAAGGAGAAACTCCTGTTAGAAAAGAACTCACTACTGAACCGAAACTTCCTGTCTCGTGTATCTGGAGGAAGACAATCCCACACTAGTGAAACCTGAAGAGGCCAGAGAACCTAAGGGCCAAATTTCAAAACTTTTAGCTACAAAAACATTCAACAACAAATCATAAAATGAAGAATAACAGAAAGATACAAACCACTACATTTACTCAAAATCAATACTAAAAACGCTTTACGATTTGGTAGGTTACCTATCTGGAGCCTTTGATAAGGTATAGTTTTATTTTCTTCTACTTAAATACCAAGAAAAAATTTTTTTTAATTTTTAAAATTTATGTATGTGTATATGTATTTTTGATCATAGCTTACTGCAGCCTTAAATTACTGGCCCCAAGCAATCCTCCAGCCTCAGCCTCCTGAGCCACTGGGACTACAGGCACGGGCCAGCATGCCCAGCTCATAATATACTTTGACGAAGGAATGCCATTCTCTTGTTATCAAAACCAAAAGGGGGTTTCGGCCTAGGTCCAGTTGCTCATTGCACAAAAATCCAATTATTGAGACAATGAGGACTACCAAGGAAGAAAGTGATTTTTTAATACAAACGACATCTTCTCTGAACAGGACAAGCTGCCTCAAATCCATCTCTCTAACAGAGATAATGGCTTTTTAAGGATGGGCCGAGTGCCTTGAGGCAGGTCCCAGGGGATGGTGAGTCTTGGCTTCAGGAAGTCTGCCCTCAGGCAGTTAGTTAAGGGAAAGGATTACAAAAAAAATATAGGGGGTCAGTGACATTTGTTCGTGGATCCATTACAACCTCTTTATCTACTTATCTTTAAATAAGCCCTCACATCACTTTCCTGATCCACCCTGTTTGTCTGTCCAGAGTCTGCTCCACCCCCAGCCTCTGCCTGGTTCTTTGTGGCCCAATGCCCCCATCAGGCCTGGTGCATGGTTAGCACTCAACACCTGTTGAGTGAAAGTCACACAGTGGGGCCCAGAGCCAGAGCTGAGTCAGCACCTCTTATCATTAGGGGCTTGTTCTAAGCCACTGAAAACTACTCTGTCAGACAGAGCCAAAGATGAAGCTACCAGGAAATTCCTAGAACTGGGAGGAAGAGATGCCCCAAAACCCGTAGTGAGGATAGTCTGGTCACCCTGGCCCTGCCTAGACACTGCTCCCACCTGGCATGCATGGTGCCCTTTCTGCCCACGGACCCCAAGAAAAATTTATATATCTTACTTAGATTATTGATTCTTTCATTTGTATTCTATTAATACCCTTTAGATGTCTCGAGCATATAAAGCAAGGTAGTGATATTAAAAGAGAAACAAATTTTAAAAGTACTAAGCACCTAAGTAAATTCTTTAACTTTAAAATAACCTTAATCCAGTACATTTGGCATTTTCAAATAATATTTCCTGGTGAGTTATTTCTCAGTGATAATCATCTAAATATGAAACTTGTACATTTATAATCACACTATTAAATAAATGCACCTTTGGTATAGAACCTGCAGAATTCCAAGTACATTCTGTCCCATAAGCAAGTACCAAACCTTTCTAAGTTTTTTACACAGCTTTCTCACTCACACCTAGTTAAGTGATTATTGTTTAAGAATTCACATTTATGAGTGTTCCAAAGCGTTCACCTTAGTTCTCAGAGGAAGAATGCTTTTTATAACGATATTTCTATTAGCTTTTTTCAATTTAATTTAATTAGATAATTGTGATCACAGATAGTGATATAGTATAAACAAGTTTGCAAACAAATGCAGCTGACACTGGGTAAATATATCAGTCAACTAAACTGGTAGAAGTATCTACAAGAGATCAATCCACTAGCCTCAGTATTAAGCATACCATAGGCATCAGTCAGTGTATTTATACAAAAGGAAATGCAGAATTTCAGTTATTTTAGCAAATTGTTGAGTGGAAGCCATTTAATTTCAACTGTATATTGCAAATATTTTATATTTCTTGGTAATTACAGTACTGACTAAAAGTATAAGGAAACACCAATAGAAACTTATCAGCTCTACCAAAAAAATCAACCGCACCCAGTTCCCACAGATGACTGGTAAATAACAACATTTTTATACATAAAGGATAAGGTTATGTCTTACCTACAGTTATACAACAAATAGGCAAATTATTTAATTGTATTAATATATTGGTTTACTTAATCTTAATCATCTCATCTCATCAGATAACATGCCCTTGTTTGCCATACAGTAGAGCATTACCATTAGTATACAGCTCCATCTAGTGGAGAAATAGACTAACATCTCCAGAGCTTATGTTTCAGCCCTTTTTACTAAGTTGGCAAAACTGACAAAACTGACTTTTAGAAAAGCCAGCTTTTCACTCATAACATGTAATTACCCACATTTTTCCTATTCAATATTCCTACTGAAATTTCTTTTCTTCTTCTTCTTCTTTTTTTTTTTTAAAAAACAGATAGGGTTTTGCTCCACCCAAGCTGGAGTGCAATGGCAGGATCATAGTTCACTGCAGCCTCAAAATCCTGGGCTCAAGCATCTTCCACCCCAGCCTCCAGATTAGTTGGGACTACAGGTGGGCACCAACACATCTGGAGATTTTTTAGTTTTTTGTAGAGATGGGGACTCATTATTTTGACCAGGCTGGTCTCAAACTCCTGTCCTTAAGCAATCCTTCTGCCTTGGCCTCCCAAAGCGCTGGGATTACAGGCATGAGCCACCGTACTCGGCCCTTTTGATCAAATTTTTTCATTTGGTAAAAGTTATATTTAAGAATACTTGAGATTTCTTCAACATCTTATAACAAATTTTCCCATAAAAAAAGAATAGTGGCAGCTGATTTTTTTAAAATAAAAACTTTGTATTCACACTGTTCCTTTAAGGGAGAGGATAAAATATGCAGAAGTTACTACACAAAGATACGGATATAGAGCAATATCATGTAAGCAGATTCCAGTGTAAAACTCTCTTCAAAGTTCCTATGGTCATAATAACAAACAGGGAGACATACAGAAAAGCACAAGCAGGGTCTCTAAACTCTTTGATGACCTTTCCCAAATAATAACATAGCAAAGATATGTTATAATTTTAAAAATCTGATGAAAAATTTTAATTCTGTTATATATTTTAAATTATTATAAATTCTTTTTAATAACTATTTTAAATATATATATTTTTTAATTGACAAAAATGTATATGTTTGTGTATAACATGTTTTGAAATATACTTACATGTGGAATGACTGACTAAATGCAATCTAATTAACATATACATTATCTCACAAACTTTATTTTTTTGTGATGAGAACACTTTAATACTCTTAGCAATATTCAAGAAAACAATACACTGTTATTAACAATTGTCATCATATTGTACAGTAGATCTCTTGAACTTATTCTTCCTATCAACTGAAATTTTGTACCCTTTGACCAACATCTCCCCAGCCACCCCCACCCCCAACCCCTGGTAAGCACCATTCTCCTCTCTACTTCTGCATTCAACTATCTTAGATTTCACATATCAGTGAGATCATGTAGTATTTGTCTTTCTGCTACATGTTGTTTTAAACAATGTAAAAACATTTTAATCATTGATGTAACTAAACTTCCAGTCAAACTCAGTTATTTTTGAATCATGATACAAAGCATGTAAATTTAACTCACTAAAATCAATCACAAGTATAAAGAGGTATCCAACTGGTAATGACGGTAACAGATTTTTCCTCCTAATAGTTTTATTTCCACATCTCTGCATAAAGTCAATATAGAATGTAAGTGCATTTCTCTTTATGTTGTTCATTTAACTAATAATGTTCATTACTACTCTGTGAAGTTAATTCATATAACAGGTTTTTAATACATTAATATTTTAATGATACTTATAAATTTAACAATGCACTCATTCATTTCTTTAGTGCCTGAGTTGCACAGTACCCTGCAGAAGAGTATATATGTTTAAATGACATATATCATATATCTTTACCCAACATAAAGATTTTTTAGGAAATTGTCAGCTTATTTTGGAAGCTTAAACACTTTCAGTCTTTTAACTTTATTGGTCAGGGTACTTATTTTATCAAATCAAATGTGTTTTTAATATTTCTTATTTTGGGTGCTTTGAGAGGTTAATTACACACTAAAAAATTTGAAGTGATGTACTTGCTTTGATAAGTTTATTTTTAAATTATTTCAACCTGACCTGAGGGAGAGGGTGAGGACAGTATCAGTAATTGGAAAAAAGGAAATTCTCTTTCTAAGCAAGAATCACATTTCACAGGTAACCTAACACAAAATTTTCTGCTATCCTCTGGGTCACTGACAGATAACCAAAGTTACTGGTTTATGGAAATTACCATCATACCTAGATCCTAGAAATAAACTACTTATTCTATTTATAAAGACAAGAAATTAAACTGTTTCCTTCTTAGTTAATACAAGGTTTGAATTTTTTTCCTAAAGATGCTTTATTCAGAAATTAGGAAGGCTTCTACTTCCTCTTAAGACAATGAACTACAATAGGTTGCTGATTCTCTTCCCCAAAAACAACCTAGAATAGCTCCAAAAGAAGGAATCATTGACTTGAGGAAACAACCAAAAACTTCAAGAAATCCATAAGTCATCTGTCTTCAAATAGGTCAAGGGCCTCCTTAGGTAAAGGGCAGATTCTGGTGATGCTGAAAGAATAAAATATGTGTGGCTCTTACATCCCCCATGTTGCCTTAGGACAATTCTTGTCTGTCCCACCAATATTTATGAACTCAGCAGCAACAGCTCAAGCTGAAAGTGCCATAGGGTAATGCCAATGCAGGGCAAAAATCCTACTGGGGTAATAAAAAGAGATGAGATCTAACCATCATTTTTCCTCTTCTACTCTCTCCCTTTCCAAACCCCAAGACTGTGTGCATTATAACCATATCACTTCTTGTTCCCCAATGCACAGGAAAATTGCATTTCCTAGCCATCTTCACATATGGGTCATTTGAGTTGCAGCCAGACCAGTGTGGGGAGAAGTAATATAAGCCAATTTCAGGACTTGCCCTTAAAGGTGTTTTATGAGATACTTTAGCTCTCTCCCCAACCCCACCACAATTTTGAGAAACTTGTCATTATGGCATCACAAGACAAAAGAAACTTTGATCTCTAAGCTAAACTTTGTATGAGTTAGACATAAACTTACGTATATTACCATTGCAATGGTATTCATAGGTGGGACTGTTAAGAGGTGATTAGGACAGGAGGGCTCCACCCTCAAGAATGGATTAATGTCATTATCCAGAGAGTGGCTTGTTCAGCCCTCTCCTACTCTCTTGTCCTTTCACCTTTTGCCATGGGATGATGTAGCATGAAGGCCCTTGCCAGATACCAGTGCCATGCTCTTAGACTTCCCAGTCTCCAGTTCATGCCAAATTACCCAGCCTCTGATATTCTGTTGTAGCAACATACAAAGGACTAAGACAGATATGTTTACATGTAGAATATGAGCTTTCAGAACAAACCAGATAGTAATCATGTGACAAAATATTTTTAATGCGATTTTAATTCTAAATATTGACAGACAAAACATAGGCATGTAGAGATATGTATACAGATTTTAGCTTAAATAGGATTAAAATTAATCACCTGTATAAAATAAAGACAATAGAAATTAAGGTACTGAAATTATAAACCCAGAGTTTCTTATCAGTAAAAAATCACAAAGAAACTCTGACAGTGCATTTTTGTACATGAACTTCCTAAGCTGCAGTTCACTTCCCAAATGAATTAGAATAATCTTGCCCACTGTGCCAGCTCATGCCTCTAAATCATATGTTCTACTTTGGGATATCATAACCTATAACACTGAATATCTGCAGCTCCCATGCTGGCAATATGCTGTTTGACATAAATTAAGGAAGTAGCTTCAATTTATATTAAATTTAAAAGATAATAAAAGTATTACAGTACTAATTAGTTTAAAGACATGCTGCTGAAAGAAGTGGTCTGCTATACCTCAGAAAATAATTCATTAAAAAGAAGGAATTTAGATGTTTAAATTTTATTTAGGTTATATGTGTATGGCAGAGACAATGCAAAACAGCATTTCAGCACTGAAGTGTAAATAGTATCTCTATGAAATCACCATTCAAATTCCATCCAAGAAAGTAAATTTCTTTCTAATTATGTGATGAACACTCATATCCTCAGACCTTAACATAAAATTATGGGATCTTAGATCATACTTAATAAGACAGTTTTTCCTAAATTAAAAATGTTATTTAAAATAACAAAATGCAAGCAAAATGAAAATATCCAACAAATTACCCTTTCTTAACTATATATTATTTAAGATAATAGAGCACAGTGAGAAAAACATGCAAATACTAATCAAAAGAAAGCATGAGTGGCTATAATATCAAAATAAAACAAATAATATTACCAAAACTAAAGAAGTGCATTAAAGAGCTAATTCACTAAACAGACATAAGCAATCCTATATGCGTAAGCACTTAACAACAGATCAAAATACCTAAGGTAAAAACTGATGAAAGGAGAAAGACAAATCCATAGTTACAGTCGGCAACCACACCTCACCACACCTCTCTCAGTAATCAGAATGAGTACTCAGAAAATCAGTAAGGATATAGATGACTTAATACCATCAATGACAAAGATTCTCGCCTTGACCAAACTTTAATCAGGCTACTTTGAATCCGTTACTAAACTAGGCCTCAACCTTTGAGCTTCTGTGTTTGTCTTTGTATCACCCAGTTTTAGCAAGAATCCTTCTAAATCAGTTTATTGAGAACCCGCATGCTTCGTATCTGATCACCCTGGCCTATGTTCAGCAAGACTCCTATCAAGTTGGTTTAACCTAAACCTTTCCTAACCCTCATGATTCCTATTAGTAATTTTCCATCCCCAAAACACCCACCCTGCTTCTTAGCTATAAATTCCCCCTTGTCCATGCTCATGGGACTCAAGCTCAGTTCTACACTAAGGTCTCTTTCCCCTACTGCAAGAGCTCCTGAATAAAATCTGTTTTAACCACTTTAACTACTATCCAGCTCCGGTTTCCTTAAACATTAATTTGACTTAATTGACAATTAGAGGAAACTCCACCCAACAATGGAATATACAATCTATTCAAGTACACACAGCACATTCACCAAAAAAGACCAAATTTCGTCCATCAAACAGATGTCAACTCATTTATAAGAACTGAAATCATTATATCTTACTATAATAACTAGAAATAGACTAGAAATAAATCACAGAAAGATATCTGAAAAATCCCCAAACAATTCTAAATATCCCTTAGTTCAAAGGGGAAGTTAAAAGGGAAATTTCGAAATATTTAAACGAGATAAAAATGGAAATACAATATATCAAAATTTGTGGAATGTAGCTAGATCAATGCTTAGAGGGAAATCTATAATACTAAATGCATATATTAAAAAAGGAAGAAGGCCTCTCAGCAATATGTAAGCTTCCACCTTAAAAAGAAGTAAGAGAAAATTAAACCCAAAGCAAGCAGAAAATGGTAAAGAGCAAAAGTCAAAGAAATTGAAAATGTAAAATCAACACAGAAAATCAATGAAACCAAAAGCTGGTTCTTTGAAAAGGTCAATGAAAATTGATAAATTTCTTACAAGACTGATCAAGATAAAAATAAAGACATAAATTACCAATATCAGCAAAAAGAGAAAGACATCAAAATGATCCCACAGACATTAAAAAGATAAAAAGGAAACATTACAACTTTGTATCTATAAATTTGATAATGTAAATAAAAGGACAAATTCCTTGAAAGACACAATCTAACAATGCTAACTCAATAACAGACAGATATCACCTTTATTTCCTACAAACCACCTTTCTTAGCAGCTTCTTTCTAATCTGGACCGATTGTTCTCCAGACCTGCTATAGAGCTGTCCCTCCTACGACATCATTGAACTGTTTTCCTGGGCTAGATTTACCATACTACAAATCTTTCTTTTACTTCTTTACTGTGGTAGAACATAACCTCAAGAAATTTCTGAGGCTTTCCATGTCTAAAAATGTCTATATTTTACCCCTATACTTAAGTGATTATTGACTAGTCATGGGCTTTGGGATTGAAAAGTCTTGTCCCTCAAAACTCTGCAATCATTGCAACACTGTGTTCTAGTAGCCAATACTGCTCTCAAAGACTGATGCTGACAGGTTTTTTTCTGTTTGTTGTTTGTTTGTTTGTTTAGGCAGCCTGTCTGTTTTCACTCTAAAAATCTTCAGGATTTTCTTCATTATTAGTGTTATCAAATTTTATAATGTGTCAGTGGATAGGCTTTAAAAAAAATACTGAGGCCGGGCACAGTGGCTCACGCCTGTAATCCTAGCACTCTGGGAGGCTGAGGTGGGAGAATCACTCAAGGTCAGGAGTTTGAGACTAGCCTGAGCAAGAGCAAGACCCCCGTCTCTACTAAAGCTAGAAAGAAATGATCTGGACAGCTAAAAATATATAGAAAAAATTAGTCAGGCATGGTGGTGCATGCCTGTAGTCCCTGCTACTCGAGAGGCTGAGGCAGGAAGATCGCTTGAGCCCAGGAATTTGAGGTTGCTGTGAGCTAGGCTGACGCCACAGCACTCCACCCTGGACAACAGAGTGAGACTCTGTCTAAATAAATAAATAAATAAATAAATAAAAACAAAATAAAACAAAAACAAACAAACAAAAAAAAACCAGCATTCTTAGAAAAAGAAACAGAATGCCATAAACCTAGTTTTTAAAAAAGGTGGTTTTCACTGAGGAGTTAGAATTTGGGATAATGTTTTGCTGTCATCTCTTTACTTATCTATGTTGCCTGAAAGAGTTTATATAATGAACATTTATCATTTTGTATAAAAAATTACACCATTAAAAAATAGTAAGAATGTCCCACAATGCCAATTAAAGCTTTAACGTACAAAGTCTTTGATTCCACAATTCTATTTCTAGAAATCTATGTTCTAGCAAAGAGTACAAACATATATGTACAACAATATAAACTGCAATGCTATTTATGATACTAAAAAATTAGAAACAGCACAAGTGGCTACCAGTTAGGGTTTGGTTAAACAAACTATGGTATATACATACTATAAACATTATGCAAACATATATTGACATAGAAAGATGTATAAGATATTATTAAATAACAAAGAAAGGCTGTAAAATAATAGAGCATAACCATTTTTTTTGAGACAAGGTCTTGCTTTGTTGCCCAGGCTGGAGTGCAGTGGCATGATCATAGCTCACTGCAGCCTCAAACACCTAGACACAAATAATCTACCTCTACTTCCCAAGTAGCTGGGACTACAGGCACATACCACCACATCTGGCTAATTTTTCTATTTTTTGTAGAGATGGGAGGGGTCTCACCATGTTGCCTAGGCTGGTCTTCAACTCTTAGCCTCAACCAATCCTCCCACCTCAGCCCCCAAAGTGCTGGGATTACAGTCATGAACCAACATAACAGCCTCATTTTACATTAATAAAATAAAAAAGCAAACAAACCAAAACCATGTACATATATAGATTTCAAAATAACAGAGGGTAAGAAAAATAGAATAATAAAAAATATAAATGATCTAATTGCCAAATGTTCCAATTGTAAGACGTAGATGGCCCACTGGATTTTTTAAAATCCAATTCTCTACACACATTAACCAAAAGAAGGCTGACATAGCTATCTAAAAATAGAAAGAAGTCACAAATTGGAAAAGACTCAGAAAATATGACAAATAAATACAATGTGGGATCTGGATTGGTTCCTAGTGCAGAAAAAGAACATTAATGGAAAAACTAGTGATATCCAGATAAAATTTACAGTTTTGTAAATATTATTACTCACTAAATTGTAATATCTAGTGAATTGGTTGAATTTATTCAAATTTATACAATATTTAGGGAATTATTCAGTGAATTAAATTATGATATTTAGTTAAATTATGATATTAATTTTTTGGTTTGGATCATTGTATTATCATTATGCATCACATGAGTATTAGAAGGAGGATGAAGGGTATACAGGAACCCTATTATTTTTGCTACTTTTCAGTGTCTAAACTTTCAAAATAAAGTCTTTGGTTCTCAGAGTATATTCTGTTCGTCCCTCTCACAAGAAAGGACCAAGGCAACAAATAAATAGGCACAATTTAACCGGAGGGTCAAAGGGAGAGCACTAGAGTGCAGCAGGGAAGTGGGGACACACCTGTGGTGACTGGAAGTCTAAGAGGCACCGGTGAAGACACCTGGACTCTACAGTCCCATCTCACCTTCCCAGATCAGATCTACCTGGAGTCAGGAGGGAATTCCCGTTTCAGGGAATAGGTAAGCAGAAGACCCCCCCCCCCCGGCCCTCACTGCCACTGCAAACGCCTACAGTCCTTACAACAGGATATTCCCACAATCCTCGCAAGCTATGAGCCCAGTCTAGAGAGCAGCTGGGAATCCATGCAGCTGCACTGTCCTGATTAGAAGCATAAGATATGCATTCCCCACCCCCCAGCCCATCTCCTGTGTGCCAAGCTGCTGCAGCACAGTGCCATCTTTAAACCAGAGTCACATCTGGAGTGTACCCTGCTCTGGGGGCCAGTAGCCACTGTACTTCTCCAGCACTGGGGTTCCATCTTCATTACACCAAGCCCACATGGGTGGCTGAATGACAACCCCAGCTGGGCAGAGCCTGGGCCCAGGATTGGCTGTGACTCTGGTTCTGCAGAGCAGGTAAACCAACCCCCATCACACTTCCAGCCAGAGGAACAGTCTGCCAGACCCACCCAGAGGGAACCTGCCTTTGAGCCAGCCAAAGTGCTGTACACCCTCCCCCAAGCAGGAGAGGCCCCTGAGCCTTCAAGCAGCTGACAACACCCTGAGCCTGCAGAGTGGCTACACACCAACACTCAGGACCTGAGAAACAGCCTCATATTCCCCTGCCCCACCAGACACACTGCAATGGCCCTGCATCCCCAGTGGCCCTGCATCAGGCCTGAGAAACAATCCACAGGCCACCCCTTGTGGGAATGCCCCCAGGCCAGCCAAACAACCAAGAGCCCATGTTCCAGACCTGAGGAATAGCCCCATGGGCCACCCTGGCACACAAACCCCAGGCCAGGCAAGTAGCCACGCATCTGCACACCAGGCCTGAGAAACAGCCCTGCAGGCTGCCCTCTAGCAAGCACACCCCTAAGCTGTTCAAGCATCCTTGCACCTGTGTCCCAGATGTGAGAAAAGCCCCATAGCTGCCCCCTGCAAATACACCCCCAGGCCAGCCGAGCATCTGCATATGAGTATAATCGTTTTGTGTGTCAATTATAAAGTAGGAAAGTATTTACATTAGTCATAATGTATGTACATGCATGTATGTGTCTGTGTGTGCCTGTACAAATGCAATGTCCTGGATCCAGAATTTCTATATAAGAAAAGCTTAAGGACAGCAATAGATTGGTGGTAAAAGATGGGGCCTATCTTAAATCTGTTTGCAAATCAATCAGGTAAGACTAAATAAAACTTAATTATCCACATCAAAGAAAGGATCACACTGAGGAAGATTACCCTCAAGCCCCTCATTAGTATTACCACATATCTAAATACATACTAAATTCACTTCTGTAAATTACTTAAAAACAAGAAAATATTAGTTAAAAATGTTAACATGGGTAGTGGGCTGAGACAGTAGTCAAGGAAAGTTTTGGGTGGTACTGAGTAAAAGGCAGGAGGCCAAGAGTAAGAGAAGATGAACTTAACAGTCAATGGGGCATTTAAGGAAAAGAGGACCTCCATGCTGGGCAGGGGTGTCCCAGTTGAGCTTCATGGTCCAAATCATTGGCTATTACTCCCATGTCATGAGTGTACTCAATCAGTAGATTAAAATTTCAGTCGAGCCATCCCAAGATAGAAAAGCTCAAAAGACAATATCCATCTCAAAGTATTACAAAGAGTATATTTTTTAATGCTTTTTTACTCAAAGTGTCCAGAACTGTTTAGATATTCATTCTTTCCTTTCCTAGCCTTTTATGAAATATCATAAAGGATTGTCTCTCCTTTCTTCTCTCACTTCTTACTTCTCTTTTGTTCTTTAGATTTAAAGGGGTAGGAGCAATAAGAACAGTTCAGAGAAGTCTCAAACAGGTCTCTAACTAGACTTGAGGTAAAACTGGTAAAAAGCAAAGAAAGTATGTTCAGAAATTTTAAATTCAACCCCAAAACACTACAGCACATCCTGCCTGATACTATTATGTATCTATACTTCTCCAATATAGCCCATCTCAGTTATTCATTTCACAAACAACCAACAGTGCAAGGGGTTAGCAAACTATGACCCACAGCCCAAATTCACCCAGTGAACTGTGTTAAAATAGCTAACTGGGAGGCCATTAAGCTGAGGTGGCTCCAGTACCTTGGGATCCTACATAAGCAAACCAAAACTCAACTCAGTGTAAACAGTAAGATGAAACTTAAGCTTAACCAATCAGAAACCGCCAGCTGACTTCTAACTAAAGACTTTCCACTGTAAACCAATCAAATATTCTCCTTGTCTTGCTTTCAAAAATACCTCATAAAAGTTGTCCCCTCAAGCCCCCTTGGTGGAGCACTGAACCACTAGCAGTTTGGTGCTGCCCAATGCATGAAATCGCTGAATGCTCAAATAAATTCTTTAACGTTTTAATGTGCCTAAGTTATTTTTTTTCATCTTTTAATTTTTATTCATTCGAACTAAATATTTATGAAAAGGAGTAAGGGTTAAAAAAATAAAATTATATAATTAAAAAGAGGGGACCGGTAGAAGAAGAGAAGAGAGGTAGGAGGGGTGACTTAAATCAACTATACTATTAAAAGCAGTATTTAATTTTTAAAACCCCACTATTTAAGAAATAGTTTATTTAAAAGACCTCACTCAGCTTAAATTTCTCAGATCCTATCGATGTTCTTTTCAAACATGCAATTTTACAGCCATGGATATATAATAGGTAAAAATAAAACAACAGTCAAATCTGTTTCTTTTTTTTTTTCCCTGTCCAATTTGTTTCTGTTTCCCCACAAACAAAAGGAATTGGCTAAAGAATGACATGGTTCTTCGTGTTTCTAAATTAATTCTCTGCTTTATGGGGAAATTCAATACTGAAACCATAAGAAAAATGCAAATGTAAATAAAGATCCACCACTTCATTACTTTGTGTCCTGAGATATGTCAGTTATTATCTTGATTTGTTGTCAGCTGTGTTTTTTTCAAGGAAGACTCACCGTCCAGAAGGCTGAGGGTAGCTCAGTGAATTCATTCTACTCCCCACTAATTTTACAGAGTCAGCATAGAAGACTGGTTAGGATCACAGATTTAGGAATCAGCTAGACCTGAGATTGTATCCTGACTCCACTGACTATTAGCTGTGTGACCATGGGTAAGGAGCTAAATTTCTCTGAGACTTAGTCTTCTCATCTGTAAAATAATAATGATAACAAACTACCTCAATGTACTGTAAGAAATAAGTAAAATGAGTAGGAAGAACAGAACACAATATCTTATCCAGTACTTTCCTGACAAATATTTGTCTATTTCCAAAATAATCATCTCATAACATATTTTTTTAGCAAATTTATCAACTTCTTTTGATATGGATTATTTCTAATTCTCACAGCAATGCTGGAAAAAACCCAAACACCCTCATTTCACAGATGGAGAAATTGTGGCTCAGAGAGGTGAAGTGGCTTGCCTGAGGTCACACAGTGAATATGAGACCAAGCAGGAACTGAAACCCACCCATCCAACATCAAAGTCTGGGCTCTTTGTACTAGGCTGAGGTACCTACTCCTAGAGACAGTATGTGTTCCACAGTGGGACAAAGAAAAAGAAAGCAGGGCAGCTTTGGGGGTCTTTAAATCTCTTGCGTTAGGATAAATCCCCCAATTATGCTTAAAGAAAATCTCCACTGGACAGTCTTTTCCCATCAAGTTCCTTGAAATTTCCCTTTAAAGGGCATCTAGGAAAAGCCACTCTCATTAGCCAGGGTCTGACTTTATTTTCCTAATAAACAGACCTGTGGTCAGACAAAAGAGTCTTTTTTATTTTCAATTAATTCTTGAACATTTCAGCGGATTTTCTTCTATTTGGCTTGAAATTGTAATATGGGAAAGGTTGGTCCTGCAAATTGTCCTCCTATAAGGGAAGCCCCTAGAGGATCCTCAACTTGTTATTTTTAATCACTGCAATCTCCTTTTGAAACGAGGCCCTGGTGGGAGAGAAAAGGAAGTCAATATAGCACTAACAACTTGGAAAAGGCTGAATGATAATCTCAACTGGACTCAGGCTGTGGGGAAGAAACCCCATGTTTCAGTATTATTTTAATGGTGACCATTTTATTCCAGTCTAGAATACCTAGACTGCGCTTGGATGGGGGACATGGACAGCAGAAGCTATTTGGTGATGAACTGGAATGCTGCAGGGAAAGATTTGAAGCAGGAAAACAAGCCATTGATTCCAATGATTGTGAGGGATCCCAATTCAGGAAAAAATGCAAAGGCAAATTGAACACCACAGGAATGATAACTTCCACAGCCCTAAGTCAATAAATACACCAAGCAAACTGTGTTAGATTTACTTTTACTGTAATTATTCTAAGAAAGTGAAAGCCAAGAGAAAATGTCACAAACTAGGCCAGAGCCCTTTCTTTCCTAACTTTGAGTGGTGGAATCCAGTTTGCTAATTGCAGAATATTTACTTAGAAGACCTTAGCAGGGTTCCTGCAAGATCTTTCTTTCAAGGTCTCTTAGCCACAAGAAAGGAGAAAAGAGGATTGACTAACCTACAACCTGGGAGTGGGGGGTGAGGGGAGTGGGTCAAAGTCCAAAAGGCTGACTGTTTAGGCTGAAGTGGCCTGTAGGGTGAAAGTCCAGAGCCCTTTCCCTCCAGTCCCAGTTCCCTGTCTGTTGACCCCACACTGTTAGTTCCAGAACCTCTCCAGACACATGAGTAGTGGATGTGCATCCCTCCCAGTGCCAGGGCCACCAGCTGCCAATGCTCAACTGAACACGGAGGATTAGTGTGGGAAGAGCTGCCAGGTAGGACACTTGGCTAATCCCAGGCTAGCCTAAATCACTGAAAAAACAATCGTCCTGGGCCTAAATTAGGGACAGTTTTAGGAAAGTCTCTTAAACATGGAGAAATCACTCATTCACTCATTTGATTAATTCCTGAGGACCCAGGTAACCGCCATTCACTGGTACATGGGTCGGGAGGAGTGCTGGAAAAAACCTACTTCCAAACTTAAAACACACACACACACACCCTCAAAACAAAACTCTGACAAGATTATTAAATCAAAGGCTTCACATTCAACTCAAACTAACAAGCATTGTGGACCTGTTGTAGCTCACCTCTGTAAACTCATTTACTCCCTACAACCACCAAGAGAAGTTAGACAGCTATTTTTACAGCTGGGAAATAGGCTGTAATTAAATGACTCGCACAAGGTCACACAGGTACTGACCCCAAGTCCGTTTGACTCCAGAGCCACTTCTTTCCCTGCTACGTGGGGCTGGGTCAGTTTCCTCAGTGAGCCTAGGTCCTCTGTTTTGGGGAGGATTGCATAGGCCAATGAGGTCACGCCGGGGAGGACTGGCATCCACGGGCTCTACCGAGTGGCTGTGGCCACATGTCAGCGCGGCTCACTCCAGCCACGGCGCCAAGCCGCGCGCCCCCTGCCGGGCTGGGCGGGCTGTCCTCCGCCCAGCGTCTTCCTCCGTGGAGTACCGAGCATCCTGCGGGTCTGCGCGCCGGGGTCATACTCTTTCTCGCCAAGTGCTGAGCGCGCCAAGGCTCCGGGTAGCTCAGGGTGGAGAAAGTCGGGGACACGACCCCGGGAAAACGAGAGAAGCCCGTCTGAAAAGGGTGGCCGCCTGGTTTTGGTCTGCCAGGTGGCCCCAGCGCCAGCTGACACTGCCCCAAACTTTCTCCTGTGTCGCTCCCACGGCTTCTGCCCGCTGCGCTCTAGGGAACCAGGAAGGCGACGATGGAAGGGCGGCCACTGAGAGCCCATTTGCCCCACCAGGGGCCCCAGTGACCCACTTTTCCCTGCTTGGCCCCATAACTGACTTATGAAGAGGCGAGGGTTAGGGGACACGCCTAACTGCGGGTGCCCAGGTGATGCCAGACAGGCTTCCTTCCCTACAAGGCGTCCTGTCTCAGAGAGCGGCTGCATGGGGAAAAGATGTCTGGAGAGATGACCCGGCTGAGGAGGGAGGTGGTGGGCCGTGGAGATGGAGTCAGGGGTCTTCAGGTCTGTGCCCGTCGAGCGGCCTGTCCTGCCCAGGAGGAGCTCGGCTGCTTGGACACGTCCCTACGCTCTGCAAACCCCGCTCTCAGCTGAGCAGCGTAGGCGCGACATCCCTAGGGCGCGGAGCCTCCGGGATGCCAGAGCCAAGGTTCTCCGGCCTCCAGGGAGCAGGCCTCGGAAATCAGGACTCTACCTTCTGTCTTCATCCAATTCCCCTTCCCGCTCGGAGCCAACCCAAAGCTCTTTGGGGACCCCATTCCCACTGGGAACCTGTCCTGGAAATCGAAGGTCCTCAACCTCCTCTGGGACCATGAGAGGATAATTTGGGGTTCTTTCCAGTGATCCTTTCGAAGAGCTTCAGGCTATTGTTCTCCCTCCTTTCCCAGCCCTGGCCCGGTTAGGGAGAAGCCGAAGTCCCTGGGACTTAGCCAGGCAAGCTGGAGTGACCGTCCCGCCCGGAGCCAGTCTGTGGAGAAGCTGGCACCCTCCCCTTGACCGTTGGAAGCGGGGAAAGCTGGAGTCGCTGCATTGCCTGGGACCCCACTGAGAGAAGCCGAGGTTCCCTCCACTCTAGAGAACGACCGACCTGGAGGAAGGCGGGTCTACGTCCCTCCTGCAGACCGCCGGGGGCGAAGCGGGACTCCCTCCCAGTCAGGCCGGCGTGACGCGTGGCTCCGCTACAGCCCGCGCCCTGGAGCCGCGCGTCGGACATCTAGGCTGCCTGCCTACTACGGCCCGCGACGGCCCCAGACGCTGATTGTGATCCGCACCGAGCTCGCGGCTGAAAGGGCTGATGGCAGCCAGGACCTTGGGGGGCTGCACCAGCACCGTCCGCCCGGGGACCTCGCTCCCTCCTCCGGCACCGCACGGTCGGTCGGCGCCCTCCAGTAGCCGGGTCCGCGCCCCCAACGCTACCCCGGACCACTTACCGCGGTAGCTGGTTCCCGGCTGGTAGAAGTCAGGGTCGCTCTCCACACGGAGGCTGAACTCGGTGTAGCCCTCGCGCCGTGTGCCCTGGGCGCGCACGATGGGGCTGCAGTAGCCCTCCGACTTGGGCGCTTTGTCCGGGGTCTCCTTGGAGAAGGCCAGCGCCGCAGCCAGAGGCAGTGCCAGGGCCAGCAGCGCCGGACTCAGGCTCAGCCTCAGCGGCGCCAGGGACAGCCTCATCCTCGCGGACCCCCAACTTTGTGCCGCTGCCGCCGGCCCTCGCCACGAGACTCCTGCCCAAAGTGGTCCCCGTGGAGGGGAGACCTGGTGGAGCCCGGATGAAGAGGGGGAGCTCAGAGCTGGCATTGGTGATTGGGAGACCCTGCTTGCGTCGGCTTGGCGGCTGAGCGAGCAGAGCAGCCCGAGAAAGGGTGGAAACGAGAAGGAGCCGGGGGAGGGAGGGCTGATTTTGCCCAGGTCCCCCAGCTAGCGCAGCGCTGTTTTTTTTCCGAACTCGTGATTAGCAGCACGGCTGTGTTTATTTTGCGACGCTGGATTCCCAGGGTCTGGAGAAGAAATCATAGGATGCAGGGGGCACTGAGGCCTCTGTCCCATCACCAAGGAGGCAGCGATCCCAAACCCCGCTACTCCCTGGACCCTGTGGAGGACGGTGTTCCAAGGGGGGAAAGCCTGAGAATGAAGTTACTGCCTAAGTTATTTTTTAACAACTGTTTTTGAACACCCCATGAGCTAAGAATGGTTTTTATATGAGGGGAAGGGAGGGAGGAGGAGAGGGGAGGAGAGGGGAGAGGAGAGAGGGCCAGGTGCAGTGACTCAGACCTGTAATCCCAGCACTTTGGAAGGCACCAGGATCACTTGAGGCCAAGAGTTCAAGACCAACCTGGTCAACACAGTGAGACCCTAGCCCTACAAAAATTCTTTTTTAATAATTACCCCAGCATGGTGGTGCATGCCTGTAGTCCTAGCCACTTGGGAGGCGGAGGCGGGAGGCTCACCTGAGCCCAGGTGTTTGAGGTTGCAGTAAGCTATGATTGCGACACTGTACTCCAGCCTGGGTAACAAACCAAGATCCTGGCCCTGACAAAAAACAAAAAAGAAAAAAAGAAGAAAAGTGCCGGGCACGGTGGCTCACGCCTGTAATCCTAGCACTCTGGGAGGCAGAGGCGGGGTGGATCACTTGAGGTCAGGAGTTCGATACCAGCCTGAGCAAGAGGCAGACCCCGTCTCTACTAAAAATAGAAAGAAATTAGCGGGCCAACTAAAAATATATAGAAAAAATTAGCCGGGCATGGTGGCGCATTCCTGTAGTCCCAGCCACTCGCGATGCTGAGGCAGAAGGATCGCTTGAGCCCAGAAGTTTGAGGTTGCTGTGAGCGAGGCTGACGCCATGGCACTCTAGCCTGGGCAACAGAGTGAGACTCTGTCTCAAGAAAAAGGGGAAAAAAGGAGGGAAGGAAGGAAGGGAAGGAAGGAAGGGTGGGAGGAAGGAAATGCTACAGAGATCATATACAGCCTGCAGCCTATAAAACCTAAAACACAGGTAGTCCTAGCTTCACACAGTACCGGGTTAACTGAAATTCTATAGAGCAATCATTAGTCATTAGGGAAATAGGGAAAAACTCCAATGTGATATCATTATATACCCACTAGAAAGGCTAAAGTGAAAAAGACAATGTGAAGTGTTCAAAGCATTTAGAGGAAACAGAATTCCCATACACTGCCAGTAGGAGTGTAACTGACACAATCAATGTGAAAGGAAAGACTTTTCAGTAGTGTATACCACAAAAACACATCTGCGTATCCTATGACAGTCATTTCACTAGAAGGTACACAACAGAAGTGTATACATACCTTCACCAAAATACTTAGAAAAATGTTTATAACAGCCCTACTGGTAATAGCCAAAAACTATGTGGAGTACTTATACAACATGAGATTGAATAAACTACTGCTACATAACTCATGTAAATCTTACAAATACAATATTGAGCAAAGCCAGCACAAAGGACTAAATACTGTAAAGTCCATTTACATAAAGGCAATAATAGGTGAAAATCATTGATAATGTTAGAAGTCCAGATAATGGTTACCTTTGGAACCACAAAGTGGGGCTTCTGAAATACAAATAATGTTCTTTCTAGAACTAGTTACCAGATACGCAGGTATGTATACTTTGTGAAAATTCAATAAACTGTGCACTTATGATTCATATACTTTTCTATATGTCTACTATACTTTAAATATTAACACACTAAAAAGATTTCTATAAACTCTATGCCTTTGAAGGAAAATTGTATACATCTCCCATTCACTTTTCTGATTTGCCATCATTACCTCTCATTGACATGTCTTAATTTCTATTACCTTATATAGAAGAGTCAGCTTTGCCTTAATGTTATTGGTATACTATTGTATAATACACAAATGATTACATAATCATCATTTTAGGTTAGTTTCATACCAGATCCCAAGAAAAAACTTTGAAAAGACAATAACTTGTGATAGTATACTATTTATCTGGGGAAGAAAAAAAACCTCCTTGAAATTTAGTTTTCCTTGGCCCTTTGTTTTGCCTTATGTCTGCCTACTGCCACAATGATTTTACCTGCATAAAATGCTCAAAGGAGCTTTTTCAAAAGGCTGTGCTTGTGGAAAGTTGTTTTTCTAATGATGTGGCTATCATGTGTTTATGCAGGTCCCCCCATCCATGAAGGTTAAAGTACTTTGCAATACCGTTGTGTGGTGTCACCTTCCATTTAGAGAAATGTGGGCCCACATACACAGCGAACCAAATAAAAATTGTAGCTGTCTTTTTACAGCGTCTCTCAGTGCGCCTTAAGAAGCACCGCATTCTTTGCCTGCACTTAGAAGTGTGAGAACTGAAGTATAAAACGACTGATCCTCTCAAGGCCAAGTGAGTGGCTCAGAGGGTGAGCCAGGAGTGGAACCCTCTAACTCGCCGGCGACTTAAGGGGAAAAAATAACAAAAACCTACACCCTTGAATAAACACTTAGCTGCTGAAATCTTGTAATAGGAAACTGCAGAGGATGCCGAAATCACGCCCAGAAAGAGCGCTCTGTCACCAGCGGACCCCACGAGGCTGACCTTCGAGGGAACCCCATTACTCCCAGCCCCGCGGGGCCAGCATTCACTGGGCGCAGCTTCCGCACGGCCCCAACTCCGTCTCCGAGGAGTCTGGGCCGGAAATTCCAGGGCTCATTCCAATCATTCTCCGGGCGCCCAAACCTCCCGGCCACGCCGTTTACCTGAGCTGCGCCTCGCACGGCCCCGGAGCCGACTCTACTCGCTCACCCAGAGTTTCTCAGGCCGGATGCGCAGCCAGTCGCCGCTCGCTGGGAGCCTCCCGGCCCGGGGCTCACCCGCAAGCCGAGGTGCGCGCGCCCCCAAACGACCCGCGTGGCGGGAGAGGGGGAGGGAGCCAGCCGCACGCCGCGCGCGGGCCCTGCGGAGAGACGGCGCGCACCGGGCATGCGCGTCCCGCGCCGCCAGGCCCGCGAGGCGGGGCCTCTGGGCTGGCGAGAGCGGTAGGAAAGTGCTCCGAGGGGTGGCGAGAGGACGGGAGGCCGCGTTCGAACGCGCGGCGGACCCGCAGAGCGCGCGGTTGTCGGGTCCCAGGCGGCGGGCGCGTTCCAGGAGAGCAAAACAGTGCCTGGAGGAAATGAATCTGGTTAGAAGAGGGAAAGCGCGTCTGTGGCCTCAAACTTTTTGGAATCTTCACAGAACCTGGCGAAATTGGGGTTTCCGTTTTTGTGTGTGGTTTGGGGTGAAAGTGAAAATAGGGCGCTGGGGAGAGGAGAGAGGGGCCTGTTCCAAGGTGCTAAGGGAATGTCAAGTGCAAGAGATGGGGCTCTGTTTAAGGTATCTCCATATTGCTTTCCATAGGGGTTGCACTAGTTTGCATTCCCACCAGCAGTGTATGAGTGTTCCTGTCTCTCCGCATCCACGCCAACATGTGTTGTTTTGGGATTTTTTGATAAAGGCCATTCTCACCGGAGTTAAGTGGTATCTCATTGTGGTTTTGATTTGCATTTCCCTGATGATTAGGGATGTTGAGCATTTTTTGGCCATTCTTATGTCTTTTGAAAAATTTCTATTCATGTCATTTGCCCATTTTTTGATAGGATTGTTTGATTTTTTCTTGCTGATTTTCCTGAGTTGTAAATAGATTCTTGTTATCAGTCTTTTATCTGATGTGTAGTATGTGAAAATTTTTTCCCATTCTGTAGGCTGTCTGTTTATTTTCATGACTGTTTCTTTGGCTGTGCAGAAGCTTTTTAATTTAATCAGGTCTCATTCGTTTATTTTTGTTGTTGCTGCGATTGCCTTAGGGGTTTGTTTTCTTCATAAATTCTTTGCCTAGACCAATGTCTGTAAGACTCTTTCCTACATTTTCTTCTAGAATTCTAATCGTTTCCCATTTAAGGTTTAAATCTGTTATCCACCGTGATTTGATTTTTGTGAGAGGTGAAATCTGTGGGTCCTGTTTCAGTCTTCTACATGTGGCTATCCAGTTTTCCCAGCACCATTTATTGAATAGGGACTCTTGTCCCCATAGTATGTTTTTGTCTATTTTGTCAAAGATTAGATGGTTATATGAGGATGGTTTTATATTTGGGTTTTCTGTTCTGTTCCACTGGTCTGTGTCCCTGCCCTTGTGCCAATACCAAGCAGTTTTGAGAACCACAGCTTTGTAGTATAGTTTGAAGTCTGGCAAATCAATACCTCCCGTTTTGTTTTTATTGCTTAAGATTGCTTTTGCTATACGGGGTCTTCTCTGATTCCATACAAAGTGTATAATTATTTTTTCTAAATCTGTGAAAAATGATGTTGGTAATTTAATAGGAATTGCATTGAATCTATAGATTACTTTGGGTAGTATAGACATTTTAACAATGTTAATTCTTCCAATCCATGAGCATGGTATGGATTTCCAGTTATTTACGTGTTCTGCAATTTCCTTCCTTAGCGTTTCATAGTTCTCTTTATAGAGGTCCTTTACCTCTTTAGTTAAATATATTCCTAGATATTTTATTTTCTTTGTTGCTATACCTTAAACAGATTCAAGTAGACCTACCATTTGATCCAGCAATCCCATTATTGGGCATATACCCAGAAGAACAAAAGTCATTCTTTAACAAAGACACCTGTACCCGAATGTTTATAGCAGCACAATTCACAATTGCAAAGATGTGGAAACAACCCAAGTGCCCATCAATCCACAAATGGATTAGTAAACTGTGGTATTTGTATACCATGGAGTACTACTCAGCTATAAGAAATAACGATGATACGACATCTCTTTGGTTCTCCTGGAGAGAGCTGGAACCCATGATATTAAGTGAAGTATCCAAAGAATGGAAAAACAAGCATCACATGTACTCACCAGAAAACTGGTTTCCCTGATCATCACCTAAATGTACATCGGGGAAGGATACCAATTGGATACCAGACTGGGATGGGGGGTGGGGGGAGGGGATGGGTGTATGCCTACATGACGAGTGCGTTGCACACCCTCTGGGGAAGGGTCATGCTTGAAGGTGCAGACCCGGGGAGGTGGGGGGGGAGGGGATGGAGGTATGACTACATGATGAGTGCCAGGCGCACTGTCTGGAGAATGAGAATGGATGCGCTTGGGGCTCTGACTTGGGGGGATGGGTGGGACATGGACAATGTATATGACCTGAACTTATGTACCCCCATGATGAGCTGAAATAAAAAAAAAAAGAGAGAGAGAGATGGGGCTCCAGCTGAGTGAGCAAAAGTGATACATACGTCCTGGCCAAAGAACGCTTCAGACAGAAACCTTGGAGTTGGTGACTTTTTTGACTTGGTGCTAGAAAGAAATCAGGATTCTTACATTGGATAAGTGAATTCTCTAAGACAAAATGGTCAACCTTCCAGCATTAAAGTCCTCATTCGTCTGCCTCCGTGTTGAAACAAGAAAGGACTGGTATATAATAACTAATAACTGCTAGTAATTCAAGCGTGGTTTCCTTGTTCCACAGGTCAGCATTGCTTTTATAAATGTCACCTTGACTCCTGTTACTCGTGATTCTTACAGACACTAAAGACTTATTGAGCACATACTATGTGCTAGGTACTCTTCTGGGGGCTGGATAATGGGCAATAGTGATTTTTTTTTCATGTCCCCAGAGACTAGGCATAATATGATGGGTGTTGACGGGTTCCCGAGTTAGTGGTTAAAGTTAATGAAAGGAAATTTAGTAAGTGTAAAATAGATGATAAAAAAAAAAAAGACATGGAAGGATTGGATGTAAATTAATTGGAACAAAATAGTGTGTGTACATCCTGATCTGGTTTGAAAAAAGAAACAGAACAGAAACAAAATAGGTTATACGCAAAATTTTGGTTATGCTATAATGAACAGACAGTGCTCTGAAGGTGTCTGTTAGGGATTCAGCTTTAAAATGCATATTTTGCTTTAATTCAGTGTTTGAAGGAGGTATTTATGAACACAAATTACCATAAAAATATATGGGACAGAAAGAGGGATTATATAGTTTGTCGAACTAGACACTCTGATCAGGAAGAATGGCTTGTGCAAAGGTTTAGGACTAAATTCAATTATGTGTAAAAGAAAGGAGGAAAGTTGCTTTTCCTGGCTAAGAAATAAAAAATAAGGAAAGATAGTGACTATGACATTGAGAAAATTGAAATCAAATACTTTGTAGTGTAAATATAGAGAAAGTGAATATAACATTTTTCCCTGAGTACATTTTTCCTCAATTTTTTAAAGCCCATTATCTGAATGCTTAAAGTCTCCAGGTTAAAAAGAAACCCTGTTTCTTTCCTTTCAGTAAACTTGTCTTATTTTGATGCAGTGAGTTCAAACATTAGGTCTAATTCTCCCTAGTCCTCTCTCCAACATACCTGAAGTGACTTATTAATAATCTTTCCCTAAACTTTTCACACCACAATAGCTGAGTTTTCCCCTGCTCCCCTCCACCACCACCATAACCCACATATATATTCCCTCATTCTCCATCCTGCTAACAGTTGCCTGTCTACAAGAATTGAAGAAGAGCAATCACCTTTCTTTCCTCTTCTCAAGCAATTATTAAAGATGTTGTCTTCATCCCTCCTATAAGCTGGATTTTTGCAGAAATATAGATGGAGAAGAAAATAAACCCCTTTTCATTACAGGAAACAAAAGAATGTCAGATCATGAATACACTCAAGTCCGTAAATATCATATCCTGCAATTATCAAACACTGATCAGTTCTGGAAATAAAATAATAAAAATTATGTACACAAATAGCTGAAAATATCACGTATATTAATTAGGTTTTCCAGAGAAACAGAATCAACAGGAATTGGAGAGAGAGAGAGAGAGAGAGAGAGAGAGAGAGATTTGTTGTAAGGAATTGACTCATGCAATTGTGGAGGTTTAGTTAGTCCAAATTCTGGTGGAGGTCAGCAAGCTTTAGAAAAGGACTGTAGTTTGACCAAAGGCTATCAGGCTGGACCCCTAAGAAATGCCAATAGTGCAGTTCCAGTTTGAAAGCCTTCTACTGGCAGAAATCCTTCTTGCTGGGATGCTTGGGAGTTGGAGGGTTTCACTCTTCATTCTGTTGAGGTCTTCAACTGATTGGATAAGACCAACCCATATTATGGAGTATAAACTGCTTTACTCAAAGTCTGCTGATTTAAATGTTAATCTCACACACAACAACAACAACAACAAAACACCTTCATAGAAACATCCAGAATCATGTTTGACCAAATACCTGGGCACAATGGCCCAGCAAAGCTGGCACACAAAATTAACCATCACATCATGTAAACTGAGAAATGGCTTTCGGGGAAGGGAGTTGAAAGGATGAGGAAGACAAAATTAGGAAGGAGTTAGCAAAATCAAGAGATAGAAGTGAGAGTGGAGGTGTAGAGAAAATGGAATAACTTGTAGAGGAATCAGTGTGGAGGTGAGATACTACAAGGAACTGTAAGCAATTTAATATTATCACAATATAGAATTTAAGACAAAAAGTGGTGGGCAATGAGGTTGGAGAGATTATGAAGGGTCTTCCATTTTGTTTAAGTACCTTGCTTAATCCGTAGGAATTGAAAGTTAAGCAGGAGTGATTTAGGTAAATCAGATTTTCACTTTAGGTAAATAATTCATCAATTTGGAAAATCTATTTCAGAATCAAAATTGTCAAATTTGCAAGACTAGTTAATCTGGGTGAAAAATAATAAAAGGTATGACATAGGGCAAGATAGATGGAAAAGGATGGCTTGAAGAAATATGAAATAGAGTTTGTAGAATTTAGTAAATGTCTAGTTAGAGAAAGAAGGAGTTGTTGATATTAGAGGAATGGGAAGTTCAGTTTTGAATAGAATGTGTTTGAGTTGCTCAGGGAACATCTAAGGGGAGCTTTCAATGGCTAACAGGTGGGGTAGTTCATACAGCATGTTTGCACCAACAGCGCTGGACAAAGGGATGATTCACATCCTGGCTTGGACAGAGCGGGATGGCACGAGATTTCATCAGGCTACTCAGAACAACATGCCATTTAAAATTTATGAACTATGTATTTCTGGAATTTTCCATTTAATATTTTTGGACCACACTTGACCTTGGGTAACTGAAACTGTGGAAAGCAAAACTGTGAATAAAGAGGGACTTACTGTACTGTGTTGCAACTCATCCAAGAGTTGGCCATTGGATCTGGATTAGGATAGATTATAGCCAGATCTTGGGAGACAATTCTTTATGGATTCCTTGTATCTGTTATGTCTCAGGACAAATTTTGTTCTGGACTGTCTTTTCAAGGATATTTGTATAACAAAGATGGTGGCTTCTTCTGGTGTACAGGGAAAATTTGTTTCTTGACTAGTATAATAATGTCTTCCTCTGGAGCAATGGTTGGGCAGGTTTGCTGATAGACCCCCTGTACGATTGGATGTTTCTTGAGCTTGAGGCTCCCTAGCTCTGACACAAACCCACTGTGTATGCAGCATCTACGTGGACCTGCATTTGCACTGCTCCTCTGGAACTTGGGGGAGGCAAGTAGAAATGATGAGAATCTGAAGCTCATGATGCCTACTGGATCATAAGTAATTCATGATGCCTGCTGGGTTATAAGTAATAAAGTCTTTTGTCTCTGACTCAGGAGTCTAATGTTCAGCATCTATGAAACTATGTCAGGTTAACTTGTTAACTTACAAGTAGGGTAAAATCTCAGATCTTTCACAGTTTTTTTTTTTTTTTTTTTAGGGGTCTGTGGTGCGATCACAGCTACATGTTTAACAAGCATGTGCCTTCCTGATCTTGTTCTGAGAAATGCTGCCTCCTGCGTCAGACTAGGAGGTCTTTGAGAGCAGAATGAAGGGGGGGATCAAGACATATTCTGAGGCCTGGAGGATGGGTTGGGGGACCCCCCTAGCCTCCTGCGGTCAGGGCTGAACCTGCAGGGGCCCAGAGGGAGCACTAGGGCACAACTTGAAGGAGGTGGGCATGAGAGCTGGGGCATTGGGGGATGATAGGAGTCTGCCAGATGGAGAAGGTATGGGAGAACACACCAGGAAAAACCAAGGCCTGGGGGTGGGGTCAGGCAGGGAGCAGGCAGGAGGCTGGAGGACAGGGGTGCAGACCTGTTCCGGCCAGTGAGATGTGATTAATACCAGATCAGCCTGGCTGGGTGGTCTTGAACTTACTGCTACATATTCCTGCTCCCTCCAGAACCCCCTCTGGCTTCTGGGAGGAGGACATATTTCAAAAAGGGCCTGGCCTAAGCCCGAGATAGACCAGACACACCTCCTCCCCCATCTGGCCCTGGAGATGGGGACTCGGCCCTCCACTTCCGCTCTTCCTCTGGTGAAGCCACCCCGCAGAGCCTTACAGATGTGCGTGTGGGCCGCTGCGTGGGAGGCCCCAGGTGCAGCTCACATGCCCGGGCAGGGCCTCCGTGGGGGGTGTTGGCCACCCTCAGGGGTGTCTGCTCAGCCTGTGCAATGGGCTCCCACAATCAGCTCTACTTTGTGCACAGGGAAACTGAGGCTGGAGCACAAACTCAGGACTTGGTATCCAGAGGCCCGCTCCAGACTCACAAGCAACAAGACTTGGAGGCGAGGGCTGTCACCTCGGGTCTGGCTCCAGCTCTGAAGCAGAGGTGCCCCTGGCCCACCCCCACCCGGACACTCACAGCCCCATTTTTGCCGCCTGTAAAAGGACGACTTGGGAGGACGCAGCAGAGAGCCCGGGAGGGCCTGCGAGGCCAGGAGCAGCACACTGAAAGTGGGGGTAGGGACCCCAAAGACAGGCTTCCCCTAGCTGTTCCTCAGTTTCCCTACCTGAGAAATGGGGCTGCCAAGGGCTAAGGCTGGGGGAGGCCCCCTAAGCCCCGCCCTCACTGATGCCTTCTCCCTGTAGGTCCTTGCCCAGACCCCAGACCCAGGGGTAGGGTGCCCCCACCCCACCCCCACCCCGAGGAACAGCGGAACCCGCCTGGAAACACCCGGCTGTTCCCGGACCCCCAGGTCCCGAAGAGGCCCCCGCCAGCCCATAGTGACCCCATGCCCGGGCGCAGCCCCGCCCCCCCCTCGGCTCCAACAAGCGGACTCCGGGCCGACCCCGACCCCGGCGGCGCCCCCACCACGGGCCGGTCCCCCGGACCCCGACCCAGGACAGCTCCCCCCCCCCCGGGGCCCGGACCCCAGACGGCGCCCCCATCCCCGGATCCCAGACCTCGGACGGTGCCCCCGGCCCGGCCCCCCCGGCACACCAGGCGGCAGTGTCCTGTGCCCGCAGACTCGTGCGACGGCGGCGTGGAGTGCGGCCCGGGCAGAGCCCGCCCAGTGCCGGCGGCCTCCCGCGTTGCGAGCGCGCCCGACTGCGCTGGGCCCCAGCGCCTGCAGGTCTGCGCCTCGGATGGCGCCACCTACCGCAACCAGGGCGAGCTGGGCGCCGCGCTGCCGGGGACACCCCCCCCCCCTTTTTTTGGCTTACCAACAACAGAAATTTATTTCTCACAGTTTGAAGGCCAGCAAATCCAAGATCACAGCTAGTTCAGTGTCTGCTGAGGGCCCACTTTTTGGTTCATAGGCGGTACCTTCTCACTTGGTAGAAGTGGAAAGGCAGCTCTCTGGGGCCTCATTTACAAGGGCACTAATTCCATCCATGAGGGCTCCACTCTCATGACCTAATCACCCCCCCAAAGCACCATCTAAAACTATCACAGTGGCAATTAGTTTCCAACATACGATTTTTGGGGGGAGACCATTGCACAGCTTAAAATCCATCTAGCTAGAGGCCTTTTCTGACTCCCCCAAGTGACTCTCACTGTTGTTTCACTCCCCTGTCAATTGGTTTTCTGTCCCTACTAGTATATAAAGTTAAATAGAGGCCTTGTCATATTCAGACGTTCATCCCAGTGTCTGGCAGGTATTCAATTAATACTTGGATAGGATTCTGCCTTTAAATAGCTAGTTTTGAACAATATACCAAATATTATACTGCCAATCCAAAACCCAATGGGATTTTTCACCTCAATGAGCTAACTGCACCTCTTAAACTGGAATCAATTTAAAGTCCAACCCCTGGTAATATCTGCATTTTTAAAAAGGTGGTAGTGGTGTTGACATTAACGGAGTGCCTAGAACCAGGCTGGGTGTGTTACATGTTATGGTATTTAAATGCAACGACCTCCCAAAGTAGGTGTTACTAGTGTTCCCCTTACAGTTGAGGACACTAAGGCCAAGGGGGTTGATTTTCTAGTGAAAAATGGTGGTGCTGCCATATAAGGCTGGGTCTCCTGGCTCCACAGCTCTTCCCCCCACCCACATGAAGTGGTGTGAGTCAAACCATATGCACCCCCTGACAGTGATGTAAATGGGGCTCAGACACACAGATGTGCCTCCTACATCCATACCTGGGGAGCACACAGTGGATGTGGGGAGGTGGCCTACTTCATGCATGCACTCTGCACTCCCTCAAGGATCGATGACCCATAAAGTGGTCCTTTTATTGTGAGTAAAGTCATACAATAAAATAGGGCATAGAGACCATATTTCCGATTTCAGAAATGCCTCACATCTAGTTGGTGGAAGGCCAGGCTCTAGGATCAATTCTGTCATTACCTAGGTCCAGCTGAGTAATTCTGGACATATTAGCTGAACTTTCTGGGTCTCAGATTTATGTGTAGGGGTTTGTGTAACTATATGGTCTTGAAAGAACATTCCAATTCCACCATTTTATAATTTGGAAGAGGACATGGTTATTCCTAATGCATTTTGCTCTGGACACCAGGAAGTCACGTTTTCTACATAGAATGTTGCCTTAAAGTCTGGGGCATATGGTGCTGGCATCATGGATTCTTAACAGCAAAGCTGTCGTCTGTTCTAACCTAAAAGAGAAATTAGCAGGCAGTCCCAGCACCACATGTGCCTCTTACTTTTATATCCAGCAGCTTGCCAAGACCAAAAATACACATTATTCAATATTTACATCAGGCCTCTGAGAATCACATTGCCCATTCTGCACTTAAATGCACCGCATTAATTTTACGGGGAAACTGTGGCAGGGATAATGCTAACCGGATTAAAGTGTGACTGTTGTAAATACCATACCTCTTTATTTTTAATGGCACTTTAAGTATATTCCTATAAGAAAAAGGTGAAAAGCTGTGGCCTAATGATACCTACAAATAATTTAAATTGTTGGAAAAAAGAGAATTCAAAATTAATCTCAGTTACCCCCTTACAAGCATTACCACTTAATATGCTTCAGCCATGTGCAACACAAACGGTATAATTCTAGTCCTCTGAGCAAATTTTGCAGTAAAAATCCCCACTTTATGGACAAGTACCTCAAGGAAGTCACATACTTTGCACACGAGTTTCATGAAAACCCTCTCTGCCTTGTTCCCACCGACTGGCATACGTGAAGCACTCTATAAATATTTGCTAAATGCAAGATTCTTTTCAAAATGGCAAAAGAAGTTTCATGTCTAAGTCTGACTCCAACATCCCCCCACCCCATCATACGTGACTCATTAATATCTGCAAGGGCCTAATATACTAACCTGGCTGATTATACACTGACTGTAGAGATTTGCTTTCTCCAGGGTGAACTACAGACGAATGTATGTAATCAAAAGACATGCTTGAAGACCACGGACCTTCCTATCCCATTGGCCAAAAATTTCTAAAACTCAAAGAAGTTAACTGCGTTTTTAGCCAATAATAAACAGCCTAGAAAAGGTCTTAAGTTCTAGCACCAATTTTTCCCTATGTAGTGTAATTCTGCACTCTCTCAAGACACTAGGAAAGCGGTGTTTAAAAGTCCCAGGGTAGCTAGCTGCAACTCTCAGAACTCCTGCTCTCTGGACAAAGCTTCCCACCGCACAATGATCCCTTGTACTCGGGCCTCTGAGGGTCTATGGCACAAGGAAACTGAGGCCTAACTTTCAAGGTTACAGATAAAGCAGAGTTCTAAGCCAGAGACCTCCAAACAGGGAACAGCCCTAAGGAAGGGAAGCCTGTGCTCCTTTTCCGTGTTTAAAAAATAGTCTTAGAATCCCCATAGCGTTGCGCTGCAGGGGAAAACTTTAGCACAGAGAAGGCCTAAGTTTGGAGGAAGCAGGAAGCACAGAAAGAGCAAGTATGCAGCTGTCCCACGTGGGCCGCGGGCAGTGAGCGGAGTCAGAGAGCGGAAGCTGGAGTCCCTCAAGGCAGGAGGAGATGGTCTCAGCAGCAGCAGGCGCCAGGCACTTGGGACACCTGCTGGCTCCTACCAGGCGCAGTCCCAGGGAGAAGAGTGGTGCTGTGGCTAAGGCGTGGTGGCGGTATGGGTGAAGCCCCGGCCCACCCACTGACCCTGCGGAGTGCGAACGCAGCTGAGCCCACAGGTGGAGGGGTTAGCCTGTAAGCGTATCCTCTCCCCGCGGGACAAGTGCGCCCCGAGTGCCGCGCCCCAATCCCTCCCCGCGTCGGCGGGGGCGCACCGGCAGGGCGCACGGCTCGGAGGCGCGCTCCCCTGGGGCGAGGGCGAAAGGGCACCAGGCAGGGCGGACCCCCGAATCCGCACGGCGCATCTCACCTTCGCTGCGGCGGTGGCGGTGCTCCAGGCCATGTCTGCGCGGAGGACACTGCAGTGGGCGAGCGCGTAGGACCACGGGGACGGAGTGGACCACAGAGCGGCAGCGGGGACAGCCGCATGGCGCGGGAGTGAGCAGTGCGGAGTCGGGGGTCGGGGGGTCGGGCTCTGATTTCTCCTCTTCCTCCCCGGGACAGCTGGATCTGCTGCTTTGGTGGGATCTCCCCCCGACTGCCCCCTTCTCAAATCCAGGTTCCCGCGTCCGCCCCTTTTGGAGACCTTTCCCCTTTCACAGTTCTTGACACCAGACTTTTAGGCGGGTCATCTACATTGATCATCTACATGGAATTAATTTCAAATAGACCGATGAGGAAGGGTAGTGATGTTATGATATGAAGTCACAAACTTCAAAGGAGGTAGGAGTTTTCTAAGTAGAAGAAGCAGACTAGGGGAAAGGGGTTGGGGAGATGTTGGTTACAACACAGAAAATTTCAGTTAGGAGGAATAAGTTTAAGATCTATTGTACAACCTGGTGACTGTAGTTAATAACAATGTATATTCTCTTAAAAATTGCTAAGAGAATAGATTTTAAGTGTACTCACCACAAAAAAATGTTAAATACGTGAGGTAATGAATATGTGAATTACCTGGATTTAGTCATTCCAGATTCCACAGTATATACATATTTCAAAACAACATTTTATACATTTATCATATATACAATTTTACTTTCTCAAGTTAAAAATTTATTGAAAAACAAAAAAAAAGCAAAAATGGTTTTGAAATGGCAGTGGGGAATCAGAAGACACCTTCCCCACCTCCAGATGGACTGTATCATGTGAGAGACAAAGCCTTCACTTGAGAGGGTTGTAGGAAAAATGAGAGTCTTTGAGGGAGATACATGTTTTAATTAGGGCAAGAAAGGGAAGGGAACATTCAGAGAAGAGGTTGAAAATATAGAAGAGATTGTTGATAGTAAACCACAATTATCAGAGGACTAGCAGAAGAATTCAGGTGAGAGGAGATAATTCTGACTTTGGGACAGATTAGGAGATGTATAGAGCAAGATGAATATAAGAGAGTGATGACGGAAGGTAAACAGGGATGTGAGATTCAAACAGAAAATCTTGGCTTGGTGCAGTGGCTCATGCCTGTAATTCCAGCACTTTGGGAGGCCAAGGCAGGAGCACTGATTGAGACCAGGAGTAGGAGACAAGCCTGAGCAACATAGCGAGACCCTGTCTCTACAAAAAATAGAAAATATTAGCTGGGCATGGTGGTACGCACCTGTGGTCCCAGCTACTCAGGAGGCTGAGGCAGGAGGATTGCTCAAGCCCAGGAGTTTGAGGTTGCAGTGAGCTATAATGATACCACCACACTGCAGCCCTGGCAACAGAGCGAGACCCCTGTCTAAAAAAAAAAAAAAAAGACAAAAGACAAAACCAAAAACACAAAGAGAGAATCTTGGAAGACAAATTCCCATCTAAATTCAATTGGAGTTACTACTGAGACACAGTAAATGAAATAGGCATAGGCACGGTATGGAGTTCAGTAGAGAGGTCTAGAATGCATGCAGAAGGAATCAGTATATGTAAGATAATTAAAGCCATAAAAGTGAATGACCCAGGGAATGTCTATACAGTAATAATGGAAGAGGGCATATGACTAGAACTTCAACATTTAAGAGTGAGATGGAGAAGGATGAGCCTTTAAAGGGGAAAGAGGAATGACCAAAATCATAGGAAGAAAATGTTTTAAATGGGGAATATTGGATCAAAGAAAGAGTAGTCAATTATAGAATGCTACTCAGTGGTCAAGCAAGATACGTTCTGGAAAAGTATATGTAGAGGAAGAAATGAAGGCTTGGGAGCCTAACTTTTTAAATAATGATTAGTAATGGCAAAGTCAGAACTAAAACCCAGAACTAGAACCTTTAAAAATCTTTCTTACTATCAAGAGTATATTTGAAAGTCTTTGCTGCTTCTGTATTTTGTCTATACTGATGCTATACTTAGAAATATATGACCATTTTCATATTTTAAGTAAGTTGAAAATATTATTAATGTAATATAAAGTTTGGTATACAAATCTGATCCTGATTAAAACCCTTTGACAGTTATCATCTACTACATCCCCTAGGGATGATGTCTAAACTGCTTATTAGCCGCTTCCATCTGACTATGGCCTGCATTCTAGCCTCACATTTGACCTACTTTGTGAATAAATTAAAATGATCTCTTAGGCTAGTGAAATGTTTTTCTTGTTAGTATTTTCTAGTTTCTCTATGTCCACATAGTCATTGAGTAGTTGTCACTTAGTAACACCAATATTGTGCTTGGCACTGGAATATGCAAGACAGGCAAATCAGTAAAAAAGTTTAAAACAAAAAACAACCTATGGGTCTCAGTGACAGCATGAAGTTGGAACACGAAGCTCCAGGAATTGTTCCCTTCACTGAAATAATTATTGAGCTGCTGAGAATTATCAGAATCAACTATTTTGGAACTATGGAGTCTGGTATCTCACTTGCAGTGTCCAGGGGAGCATGTAATCAGCTGGTGAATTTTGGTGCTTGGCATAGCAGCTACCAACACTCCTCCATAGCCCCAATGCCATGGCAAGAGATGTTGGGGACAGTGGCCTACATTCCTGGTGTAGATGACTGGTGACAAAGTGAACAATAAGGACCTTGTCCTCCAAAAATTTGGGTTGTTTGTTTTGCTCTGCCTGGTGTGCCACTGAGGGACCAGCACAGATGCTGGCCATTGTTTCAACTCCATCGAGTAGAAGCTGCTTCCCAGGCAGCATGTGCTGAAGGAATTTGAAAAGAACAGTTTATTTTCTTTTTCTTTTTTTTTTTTTTCTTTTCTTATTGGATTCAAGGCCTTAAGTGAATCTCTGTCAGGTCACTGGCTATCGATGGAGATAATGGAACAGAGACTTAAGTAACCACACATGACAAGAGATATAGTCTTTGCAAAAATAGTTTAGAAAAGTCATTAAACAAATGGATCACTACAGCCCTCAACAAGAAACAACAGCGATCACCAGAGAGGGGTGAGAATCTAATTTCCAGAGTTACTGGACATATTCAAAATGTCTATTTTCAACCAAAAAAATTATAAAGTACACAAAAAAATAGGAAGGTATGGACCATTCACAGGAAAAAAAGAAATTGACAAAAACCATCCCTGTAGTCTAGAAATAGGATTTACTAGACAGTCACTTTATCTTAAATATGCCAAAGAACTGAAGGAAATCATGGACAAAGCACTACAGACTATCAGCAGAATGATGCATCAGCAAATAGGGAATATAAACAAAGACATAGAAAATATAAAAGAAATCCAACAGAAATTTTGGAGCTGAAATATATCAGGAGCTGAAATGGAAAACTCACTAGAGGGACTCAACATAAGATATGAGGCAGAAGAAAGAATCAGTGAGCCTGAGGATAGGCTATTGAAATGACCCAGTCTGAGGAGCAGAAAGAAAAAAGAATGGAGAAAAATAAACAGAGTAGAGTTTAAGGGGACTATGGGACACTATCAAGCATATCAACATAAGCATAAGGGGAGAAGAGAGATAGGGGCAGAAAGATTTCAATATATAATGGCAAAAATCTGCCCAAATTTGATGAAAAGCATGAACTTTGTTATTGACTGAATTGTAGCCCCCTAAAATCATATGTTGAAACCCTGACCCCAATGTAATTGTATTTTGAGATGGGGCATTTAAGGAGGTTATTAAGGTTAAATGAAGTTGTTATTAAGGTTAACGAAGTTGTAAGGGTGGGATCCTAATCTGATAGTACTGATGTCCCTGTAAGAAAAGGAAGAAGCACTAGAGAACTCTCTCTTTACATGCATGCACAGAGAAAAGGCTATGTAAAGACACAGTGAGAAGGTTGCCTTCTGCAAGCCAGAAAGAGAGGCCTCACTAGAAACGAATCCTGCTGGCACCTTTGTCTTAAACTTCTAAGTTCCAGAACTGTGAGACAACACATTTCTGTTGTTACGCCACCCAGTCGGTGGTATTCTGTTATGGCAAGCTGAAAAAACTAATACAAACCTAAACATCCAGGAAACTTGACAAACTCCAAGCAAGATAAATTCAGAGATAAATTCAATGAGATGTATTATAATCAAACTGTCAAACGAGAAAGAGAAAATCTTGAAAGCAGCAAGAAAGAAGCAAATCATCACACACAAAGGATCCTCAATAAGATTAACAATTGATTTCATATTAGAAATCCTGGAATCCAGAGGCAGTGGTTGATAATTGTTAAAGTGCTAAAGGTGGGGGGGGGGAATGTCAATGGAGAATTTTATATCCAGCAAAGCTATCCTTCAAAAATAAAGGATAAATTTAGACATTCCTGGGTAAATAAAAATTAAAGGAGTCTGCCACTTATAGACCTGCCCTATGAGAAATGCTAAAGGCAGTCTTTCAAGTTATTAATAAAATGAAAAGTTCCTGACTCATTCCTGGTTTCAAAACTCACTCATTACAAAGCTACATTAGTCAAAACAGTGTGGTACAGCTGTAAGGTCAGATTTATAAATCAATAGAATAGAATAGAGAGCCCAGAAAGAAAACCAAATATCTATGGCCAATTGATTGTCAACAAGGGTACGAAGACCATTCAACTGGGAAAAAATAACATCTTTAACAAATGGTGCTAGGACACCCAGATAAGCATTTGCAAAAGAATAAATTTGCATCACTACTTCACTCCATATTCAAAAACTAACTCAAACTTGATCAACCACCTGAATATAAGAGCTATAACTAGAAAACTATTAGATAAAAGTATATGGGTAGGTCTTCATGACTTCAGATTTGGAAATGGATTCTTAGGTTGACACCAAAAGCACAAACAGCAACAGAAAATACAAACTAGATAAACTCGACTTCATAAAAATTAAAAGCTTTTGTGTATCAAAGGATGTTATTGTCTGGGTGCAGTGGCTCATGTTTGTAATCGCAGCACTTAGGGAGGCTAAGGCAGGAGGATCACTGGAGCCCAGGAGGTCAAGCCCAGCCTGGGCAACACAGCAAGCTCCCATCTCTCTAAATGAAAAATAAGAAAAACTTTAGCAGGCATGGTGGCATGCACTTGTAGTCCTAGGTACCTGGGAGGCTGAGATGGGAGGATCACTTGAGCCCAGGAGTTCAAGGTTGCAGTGAGCTGTGATCACACCACTGCACTCCAGCCTGGATGGCAGAGTGAGATCCTGCTGGTGGAGGAGAAGAAGGAGGAGGAGGAAGGAGGAGGAGGAGGGAGGAGAAGGAAGAAGCAGGGAGAAGGAAGGAGGCAGAAAGAGGAAGGAAGGAAGAAGAAAGAAGAGGAAGAAGAGGATGATGAGGAGGAAGAAGAGGGGGAAGAAGAGGAAGAGGAGGAAGAAGAAGAGGAGGGGGAAGAGGAACAGTAATAAGAAGAGAAAAGAAAAGAGAGAAAGAAAGAAAAGAAAGAAAAGGACATTATCAAGAAGTGAAAAGCCAACCCACAGAATGGAAGAAAACACTTGCAAATCATATTTAATAAGAGCTTAATATCAAGAATATAAAACAACTCTTACAACTCAAGAACAAAATACAGGGAACTCAATTAAAAAATGAGCAATAGGCTTAAACAGACATTTCTGCAAAGAATATGTATAAATGGCCAACAAGTATATGAAAAGATGCCAACTTCATTGGTCATTATGGAAATGCAAATCAAAACCACAATGTGATACCACTTCACTAGGATGGCTATAACCAAAAATGGAAAATAACAAATGTTTGGGGGGTTGTGGAGTAGGAATGTTCATACATTGATAGCAGAGGTGTAAAATGAGATGGCTGCTGAGAAAAAGTTTGGTATTTCCTCCAAAAGTTAGACATAGAATCACTCTATGACCCAGCAATTCCACTCCTATGTCTAAGAGAAAAGAAAACATATGGCCACATGGAAACCTGTACGTAAATGCTTATAGCAGCATTATTCCTAGTAGCTTAAATGTGGAAATTAGTCAGTGGTCATCAAAGCATGAATGGATACACAAATTGTGATAAATAGCATGTTACACAGTCATAAAGAGAAACAAAATACTGATATATCCTACAGTTTGGACAAATATTCAAAACATGCTAACTGTAAAAAGCCAAATACAAAAAGTCACATATTGTATGATTTCTTTTCTATGAAATATTCAGAATAGGCAAATCCATAGAGACAGGAAGCATATTAGTTGTTGCCATGGGATAAAGGAGAGGGAAATTGGAGTTATTACTTAAAGACTATAGGGTGAAGAGTTCCTAGCTGCAGTTTGGTTCCTAGCTACAATTTGGTTCCTGTTTTCTGCCCCCAGCCACTTCTTGCCACCTTTTTACCCTGCACCAGACCTAACAAGGTGAATGGGTTTCCTTCTATTTGACATATTGCATTCATCTACTATACCTATCAATTAAAAGATTTAATATAGGATCATGGTTGCTAAAGATATCCTTTTAACCCACTTTTATTGAAACCCTACTTGTGGAGGCACTGTGCCACATGCCAGGACTATGAAGATGAATAAGGCAATATACCTGGCCTAAAGGATTTCATGGCTGACAAGGGAGGTGAAAATGTAAATATTACATCGACACAGTACAGTATGGAGGAGAAACTTAATGGAAAGATATGAATGTGTTTTTGGCATTGAGTATGGCTGGATCTTGACAACACCTATAGTTCTTTTCCTGCTAAAGTAAGATTTAGAGTAGCTCTTTATCAGACTGGTCAGTGGAGGGCCAGCAAATTCTATGAACATTTACTAAGAATGTACTCTCTACTGGCTGGCCTCTTCCCTTCCACCTAAGAAAGTTCTACAAATAAATGGCAAGTGACACCAACACCAAAAACCACTTAAGCCAAGTAAGTGTTGGCTAGGAATCCCAGCACTGGCTGGCAGCAATTCAGACAGACACCACCACACTTAAATCTGTTTGCTGTGTCTGCCCGAGAAAGTTACAAGGAACCCAGTGACAGCCCAGATCTAGCAATCAAAGCAGGTATGGGAGAGTGGGTGGATTTGGCAGAGGGAAGTCCCTGAGACATTGGTGCACGGACACATCTTGCTACATGACAGCTACCTGGGGTGGCTCTGTCTTTGGTGCTTTGAATCACATGCAAATGTGACCTTCATCTGCTGCCATCACAGAGTGGCTCTCTGCTTTTTCACATGTCAGTTTTTCCCACCCACTTTCAGATGTCACAGCTTCTACTTAACCCTGGAGCAAACTAATCTTGACACCAAAAACAAACCTCCCCCTTGCAACTTACTTCCCTCTATACTTAAAGATTCCAAAAGGAGTGTTGGCTTCAATCTGCACTAGCCTCCGGTCCCCGGGTGGTGCCACCTGGTGCTCACAGAACTATTCTCTCATGTTCTGGAGTTACTTTGGCTCTAAGGACATTTTGAGTTGTCCCAGGCTTCCAGCTGAGTTACGAGAAACTGGCAGTGGAAGCAGTGATATCAAAGCCAGAGAAGCAAGACATGTTGATGCCAGGCCAAATTCAAATGAAAATAGTCATTCTCCTTTTAGGCCCATGGAAACTTTGGTTCATGCAAAGCAGTCCGAGATCTCCTCTCACTGTATCACCCACCAAGTTACTGACTGGGTGCTTATCCTGGGTCATTGCAGCATGTACCCACTAAGAATCTCCTTCCTTGCAAGATAAACCACCGGGAGCTAAGTCAGCTGGAGAAGCAAAAGGATTCTATTTAAAAGGCAAAAGCAAAACTGATCTACTACATCTCAGAATTTTCATGTTTGCAGGAAGAAATGCAAATAGTCTCCAATCTCAGTTTGTCACAGAGTCTATCCCATCCTGTGCTCCGAACTCTGGGGAGACACAGTGGTGGCTGCCAGCAGGTGGACCATGACTTTAGGTGTGCAGACATCTGGAAGAGAATATTCCTTGAAGTGGGAAGGATTCAGAGGTATCAAGAGAAAAACCTCCTTTGCCTTTAGATTGTATTTGACTCCAGTCAATTTGTTCCAATTCGTTTCCGTAGCAGGTTGGAAACGTAAGACTAAGTTTGTCTGTTACATACATTCAGGCTGAGCCTGGGAAAGGGACGAACTGACCAGTAAAAGCCACTGAGGAACGTGCGCACTATTTTATATTTCTTTGGGCTTTCTTTGTGGAGTTTGGTTGGAACTATGAATGGCTTTAAATCTCCTTGCTCTTGGACATAATAAAGTTACCCAAAAGCAGAGGGATCAGGTAAATCCAGAGAAGCCAAACTCCCCCAGAGTCCACTTGCAAACTTGAGCAATTTGCTTCATAGCTTCTTTGCCTTTGGAGGCACAAACACAGTCATCTCTCTTTACTTTTTAGATTAACACTTGCTCAAGCTCCCACCTGCCACAGTAGCAAAAAATCCGATATCATAGTCTTCTTTCTTGACTCCAAATTTTCCAAAATCAAAGTTTTAGGAGGGGACATTGGTGCCCATTCAATGTCCTCACATTGTGCCTGTTCAATGGAATGCAGTGCATGAAAGTGCAAGCTCTGCAATCAGACTTCCAGGGTTTGATTGCTGAAACCATCATTCATTACCTGTGTGGTCTTGGATAAGGTACTTAACTTCTCTGTGCCTTATATTCCTCAATGGTGAAACGTAGATAATAAGAATAGGTCTTGATTAGGTCATTGTGGGTATTACGTTAGTTAATACATGTGCCTTAGTCTTCTCTGGCTGTTAGAACAAAATACTACAGACTCAGTGGCTTAAACAATGGGTGTTTGTTTCTCACAGTTTTGGAGGCTGGGAAGGCCAAGATCACCATGTCAGCAGATTTGTTTCCTGGTGAGGACCCTCTCCCTGTCTTGCAGATGTCTTCATCTCACTGTTTCCACATAGCAGAGAGAAAGAGAGCTCTGGTCTCCCTTCCTCTTCTTATAAGGACACTAATCCATGAGGGCTCTAAGCTTCTCACAGGTCTGGGAATAGGCACTAAATATAACTAGAAAGCAGCAAAAATGCCATAGCTGAAACTAATCCCCAACACAGACAGGGAAGTTAAAATTCCTTGCCAAAATGCAATATAGGCTGATGAAAATTTTGTAGTAAAGCAAAGTCATATAATGTTTTAGTATTACTTTCTCTCTTTCCCTCCCTCTGAGTGCAGTATCTTGTATAATCTTTCATCTATTCTATCTTCAGCAACTCTCTCTATAAAAGTGTGATGGGGAGATGGAGGTTAAGGGGTACAAAGTTACAGTTTGTACAGTTTGTACAGTTACAGCTACATAAGCCTAGAGAGCTAAGATACAGCATGAGGACTATAGCTCAGAATACTGTATTGTGTACTGGAAATTTGCATAGTTACCACACACAAAAAAGGTAACTACGTGAGATGATGGATATGTTAATTTGCTTGACTAGTAACCATTTCACTATGTATATGTATAGCAAAACATTATGTTGCATACCTTAAATATATGCAGTAAATTAACACATAAATAGATAAAATAGTAGCATCTTCCAGAAATTAAATTTAAAAACAAAAAAGAAAGGAAGGAGGGAAGATCATATTTAAATCTAGACTGAGAAATGCGAATTGAATTTACAACTTAACATTTTCCTTATCAATATCAACTGTGTAGCTAATTTCATTTTTCCAATTTTAGGCAGGTTGTAATTTTATAACCTTCCTAAATGCTTGCAGGGCCTCCCTGCTAGACAACACCACACATTTAATCCATGTGATTTCTTTCTCGTGTTCATTGCTAATACATTTCCAAGATTCATATCCTTTTAAAAAAGCAGAATCGTGATATCAGAGAAGTGCAAATACAGCTCAAGTAATGTATCTGCTGGGACTAAAGCATTTTTGGAGGCCATCTGCTTGGTAACATTCCCTTTACTCTGGTAGAATCTAAGTAGCCAACAGTGGAAGCAGCTCCAGTGTGGAAAGAAGAAGGAGCTATACTAGCTTTTATTCCTGGCTGAATTTCTGGTGGCGGCATCTGAGGTGGGATTGGACATAGGCGTGGTGTGACTGAAGCTCCTGTCATTCCACTGCAGTGGCAGGACACCTGTGGTGATGGTGCCCGAGGCCACAACAGACAGAGCAGATGAGGTTGTGTTGGTATAAAAGCCACCTGTGAGCAGGACAAAAACTAGGGATCAGAATGCAGTTGTACCCAGGAGTCAGACCTGGTTTCTCCTTTGGGTTCTGTCACCAACCAATTACGTAGACTTTGATGACTTGGTAATCACTTGAGGCAGCAATTTCCACATCTCCAAAGTGAGGGTGTTAAGATTAAAGTTCCCTGATATCCTTCCCAGTCCTAAACATCTCCGATATTATTGATGTATTCTTACACTTCAGTTGTTCCTACTGCTGGAATATTTAAAACTTTTATAATAAAATATTAATCATTTAAAAAATTAAAAAATATTTCAATAATATTTTAAATGCATAATTTAAATAAAATAATAAAATTTAATTTTCATGAGAATGTTCATAACAAAAAATTTAAGCATAGAGAAAAATAGACAAAGTGTTATAATAATCCTCTGATCACCCATCACCTGAATTCAATAACTGCTAACATTTTGGCTACATTTTTTATACCTATTTCTTGTTTAATTTTTTTTAAAGTGTGGATATCTTGACATTTACCCTTCAATACTTCAGGAGGTACCTCTAAAAATAAGAACATTGCCTATACAACCACAATATCACCACTAATAATATTAATAATAATTCTTTGACATTGCCTAACACCCAGTCTGTAGTCAAATTTCTCCAGTTGTACCCCTAATATTTTCTACCTTGGTTTGTTTGAACCAGTTAAGGTCCACACATTTCATCTGGTTGTTATGCCTTGAAATTCTCTCTTAATGAAAATCAGTCTCCTCTACCCTTTTTTCTATCACATTATCTTATGTAAGAAAATAAAATTTCGATGACACATAAGCTATTAGCCTGCATCCTCTTCCTAAGCAGAGGTGCGATATTATGCTGTATTGGATTGGTTTATAAACACTATTTAACTCCAAGTCCCCTTTCCAATATCCCTGTTCTCAGTAAGAAACAAAACAGAACCAAACTGACATCTCTGGCTCAGACAACTGTGACTCAAAGCAACAAACTCCTGTCTCCAGACTCTGGGGTCAGAATTCATCAGGGATTCAGACTGGGGAGTGGGGGTTCATGGCTGATTACTGCACATGGAGACACAAAGAAAATGTTTTCCTTGCTGAATGAGGAGAAATTTAATGGAGGGCATTAAATCTGCAATACGATTTAAAGGAGTTTCTGTTTTATTTTATTTTTGAGACAGAGTCTCACTCTGTCACCCAGGCTAGAGTGCCGTGGTGTCAGCCTCGCTCACAGCAACCTCAAACTCCTGGGCTCAAGCAATCCTCCTGCCTCAGCCTCCCGAGTAGCTGGGACTACAGGCATGTGCCACCATGCCCAGCTAATTTTTTCTACATCTTTTTAGTTGTCCAGATAATCTCTTTCTATTTTTAGTAGAGATGGGGGTCTCGTTCTTGCTCAGGCTGGTCTCGAACTCCTGAGCTCAAACCATCCACCTGCTTTGGCCTCCTGGAGTGCCAGGATTACAGGCATGAGCCACCGCGCCCGGCCAGGGTTTCTATTTGATTAGATATAAGCTCAGATTCTCTTCAGTCTTAGGGGAATTCTTAAAAACATTCAGCTGCCTTTTCCCTTTAAAAATGCTATAATTTTTAATATTCTTCTTGAGGATATTTTAACCAAAGATTATAATGATTTTTATTTTACTGAACACTAGTAAGATGAGATTTTGAGGAGATGTTAAACTTTGATCAAACAATTTGGAACAAGGCTACCTATTATACAGGATTCTCACTAGTGGTGTCTTATGACAATGTTATGTTTGCGGTATGGTTTGTGACTCCCATATTTTGGCATTTGCTATCAATCGAGCATTTGAATCTTTTTTTTTTTTTTTTGAGACAGAGTCTCACTCTGTTGCCTGGCTAGAGTGAGTGCCATGGCATCAGCCTAGCTCACAGCAACCTCAAACTCCTGGGCTTAAGCGATCCTACTGCCTCAGCCTCCCAAGTAGCTGGGACTACAGGCATGCACCACCATGCCCAGCTAATTTTTTCTATATATATTTTTAATTGGCCAGACAATTTCTTTCTATTTTTAGTAGAGATGGGGTCTCGCTCTTGCTCAGGCTGGTCTTGAACTCCTGAGCTCAAATGATCCACCTGCCTCAGCCTCCCAGAGTGCTAGGATTACAGGCGTGAGCCACCACGCCCAGCCAAGCATTTGAATCTTTAATGCCAAGATATACATAGGCCACGTGCTTACATCCTTCTTGTTCTTCAACAATTTGTGTATCTTTTTCTTTATCACCCATAGTTGTCGTTAACAGAGAGGGAAGAATGATTTTTAAATCCAATCATTCTTTTAAAAACTTGATGAAAACGGCTAAGCGTAAACAGCAACCAATATTACTTATTCATTTATCTTTATTTGAAAAATAATATAACCACATTATATAAAGCTGATAATGGCAGGACAAATATAGAAGCAGAAAATGATCATCGATAATCTGATCGTCTAAAGTCGTTGCCGTTAAGATGGTAACATTTCATTCTCATTTTAATGCATCTTACATGCAAAAATGTTTGTGCTTATATACGTACATCTATTGTGGAAAACCTCTAGGTGCCAGCCACTGTAACTGGCATTTGTGATAGTCACTTGTGCTATTTACCTACATTTCTGGTTCCCCTTTTTTCACACATGTGATATGATCACACTTTCCTGTCCCTTGAAGTTAGGCATAGCCATGAGACACTTCAGACTGGAACTTTAAGATCAGATTTGTGACTGGCTAAGTTCCTTCCCGCCGCCACAGTGGCATGAGAAGCTCCAGATAGCGACTTTATCAGCCCCAGTGCCCGTGGAAGATTGTCTGAAACTTCGCCCTCAGTCAATTCTTGACAGACTTGAAGTGTAAGAAATCAGCTTTTGCTGTCTTAACCCACTGGGAATTTGGAGTTATTTCTTACTGGAATATTCAGACTGCTAAAGTTTTGACATATGTTATCTAATTTAATCATCTGAGTAACCCTAAGAGGTAGATGTTTCCATCCCCATTTAACAGAGGAGGAAACTGAGGCTCAGAGAATTTAAATAACCTGCTATATGTCACATTGTAAATGAATGGTGGGGTCAGAATTACACTCAGGTCTTTGTGATCCCCTCCCCCAGATGTGCCCTGACCATACCAAAACATTTTTTCATTTTGTTCAAAACTCTGTAAAAGTATTTTTACAGGCTGCATAATATCCTCTTAATGCAACGCAATCCATGATTCATTTATGCATTCTCCAGTTGTTGGACATTCACATTTTTCTAATGTTTTGCTATTAAATGAAGGTTGTACATTAAGAGTTTGTACAAAATCTTCTGCCTGAACTCTCTCCTGGGGTAATGATCAGGTGTCAAGAGCCAGAAGAGAAAGCAGGACTTGTGTAGAGTGAATCTGCAGCCACTGGCCATGGAGTCAGGAGGTTTCCAGAGGTGAACAAGAGTCAAGAACCAAGTGGGCTATGCAGTCAAGCACCATCCAACATAGACTGAGCAGAGGAAAACCCAGACCCATGGCCATGGGGCTGCAAATGGAGAAAGACAAACCAAGCAGGTACAGGGAAAGAGATGGTAGGTCCTGGAGACTTTCTTTCTCTATGGTGCTGGGATACAGGGGCAGGAAAGATACATGAGTGTAGCTGTCAGCATTCATGTAGCACTTCCTGCATGTTAAGTGCTGTGCTAAGAGCCATGAATAAATGACCCATTTATCCTTACACAGTCCTCATCTGCTTTACACACGAGGAACCACGGCTCAAAAAGGCTGAGAAACTTTCTTAAAAGTCATATAATAAATAAGAGAATCTGAGATTTGAATCCCAACTTGCCCATTCCAAACCTCCGTGCTATACTACTCGTGCTCTCGCCATGGGTGGGGAGAAAGCTGTTAAGAGTGCTGAACCCATCATACACTCTAAGATAATTTTTCACATAGTTTTTCTAGGATAAAGTAAAAGTCCTAGAAATGGAACAATGGACTAATAAGTGAGCACTGTTTAAAAACACAATCCAAACAAAAGAGGGAGAGTTAAATAACACAAACCTATGGGCAGGATGGGTACTTTACTATTTTTGCCGTTTTTAATATTTTCAATTGAACTTTAGTTTTTTGCAGGTTTGAATAGAATATTTTTATCTTTTTTCCCAATTCATCACAGGTGAGGACTTCAGAACTTTAAGAACTTCACCTGTATCCCTGCCCTTAGCATCTTGACCAGTGAATTCAAAACGTATAATAGATTTACTGTTGGAGTTTTACTCTGATTTTCAGCATCTGTAGCTTCTATCAGATGAAGAATAATCCTCCATGTTTTTTAAGAAACTAGGCTTAGGCAGGTGTTACATTTACACTACAACTAAGCTAACTTTTCAAACACATTTAGGCAAATTATCCAATCATCTAACCAGATTTCATGGCTGGCAGCCTCTGCATGAAGAAGAAATTGAAGTAGAAGGAAGATGCCGTGGAGAGGAATTTCTCTGTGCTGTGGGAAGGCGCTCTCTGCCTTGCTGTGAGTATCAGGATCCTCAATTCCCAGCCTTTTCACCCTTTATGAACTGCTCTTTGTCCCTGGAACCTGCCCTTTGAGTCTGGGTTCACCTTAGCCAGCTAACCTGTTAGACTCTAACTTCAGATTCTCCCATTATCTCTATGGTATCTTCCTTGACTCACCCATTTTTTAAAAATTAATAGACTACTTTTTTATTAGAGCTATTTTAAGTTTACAGAAAAATTGAGTGGAAAGTACAGAGAGTTCCCATATACCCCCTCAGCAATCCCCCACCCTCAGTTTCCCCTGTTATTAATATCTTCCCCTAGCATGGTCCATTTAGACCAATACAGATGCATCATTATTAACTAAAGTCCACAGTTTACATTAGGGTTCATCGTTGGTGTTGTGCTTTCTGTGGGTTTTGACAGGTGTGTAATAACATGTATCCACCATGACAGTATAATACAGAATAGTTTCACTGCCCCCAAAAATTCTTGTGCTCCATTATTCTGCCGTCCCTCCGTGGCCCCTGGAAACCACCGATCTTGTTACTGTCCCCATAGTTTTGCTTTTCCAGGATGTCATGTACTTGGAATCATACAGTGTGTAGCCTCACACATCCATTTTTCATTACTGGTCCCATTCTCATTGCCTCCTTGCCCCCGGATGACTCGCTTTGTTCCCTCTTCCTGTTTGGCTGGCTCCTTGACGCTTTCGTCTTTTACACTCTGCGGATGGTTTCTGTGCTCACCAGAAATGTGGTTCACCTCTGGCCTGGTGCTCATCTGGCTCAGCAGAGGGAATTGGATGTACAGTTATTAATATTTATCAGCCACTTTCTTGCAGACTAAGGAGTACTGACTCCTTTAAAAATGAGTTTGCAAATATCTCTTCGATATACTGATTTTCTTCCCTTTGAGTAGATTCCCAGTAGAGGGATTGCTGGATCCTATGGTAGTTCTATTTGTAGATTTCTTAGGAAACTCCATATATCGTTCTAAGTAGTGGCTGTGCTAGTTCACATTCCCACCAATATATGAGTTTCCTTTTCTTCAAATCCTTGCCAACATTTGTTCTTTTTTGTTTTTTAAATCTTTTTGATAATAGCCATTCTAACTGGGGTGAGATAATATCTCCTTGTGGTTTTGATTTGCATTTCCCTGATGATTAATGATGTTGAGCATTTTTTAAAATATTTGCTGCCTATTTATATATCTTCTTTTGAGAAATGTCTGTTTAGATCATTCACCCATTTTTAAATTGAATTATTTGCATTTTTACTGGTGAGATGTTTGAGCTGTTTTTACATTCTGGATATTGCCATCGTAGTTTATGCTTATCAACTTTAATGATTTTGTGTGTTTTTCACTTTTTCTGTGACTTTTTCTATATAAATTTGAGTATTTTATCTTTACTTGTTCTGCCATGATTTAGAATTATATAATATTAATTCTACTATTGGTTGCCTGTATGTTTTTTTAAAAAAAAATTGAATGTTTTTCCTAAACTCAAAGGAAAATTGAAACAGCATTGATTAACTTCGCAACACACAAACCATGAGGTAAGTCACTTGTCACTACTACCTATACTATTCTTCATTCTCCTTCTCAAGTTTGATTTATGTAGTATGGCATTTTTAGACCCATATTATTACCTTTATATTAGGAATCTTCTCTTTAAAAATGTTCTGATATCTGTAGTGATTTTTATAATTTAACTTAATCTGTACATGATGGGCTTCATGCCTTCCTGTATATTTTGATACTGCTTTATTCCTATTTATGAATTTAATGTAGTCCAGTTTCTACAGTACAATTCTGAATAACTCTTCTACTTTAGTATGTGGATGACATCCTTTCTGACCCCTTGTGGATCTAAGTGTCTTCCTGCTATTCTTACATACACACTTAGATGTGTGCAGAATTCTGGAGCCATGTTTTATCTCAAAACTCTGTGGATATTGTTCTACTGTCTTGCAGTGTTTAAAGTTGCAAGGAAGTTTGATTTCATCCTGATCTTCACTCCTTTGAAGGTCATTGTTTTTTCCATGTGGATACCTTTTGGACATTTTATTTGGCCTTAAATTTTTAAAAACTCTGCTACAATGCCTGTGACCTTGACTTTGTGACGTGTAGGCCTGTTTCATCTGCAGTCTTATGTCTTACATTGCTTTAGAAAATTTTTCTTCCATAGTTTTAGAAAACATATTATTGTTCTAGTCTACTCTTTACTCTTGGGACTACTATTAAATATATTTTGTATGTTCTTGTTTTTTTTCATGTTTCATATCTTACATCCTATTCATTTTCCTCATTTCTTCTGTGTACTTAAAGAAATTCTCATGTTTATCTTCTACTTCACTGATTAGATATTCTGTAGTATCTACTTAGTATTCAATACCACATTTAATCTTCAAATTCAGAAGTCATAGTTTTCATCACCATTTTCTTTCCTGGTCTCAAATAATTTCATTTTTTTATATATACCTGCTATAATCTGCAGTGCCCTTTTAAAACTGAAAACAGAGATTACATAATTTCTTTTAAAATGCCTGTTTCTGAAAATAACTGTAGATTTCAGAAGCTGACATTTGCTCCTCTTGCTATTAAATGTGGTAGTTTCAATGGCTTTCTGTTTATTCCCGCTGAAGGAAGGAGGTCTAGGCTTGGCGTATAGAGTTAGGATTTGATGGGGTTTTCTGGTATGGGTTTTGTTTAAGAACGGATGGTTCTAGTCTCTTTCTGAACCTTTCAGTTGTCCAGTTGGAGGGAGATGGGGCAGCTGGGCTTTGCTGTGATTTACTTCGCTGTATTGCTGGACTTCCCGATCACTGTGCAGCCTCTGGAAGCCTGAGCTGGGGTTGTAGGGCCTCTGGGCAGGGAGCGAGCCTTCAAGGAGGCAGTTTCTTCCCTGATGTGCCCCTTCCGTGCAGCTGTGGCTTGGGAGAACTTTCCACAAGTGTAGCAGAGTGCAAATAATTTCACCACCCACACCCAGCTCCCTCTGAAGTACCCCAGGGTTCATTAGCACCACATGTTTCCTCCCGTATGTTACAGGATTTTTTTTGTTTGTTTTTTTTGTTTTTTTGTTTTTTTTGAGACAGAGTCTCGCTTTGTTGCCCAGGCTAGAGTGAGTGCCATGGGGTCAGCCTAGCTCACAGCAACCTCAAACTCCTGGGCTTCAGCGATCCTACTGCCTCAGCCTCCCGGGTAGCTGGGACAACAGGCATGTGCCACTATGCCCGGCTAATTTTTTGTATATATATATATTTTAGTTGTCCAGATAATTTCTTTCTATTTTTAGTAGAGACGGGGTCTCGCTCTTGCTCAGGCTGGTCTCGAACTCCTGGGTTCAAACAATCCACCCACCTCGGCCTCCCAGAGTGCTAGGATTACAGGCATGAGCTACCGCGCCCGGCCGGTGAGTGGTTCACAATTTTAACATTGATAACAATCACCAGAGAACTTGTTAAAATTGTTGAAACACAAGTTTCTGGGCCCTATCCCAGAGATTAACAAATTCACAAATTATGCTAATGATGCTGGGTACTAAAACCAAACTTTGAGAACCACTGACCTGGCATAGGAGAGACTTATTTGTAACCAGGCTCCCTCCCTCCCTCCCTCCTTCCTTCCTTCCTTCCTTCCTTCCTTCCCTCCCTCCCTCCCTCCCTCCCTTCCTTCCTTCCCTTTTTTGTCTTTCAGTAGATAAAACTCAAGTTGAAGAGGTAGGAGATATACTCTCTTAAATTAAAACCATTTTTGGTACAGTAGTACATTAGCTCAATTGTAAGATAATTGTAAACTGGATTCGCTTTGACTTGACTTAGTTGCTACAGTCCACAATTTCAGGACAACTAACTCCGAGGAATTCATTTACCAGTCCCTTCTTTCCAACTGCACTGTGCTCTGGCTTGTAAAAAGAAACAAGGGTGGCCCCAGCCTTGCACTTGGAACTCCAAGCCCGGGTCACCTCACTGGCATTATCAGAGACAGCGCGTCCATCTTGACAAACTCTGCAGGAGGCTCCTGATAGGGAAGCTTTTGGGGGTCAATCTAGGAGACCAAGCCTGACCCGGGCAGTGGGCAAACCCAACCGCATCAGCGAGTTTTCTCTCCAGTGACCTTCTCCGAGCAAAGGGCGCCCGAGCAGGAGCACAGCCCCCAGGTAGGACCCGCTGGAGATGACGCGGCAAATTTGCGCCGGGAACCTCCGCCTTCCAGCAGTTGTTGTTGCCGCCCCACAAGGGGCCACTGGGCCGAGGATCAACCTCAGCCCCGGCTCTCAGTTTCAGGAGAGGATCGGCGTTCAGGGTGCGAGCTCGCCCACTTAGCTCGCCAAGATGTCGGCCAAGCCCGGTGTCGGCTTAGCGCGAGGCTTCTCGGCAGATCGCGGCCGCTGGTTCTGCCGGTAAGGTCGCCCCGCCCCGCCCGAGGCTAGTCGTTTTCCCTACCGCGTGTCCCGACAACATTTCGCGGACAAGTGTCCCAACCGCAGTTCTACCCTCTTCCTCAAAATTCCGCGCTCCCCGCCCAACCCTTGAGCCGGTGAAGCGCGAGATCAAAGGAGGCGGGAGCAGGCGGCGGAGGCCGGTGCCTCGGGTAAAGTAGCCGGGGCGCCCGCGCCCGCGCCCTCGGGTTCCGTCCGGCCTTCTTTGTTCCTAGCTTAGAAAGCAAGGGTGTCAGTTCCAACGCCCGCAACTTTAAGGAGTCCTTTTTGCCTTGCTGGCTATTTTACTTCAAAAGGGTCTAGTTTCGTCTTAGTTATGCTGTCAATTGTAGACTCTTACAAGCTAGCTCAGATCTTATATAAATCCTGCCTCCCTCCTCAAAGTACTCACGTCAGGACTCCTCAGGGCTTCTTATTGCATACTCTGCTTGCTTGGGGACATTTGTGCCTTAAATAGGCACATTAAAGTCAAATGCATATGTTAAGACATATAAACACCTTTGATATAATGGGCTCACAATTTATGGAGAGTTATGCTGTGGGGAAAAAAACCTTTAGAAAAAAATCTATTATAACTAATCTTGGAAATAATTACCTCTAAATGTGCCTGCAGAAAATTACTAACCATAAGGTACGTCATGTGCATGTAATTTAAAGACATTTAAAATATAAATTATGAGTTGTTTGAAAATTTAATCTTACATACTGTGATGCATTTTTATTATAAATATGTAAAGTAATTATCATAACTGGCTCATCACCTTAAAACATTTTATAAATGCAGCTATTCTTTTCATAAATTATATTATGGTAACTCTAATAACTCATATTAAGACACAGACTAGAAGATGTCTAATGTTTAACTTTGACTAGGTAAAATTTACTTGATTTTCAAACAAATTTGGACTTTTTGTAAGGGATTACTGAAAATTATGTTTAGTTATCATTATGTCATGAACTGCTTGCATCTCAGGGATACCAAAGCCACTAGATGTGTCTCTCACAATCTGCACACTTTCCTAAAGATGTCATTCAATTAATATAACAATTCAGGAATTCTTTTCTTATAGGTAATTGTATAATGTCCGTTCATTATTGTGATGACAGTGGCCCCACTGCTTACTTTTTTAGTTGTTTCCTAGTAGTGATGCTGAATTTGCACCAATTTATTCATTATTTCAGGTTAAATTTCACAGTGTTCAAGGCTCTGCCAGCTGCCACCTGCCTTGTGATCATGAAAACTCAGCTGGCCCAAAGGGAAAGTGAGGCTAATTGATCAATATCCTAACCTATGACTAATGACTCATAAGGCATCCGTATGTTCATTTAGTTGATCGTGCTACATATTAGGCACTGCTAAACTCAAAGAATGTTAAAAGTGGATCAGACTCTAATCCCACTTACACTGTTTTGTTGGATGAGCATTTATCACAAACAAAATGGGTGATTCTATCATAATTCTCACAATTGTAACTAATATGAATGAAAATTAGGACATTATAAAAGTAGTTGCAGAGTTGATTTTGTACTTTCATAATAGTAAAGTAGACTTATGCTTTCTTTTACTTGACTAAAAGCATTTTCATAAAACTTTATGTTTATTGCACTATAATAAATGTAGACTAACACTATTACATAAACTAGGTCAAGGGCCACAAAGCAATCAATATACAAGAGAGGTATTTTAATAAATATACAAGAGAGAATTTTAATAAAAACAGAAAATGCGTTTGTTTCTCTGGCACTCAGTTCTAATTACTGATACTGCCATTGAATATAATGTATGTGTGTGTGTGTGTGTGTGTGTGTGTGTGTGTGGTGTGTTATATGACCTTTTGTTTATAAAGGTCAAAAATATATTCTGCCTTTCTTAGGGAAACTAAAAAAGAAACTGGGAGTTTTATTGGAGAGATACCAGGGTACCTCATGGAATTCAAGGTCTGGGATGCATTCCTGGAACACACTGGAATCAGGGACTGAAGCACTGAGGGGAACTTAGGAAGTGAACTGCCATCTCTCTTTTTTTGAACTAAAATGTTTCAAATCTTTATTGTTTGGAAGTAGAGTAAATATGTTGATTGACTTTTGTTGTTGTTGTTGTTGTTGTTGTTGTTTTGTTTTTACCATCTCTTCTCTTTCTCAAGTGGTCAAGCATTCCCAAGGCCACAGAAAGGTGGGAATAATAGGGCCACAAGTATTACTACTACAGCTGTTAGGATGGCTTGCTATAGTTTCACGAATTTGCCTGGTAAGGAGTAAACATGCCAAAATAGATTCAGAGTGTATGACTTGCGCAGACAGTAAAAGCAAGTTATCATGGTACCAGTTCCCTGTGCCCTGGTGCCACACACAAAAAGGAACTGAAGGCCAGAGGGTAGGTGTTATGAGTGGTGGGTCACTCTGCTTTTGAGGACCCATCTCTGAACCACAGCCAGGCAGTTTTATAGACTTATGCTGAAGTCTGTAGCTGTAATCTACATGTGGTAAGGTGCAAAGTCTTGTGCTGTACTGAAACGAGAGAGATGGATGGGCAAATGGCCTTGTGGCAATCTTCCACAAGATAGGGAGGAGAAACTGCCTCTTAGTAGCTCCTCACAGGCTGCTTACCTTCCCTTTCCCTTGGAAAAATTACAGGACAGTCTGTAGACTCAGGGCAGACTGTGGTCAAGCTTTGCCTACACAGCCCATGTGAAGATACATGTCATGCTGTGTAGCTATTTCCCTGTGTTCTTCTGGTATCCACATCAATCTTCTTTCCTACAGTTGACTGCTGTTTTCTGCTCTTCCAGTCCATGTAGCCGAATGTGGTCCCTAACAGATTCTAAGTATACACGCTCTTGGCTTCTGTTCCTTGTAGACAGCAAGAGACTGACTTGATTTTTTTTCAGTTCTAGCCCAAAATCTTGGGGTGAAGACTCAGAATAACTCAGCTTTGGCATGGGCCCACCTCTGCAACAATCAACTGTAGCCAACCCCTATGTAGACTGGTGGGGCAGGTAGGTTGGGGAAACTTAGGGGAGATTATTTTCCAGAGGAAAAAATTAGATGGATCATGAGATGGGCAATAGGTGTTCTCTATAACAGTATATGCCTGCCTTTTATTAGAAGATGGTTTGTAATATTTTCATTTCAAAGACTAAAGAGATTGATGCATTGACAGTTGCTTAGACAATGCCCATCTAAAGACTGGTATTGAGATTGTAGCTAGAGCTATTATATATAGATCTTGTTACCAATGGCAACTTTATCTTATGTGATGAAGGCTGTGCTCCAGATAGGTCAGTATGTACTGGATTTTTACCGAGCAGGCTTCTAGTCTGTGTTCTCAGCTTCAAGTAATAGCGTAAGATTCAAGTGAGAGAGTCATAGAAGCCAATGATGAGAGCTTTAGGAAGATCAACAAGGCCAAGTACTGCAAAGGGGGTAAAGATGAGAATGACAGGAGGTCACTGGATTGGACCTTTGGTACTAAAATTGTGGTCCATGGATGAGCAGCTGGAATGAGTATGGTAGCACCCGAAAGCTTGTTGAAAATGTAGGATCTCAGGCCTCCCTCCACACTGACCATATCAGAATCTGCATTTTAGGAAGGCCCCAAGTCATTGTTTTCTACTATATAAAGTTTTAGAAGCACTGTGTTAGAAGACCTTTGAGAAAAATTACTCCCTAGATTGGGAAGACCAAAGCCAAACTACAGAGGGTTGCAAGTGAAATCTGTCTTGGTTTTCATTGCTGACCAGACAGAGAAGAATGAATTTTGTATTCCTTATTATGTGCCCTCAATTTAGCTTTCAGACTTATTTTCCATCCCTCTCCTACACATTCCATCCAGTTTCTGCTAAATAGGTCTGCTTACCATTCTTGGATGTTGCCTAGACCTTTCCATCTTTATTCCCAGGGCCTGGAATGTCTTCCCCCTTATTTTCTTTACCAGTCAAAATCCAATCCATTTTCCAAGGCCCAGCTTGAAAACAATTTTCTGCATAAATGTTTCCCAGATGGCCTCTGCAGCTCCATCCAGGGTTGAGATTCTCATTATTAATGCATGAATGATGCAAACTATAAAGCTAGCTAACATTTATTGGGTAAATACTAAATGCCAGACCCAGTTCTAAGCTTTGCATGTATTAACATTTTTTAATCCTCACCACAACTCCACAAGGTAGGCAGGATTATAATTCCCAGTTACAGGGAAAGACACTGATGCACAGAGGGGATAATTAACATGCCATGGTTGAACAAGCCTGCAGCCATTTTTACAGGAAGTGAAGGATAGGAGAGGGACTGGGAGAATGCTGTTCCCACTGCCAGGCAGTATTAGAAGCTTGAAAGCTCAAATTGCGTCTCCTAGCTATCATTATCTCTGTAGCTCTTATTAGTTTACATTCCTTAAAATAACTCTTTCATCTACAGATATAATCCTTACAGCTTTTCCACTGAATAGTTTCTTGCTCACTCCAAATAATTTCATCTGTATAGAAAAAAATTAGCATTCAAGAGCATAAGTCCACCTCAGACCCTCCCATTCTCCCTGATGAACAGTTTGGACCCTTTCTTGTATTTTCAAAGCCAATGGGGTTGTTCTTATTTTCCATGTCATATAGGAGCCTGTCAGGCCCACACGCATAGTCATTCTCTACAACCTCTCACAGGGTTGTCACACCCAACCTCAGAACCTCCCATGGTCTGTTACAGTCCCGTTGGGCCCCTGAAAGGCCCTGCTCTTGCCAGGGCCTGTCAGGCTTCCTCCTGAGGTCGTGCCTAGGTCCTGTCTGCACTGAATTCCCTTCTACAGTGGCAACTCTAGGACCCTCCTCCTGCCTCCCAGAATCTTATATCCCTCAAAGTCAGCAAGGCCAACTGAGAATGATTCCTATAGCATTATTCCCTTCTATATACCATGTACATGAGCACCGTGCTGGTAAGACACTGATATATTTTCCAAATTCTCTAGGCTGCTGGTCCCTCCTCTTCAACCTCAACTTAGTCCCTGATATCTTGTAAGGACTTGGACTTCACCAAATATTCATCAATTATTGTGTTTTTACTTTGTGCATCTCTCTGGAGTCCATTGTTTTCATTGCAATGAACTGTTTTAGCCAAAATATTCTGGAAACAAGTATTCCAATTTTACACTAAACATAATTTAAGTACTTTGTGCAGTGTAACCTCACTAGTCGCCTTCAAAGAGTCAAATGAGAGTGAAATGAAAGAACTTTTTTGGGGAGGGAAACCTGGGTTGATGCATCGGCTTCTGGGAGAGTAATTGTCTGAAAGTATCTGCAAATTTTGCCCTATTCTGATAGGGAGCGAGTCCAAGGCTTTTAACCTAAAAAGGTTAATAAAACACAATAAAAACATAAAGGATAATTTAAAATCTTCATATTTTTAACTGATCTTCTATGTCCTATGCTTCATTTTCAGAAGATTTCTACCTTTTCTTACATTCACATAACAGTTAAAATACAATTAAAAGAAATGCCTTAATAGTCAGTATATATACTAGAAGTCTTCTGGATTTTAATTTGGACTAAGTAATAAAAGGGCTGATACACAGGGGGTAATGAAGGCTAAATTTTTGATCAAGAAAAATTCTTTTTTAAAATGGGTGTAGGGGGGACACTCGTGATTTGGATGAATGGCACCTTTGGAAAATTCAGGATTTGGGAAAATGTAAGTGTTCGATAATAAATAGCAGATTCTAGTGAGCCTTACATCAAAGGGAGGCTGGAACCCATTATCTGGGTGATTAGGGAGGAAAAAATCCCTCTTATTTTAACCACATAGGAGGAAGCAACTCTATTGCTCAAATTAATTATAAAATACCTTTAAGGGATTTGTTTCAATGAAAATGTAGCTTGTCTCTCTTTAAGAAAATCTAGTTCTCTAAAATAGGAATTTAAGAACAAATAAAATATGACTTGCACAACCACATTTCAAAGGATATCTTATTTTATTCTCCTTCCCTTCAAGATGTTTTAAAAGTGTGAGTACCCTTAATATGTGGGTACCTCATTCAACTGACATAAAACAACTTTTACACCATGTTCTAGGAACATATTGTTAAACCAGCCCTTCCTCACCTCCCCCTTGCTCCCAGACTTGATTTACAACATCTCAGAGCATTGAGAACCGGGTGTTTCAGAGTATAGCACAGTAGGTGCTCAGAAATATTTGTTGATGATATTAACAAATTAATGTCAGAAGCCCAAGTCATAGAATATTATTCTTAGGCTCCTACTCTGAAGAAAGAAAAGTATTCAGGGGTTGTAGTCATTAGACAACATTTGCAATATTATACTTTCTTTCAACAATACTTTCTTTTGTTGAAATGATTCAGTAAATGATGTGAAAAAAATACCTTTAGGTGTAAAATCTCTGTCACCTTATGAGTGAGAAGCTTATGATAACCTTTTATTTATGTTTCATTTCTCATTCCAGTACCAGAAACTGAAAAGTGTTGCACAAATCTTTTTCAGACATTTTTATGATTTAAGTAGGTGATATTTTTAAAATGATAATGAATGCGAGAAACCATGTTAATGGGCTTCTATACCATTTTCACAATTGTACTAGATTTTAACTGATTTTTGTTACCAATTTCCTTTTCCTTTTTCTTTCTTTCTCACATTATTATTATATCCAAATTGGCAGACAGTTATTTTCCAAGTAGTTAAGATATTTAAATGCTTTTGTCAATTATTTCACACCTTCATATGATCATGGTTTACATACATTGTAAATATTCTATTAGATCTGTATTTTTTAATTTATTTCCACAGACCTTGTATTAGTTTGTAGGGTTGCCAGAACAATGTACTGCAAACTGGATGGCTTAAACAACAGGAATTTATTCTTTCATAGTTCTGGAGGCTGGAAGTCCAAAGTCAAGGTGTCATCAGGGCTGGCTCCTTCTGGAGGCAGTGAAGGGAATCTGTTCCTTGCCTCTCTACTGGCTTCTGGCAGTTGCCAGCAGTACTTGGTATTCCTTGGCTTCTGGGCACAGCACTCCAATCTCTGCCTCCATTGTCACATGGCATTCTTTCCCTGTCTATCTATTTCTGTCCCTCTTCTTATAGCGACATCAGTCATTGGATTAGGGCCCGCTGTAATCCAATATGACCTCATCTTCATGATATCTGCAAAGACCCTATTTCCAAATAAAGTCACATTCACAGGTACTGGGGTTAGAAATTGAACACATTTTTTTCAGGGACACAGCTCAATCCACAACACACATTCTATTGTATGTTTCACCTCATGTTGTGTTTCTGAGATTCATGTCTCATATCTCAAGCTATGGCCCTGTGTTCCTGCTTCCTTTCACAGTCAATGCTTCTGACAAATTCTTCACTCAGTCTTCAGCTTAGTATGACTGGCATATACATCTTTACCTTTCTCCTGAACCTGTTAACTGCTACTTTTCATTTCTGATTCTATCTAGTCTTTGTGGAATTTCACATCTCTCACTGTTTTTTCTCTTTAAAGTGTCTCTGCGGTTGATTTTCACCCCCTTCATTTCATCTGATCACTCTCTTACTGTCTACTTTGCTGGCTCCTCTTCCCCTTTCCTCAAAAATTGATATTCTACATATTTCTAAATTTTCTGCTCCACACATTCTGTTATGTCCCTGGACAAGCCCACCTACTCTGTGGCTTCAGTAGTACCTATTTGCAAATACCTCCCAGATCTGAATCTCCAACTTCTTTGTGCCCTGCAGACTCACATTTCTAAGGTATACAGTAGAAATAACATGGAATTGAGGGTCAGGTTGACTCTGTTGATTTTCAAACATATTTTAGAGATATACTTTGAAACTAATATCAGACCTTCAAATACCATTTTCTCTTTGTTGTATAGTTGTGTTCATCCCTATTTTGAGTTCAGTTTTTATATTTTTTTTATTTCAAAATATTAAGGGAGTGCAAATGTTTTTGTTACATGGATTGCTTTTGTAATGCTTGAGTCATGGCTATAAGTATTCCTAACACCCAAATAGTGTTCATTGTATCCTTTAGGTAGGTTTTTGTCTCTCCCCTCCTACCCACTCCCCCCTGCTTGATTTCCAATGACTTTTACTTCCCTCTGTGCATATGTGTGCCCATCCGTTAGTTCCAATTTAATATCAAATACATGTGGTATTTGTTTTTCCATTGTTGAGATACTTCACTTAGGATAATGTTCTCTACTTCCATCCAAATTGTTGCGAAAGGCATAAATTCATCCCTTTTATGGCTCAGTAGTACTCCCTGGTAAACATATACCACAATTTGTGAATCCACTCATAAACTGATGGGCACTTTGGTTGATTCCACATCTTTGCAATTTAATTGTGTTGCAAGAAACATTTGAGGGCAGGTATCTTTTTGATAAAATGACTTCTTTTCCTTTGGGAAGTTACCCAATAGTAGGATTGCTGGATTGAATGCTAGGTCTACTTTTAGTTCTTTTAGAATCTCCATACTGTTTTTCATAGAGGTTGTACTAATTTGAAGTCCCACCAAGAGTGTGTAAGTGTTCCTCTAACTCTGCATCCATGCCAGCATCTATTGTTTTTGGACTTTTTAAGAAAAGCCATTCTAAATGGGGTTAGGTGATATCTCATTGTGTTTCCTTTTTTGCGACAGAGTCTCACTTTGCTACCCGGGCTAGAGTGCCATGGCATCAGCCTAGCTCAGAGCAACCTCAGACTCCTGTGCACAAGCAATCCTTCTGCCTCAGCCTCCTGAGTAGCTGGGACTACAGACATGTATCACCATGCCCAGGTAATACTTTCTATATCTTTTTAGTTGTCCAGATAATTTCTTTCTATGTTTAGTAGTGACGGAGTCTTGCTCTTGCTCAGGCTGGTCTCACACTCCAGAGCTCAAACCATCCACCCGCCTTGGCCTCCAAGAGTGCTAGGATTAGGGGCGTGAGCCACTGCACCAGCCTCTATGTGGTTTTAATTTGCAATTCCCAGATGATTAGTGACATTGAACATTTTTCATATGTTTATTGGCTATTTGTTCATCTTCTTTTGACAAGCTTCTATCCCTGTCTTTTGCCCACTTTTTAATGTTTTTTTTTTGTGGGGGGGGGGTTTTGCTGATTTGCTTGAGTAGATTCTGGATATTAGCTCTTTATCAGATGTATAGTTTAGAAATATTTTCTCCCATTCTGTAGGTTGTCTATTTGCTGTGTTGATTATTTTTGAGTTTATTTATTTATTTATTGTCATCTTAAGTTACAAATGAACTTTGTTGGGTGTTTGTTTCAGTTGAGTTAGTCCTCCCTAATTGTAACAGTCAACAAACAGGATGAGATACAAGAGAAATGTCTTATCTTTTTGAGCGCTAACATTTATTGACTGTTTGCTTACTGTGTATAAAGCACATTACTTTGCTTAAATCATCTATATTATTTTGTAAATTCTTGAAGATGAGAAAAGTGAAGCTTAGGGAAATTAAGTAACTTGCTCAAGGCCAGTGACAGAGCACAGACTCAAACTTTGTTCTCTTTGTTTTCCAAGCTTGTGCTCTCATCTACTATTGCACCCTGCCTCTTAGAGTGCAGAATGAGAAATGAGGTAAGCAGCCCTATATATGTGTTGCCGCCATAAAGCTTCTTTTCTCTCTGGCTGGGTTAAATATCACAGCTGCCTTGGGAACATGAGTATTGATGAACACAGTCTGTAGTCAGTGCAACAGGCCATTTTTTGTTTTTGTAGGACTTTTAAATGCCATAGTTCATATACAAAATTATTCATATTATCCAGCAGGGGGCTCTGTCAGCATCAATGGGGGCATCTCTTTCTGCCAGCCCTTCCAGGCAATTGATGAGGAATGGACCAAACCTCAAACCTCATGTAGTATTAATATTAATAGAATGCTTATACAGCCAGGTAAGTTTCTGGAGTGTCTCACTGAAATGAGAGCAATCCCAGAATGGACAGGAAGAGCCCATTTGTGAAAAGGGAGGTATCTTAAGTTTCATGAAATAAGTTTGTCTTGAGTCTTTTCATTTGTATGAATCTGGCTGCTTTAGGTTAAGTGTAAGGGTGAATTTAGTTTAATGTCCATAAAAAGTAGAATGGACTGCTGTAGGGAGAAGACATAACTTCCTTATCTTTGGAGAAAGAAGAATGAAATGCGTGTTTCAATAGAATTGGATGAACCCAAAATGGAACTGTGGCCAAAATGAAAATTTCAGAATGTGTGGGGGGAGGAAAAGTGGGAGGGTGAGAGGGAGAGTGAGAGAGGGAGAAGGAGAGAGAGAGAAGGAGAGACAGAGAAAGAGAGCAAGAAGAAAAGAGAAAGGGAGAGAGGACATACCAATGTGCTAATATTTCTTGAAAATTTGCCAATATTTATGGAGTAGCAAGTGTACCAAATCAGACTAATACAATGTGGGAAACATTGGTTTAAGTTTCTGTTGCTGAGGCTGCTATTGTTAGTATTATTATTTGGGGGAATGATTATAGAAATAGGTTAAAACACTTTGGGATAAATTGCAAGATCTTCTCCCGAGATTTGAGAATGAGCAGGGTTATGTGGGAGCATCTTTCTAGGGCAGTACATTTGATTGGCTAGTGTATCATAGTGGACATTCACATGAACATTGAGATATGAACCCACATAGATTCAGATTCGAGGATCAATGTTCTGCACTTGTGCAAACCTATAGGTGTGCTGTCTTCCTATAATTTTGGTCATTTGCTTTTTTTAAAAAAAGGAAAATCTTTCTACTGCAGAAAGAGTTAGATCTAGAAATGGATTAACTTCTGATTAGATTTCATCATTGCAAAGCATTTGTGACAGGTGCCTTACATAGATCTTAGAGGATTCTACACTTGAGAAATACAAACAACTGTACTTTTGGAGTTAATTTTTCCATTTAATTATGATTCTCAGCTGTGTATGGAAAATAGGTTTATATATGAGTAAGAAAGAGCGATGGAAGAAACTATTTCTATTTGCTATAATATTTATTTTCTCTATGGTGGTTCTTACTTTGGAATTTGAAGTAGAGTCCTGGATCATACAAAAGTTTTTCTCAAAGTTCTTAGGGCTAGAGTGTATATTATAGTAATAGTAAATTACAAACTTCTGTGAGCATGAGCTATAGGCTAAATGCATAGTTGTTTTTTGTTTATGTATCTGAAGCAGCTACTGACAATGCCATATCTTGTTTTAATCTAGTGGCCTTTAACATAATATATTGGGGAGAGTCATGAATAATATTATTTTCTTAAACATAATTTCTAAACAGGAATTTTTTTAGGATAATACATACTGTGTTTGTCAATGGGAAATACAAGTACTTGCTGCTGTAAATAAACCTTTTTTTTTTTTTTTTTTTTTTTTTTTTTGAGACAGAGTCTCACTTTCTTGCCTGGGATAGAGTGCCGTGGCATCAGCCTAGCTCACAGCAACCTTAAACTCCTGGGCTCAAGTGGTCCTCCTGCCTCAGCCTCCTGGGTATCTGGGACTACAGGCATGCACCACCATGCCTGGCTATTTTTTTCTATTTTTAGTTGTTTGGCTATTTTCTTTTTCTTTTTAGTAGAGACAGAGTTGTGCTCTAGCTCAGGCTGGTCTGGAGCTCCTGTGCTCAAGCAATCCTCCTGCCTCGTCCTCCCACAGTGCTAGGATTACATAAACTTTTAACCACAAGATGGCAGTATAACTTTCCCATGTCTTTAAAAACTTTTTTTTTTTTATTAAATGATTACTACATTAAACAGATTACTTTTTGTCTCTTAATGAGAAATGCATGCAGCCAAGGAATTTTAGGACACTTATTATATAAAGAGGATTAATATTGAAAGTACCCTAATAAATATATGAAGCATTAAAGACTGTTTAGTAATTTTTTTGATTGAGCAGTTTTAGTTGCCCTAAGAAAACATTTGTTTTATATTCTTCAACATTGAAATAGGAATGTAATGACATCAAAATGCTAAGGCATATCAGAAACTTTGGTTTACATAACAATATGGTTTTGTTGTGTTTGCCTGATCGAGCCTCAAGAAGTGATAAGAACTATATCTGTTTCCTTCATTAGCTCATAGAGATATGCCTTGGCATATACCTGCTATTCTTTTGAGAACATGTATGCTGGAGATTAGAAGTTCAACAGAGAAGCAACAAAAGGAAGAAAAGGTGAGAAAAGTAGAGACACTGGTATTTAAGTTAAACAAAAAGCAGTGGTGAGAATAATGTGTACGTTATTCTTTTGGGATTTTATCTTCTATAGTAAAAAAATGGATCATCTGTTCATTCAATAATTAAAGGGGAAAAATCTAGTATCATGCATTTATAATGTTTTCATTGGTATGCTTACATAATATGTAGTATTATGTTTCACTCTGCAAAGATGCTTATCACGATTATTTTAGTTTTCCTTGATTTTTGTGATAAATTTAAAAGATTACCTTGGATCTATTTCTTGTTTTCTAAGTCTTGCAAAGAGTGAGCCCCTTTTAGGTAGAGGCCAGGTCTTGTTTATTTTGTATCTCCACCTGACTCCTTCCTGCTTTCAGGATGGCAGTCTCAGAATGACAGTTAAGGATTCAGTGTGTGTGTGTAAGAGAGGCAGCAAAACTCTGAGCTGGCCTCTTGCAATTCTGTAACCTCACCTCCCCAGAGAATTGCAATTGTCATTTTATCTTTAGTGAAAATGACAGTGCACATTAGTGGAACTGAGACTCTTTGTGAAAAACTCTATCTTTGTCATGAATCCCCCAAATAATTGCCAGTTCCTAATCAGCATCTTCAACAAGAACATTAAAGTGTTTGGCAGAAACTCTTCATTTTCCATGATCCTTGGTGGAAGACGGGGTCTTATGTGGAAGAGAGCAGGAAATGCTGAGGTCTGATATGGGAGGGACTGACAGTGAAGCACATGTCCTACATGGTACTATGTGCTTCCATCAGAAGGTCGCTTACCCAAAGTTTAACACTCTGTTAATTCTTGAATTCCTGAGATGCCCCTTTATTTAAATTATAGGAAGAAAAATAAGATGACAGAAGAAAACTAAGAAGGATGTTTCAATGGGTTAGATGTGGAAGATTGAACATCATAAATTAGTATCATAAATTTATACTAAAATTTTTAAGGAATAATTAACACCAATCAATGTACATTGATTTAGAAAACAAAATATTGTGGAACTTTTCTCAGAAAATATGCCTTACCAATATGGACCCCAGGTTAGACTCTAAGATGAAGCAATAAAATCTATAGGAGCAGAAAAATGTATAAAAGAGGCTCTCACAAATAAATTTCCAGGATCAAGTTTTTTAACAGGGGAACTCTACAGTCATTTTAAATCTCATATAAATCAATGCTGATGATGGGATTCAGACCACTGGGACTTGAGGATGCTATGTCTGAGGCTGTGAGAGGATAGGAGGTGAAGGAATTGCCTGAGCAGAAGCCTGAAATAATGGAAGATGTTAACTGCCTAGTTGGGGGACATATATCAGTGATCTGGGAGTACGGCAAAGTATGCTCCAACCTCAGAGCCTAAGAGGTCTCAGGCATGAAAATCCGCGGAGCGGCCTGACATTGAAACTTCCCATTGGTGTATAGGTAGATTGCAATGTCAGCCCAGGAGAAGGGTCTTAAGGCTTCCATTGTTAGAACACTAGGCCAAATTCCTTCTCTCCCTCTCTCTCTGCAATGCCTCAGTTAATGTAAAACCAGTCTCCCAGTGGAAAGCATGTAGTCTTTTTGTTCCTTGATCAAATGGGTCACAGCTACTGAAGTTAAAGATTGATATCCATGTACATAGCTTGAGCTTGGCATAAAATTAGTTAGTTTACCTTGATCAAAAGTGTTGTACCAACTGAAGAATTGTGTGTTTTTCCCTTCTAGAAAGGAGAAGGAAATTAGCTAGGACACCTTGTGATTTTGGGGGGAGCCTCGAGACCTTTGATCATTGTATCCCATGATTTTTTTGCATGAGATCATTGTATTTTGCAGCATGGCAAAGAGAATAAAAAGCAAGTGCTGGGTTTCACTCACTGCCACCCTGGCACCGGAGTGCAGGTGGTCCCCTGATTTCCCTACTCTTTTAAATGTTATTTCTGTGTCTGTGTCTGTGTTTGTTTCGTCTCTTGGAACATATTCTGCCCGGGGACCCTATCTTTATCTGGGATGTCACGAAGCCCGATATGCTTCTAAGTCAATTCTAGAACATTACAATGGAAGAAGTGCTTCCAAAGAAATTATGAAAATAAAATGGAACATTGGTACTCAAAATTTTTAAATGTTGTACAAAATAGACTATTGCAGAAAAATGTCCTGTCTATCTACACGTAGAAATATGCAAGATAACATACTAGCAAACAAATCTTGAATATTAAAAACAGTACATAAAGACAAAAAGGAGTTTATGTTTAATACTTAAGAGTAATTTAACAGTAGGAAATTTCATGATAGTATTTATCATTTTCATGAAGATAAATAGAACAGTCACATGATTGTGTTCATAGATGCAAAAATGTCCATTTAGCAGAATTTAACATACAATACTCTTTATTTGAAACCATCAAAATGAGGAATTAAAAGATCTTTTCAAACTGACAAAACGGTCTTTTTCATTCTTATGAAAAACCTGAGAGAGATTAATACTATTTTCAGAAACAATACAAAAAAGCACAATATTCTATAAAAAGTCTATAGTGTTCATTGAATTTGCAGTGAGCTTTACTGAAGGCAATTGAAGGCATATGAAGAAACAAGAACAAATATGTAAGACTCAATTTGTATATGATATGATCATGTGTTTGGAAACACAGGTGAATTGGTAGAAAATACCTAATACAAACATAGTTCAGCAGACTAATTCAATATAATATTGATGCACAAAACAGTAGCCTTTCTAAGTATTATTGACAATTATCCATGAATATCAGGTGTGAAGAATACAATTAATGTATAACATACATTTTAAAAGTAAAAAAAAATTACCTATGAAGAAATATAATTAAAATTTTGCAGTCTATTTGAGGTAAAAAAATAAAGAATTCCAGAAATATATGAATGAAGACTTAAACAAATGAAAAGTTGCATCTTATTCTTAGATAGAAAAACTCAATAAGGTAAAGAAGTCATTTATCCTTAAACTCATTTCAGCTTTGTATTTGATTTCATAATAGATTATGTTAGTTTCTTTAAGTTAGCATTAAGTTTGCAAAGTCCACATGGAAGAACAAACACGTAAGAATAGCCAAAATCCCTGAGAAACACAATGAATGTGTCTGGTCCTATGATAAATTAAAACACATTACTAAATAAAATATTCCATAATTAGAGCAGTATGGTGTTGATGCAAGAATGGGCAAACAGACCAGGACAGTAGAAAATTCAGGAATCTAGCAAAGTGCATAAGACAAGATATGCAATAAAAACTACAGAAGGGGGAGCCTTTATTAATACTTGGTGTTTGGGAGCTGCATATTCCTAATAAAGGTGAACATGAATTCCTTCTTTACATGCTATAGTAAAATAAATGGCAAAGGAGAAATCTAAATGGCAAAAACCAAAATATACAAATAGTAGAAGAAAATATGGATAAATATTTTTATAAGTTGTCATAAATCTGGTATATGACTGAAACGAGAAAATGTTAATAAAAGATTGATAAAGCATATAATAGAAAGCAAGATTACTGTGTATAGCAGGAAGCACCATAAATCAAGTAAAAAGGAAAATGCCAAATTGGACATCTTTTGCAACTTATATAACAGACAAAAGGAGGCACACATCTGTTTGTTCTAGAAAACAAGAAAGCTCTCGAAACATGGTTTCATGGTATAAGGAAAAAGGAGGCAATGTGAAGGTTCCCTCACTGACCTAAGATGGGATAATTTGAGCTCAAAAAGAAACTTAGATGGCAGTGTATAAAATTTCATCAAAAACACAAAAAGTAATGTTAGGAAAATATCCACTTACAAGTTTTGTTTGTTTTCTGGAGCCACACGATCATTATTGTGACAACTGATAAAGAATCAAGGTTTTATCTTTCATTTCCTGATAGGCTAGTTTTTTTCTCTTTTGTTTACTCTGTTGCTAGATCTAGAATACCATGGCAGATCTTCCTGCCTCAGACTCTTGAGTAGCTGGGACTATAGTTTCACACCAGCACACCTTTTCTGTAGAAACAGTATCTTGCTATATTGCTCAGTTAGGTCTTGAACTCCTGGCCTCAAGCAATTCTGCCTCAGCCTCCCAAAATGTTACCATGCCAGGTGTTAGCCACCATGCCTGGCCCTAATAGGCTGATTTTAAATAGAATGATGAGCTCATGAGAAAATGCAATTCTTAATAGTAGAGTGAGAACTAATATATTTAAAGGATATAATAGAAAACTGCTATTTGGCAACCCTCAGTAAAATAAATGAAATTACAAAAATACTAATCAAAAAATGCTAAACAATTATATGAAAGAAACAAGCAGACATTACTTGGACCCATAGATCGACTTTAACATAAACAAATGCGGAAAAACCAGATGTGTATCCAAATGTGCTTTCTGAATCTAGCTGGGCTGGAAGCTTAAAATACAAAGAGACTTTGAGTGATTTCATACCAAAATCAAAAATATACTCCATTAGTAATATTATATTGATTACCTAGAAAAACAATATGTTAGATATATTTGGTTAAATAAATTATTACAATCAAATGCACGTGTTTCTTTGCCTTTTCTTTTATGTTGCTACTAGAAAGTTTAAAATGACACAGGTGGCTCATAATTTCTTTCTACTGGGCATTGCAGCCTGAGAGGATCACCTCCTTCTTTAAAATTTAGGCTGCCTCTTCAAAAGACCAGAGGCCAAGAAGGTTAGAAAATCTGAAATATAAAAATAATTTGGTCACACAGGGAAAACGACTTTTCACCGTTCACCCTGCCTTCAAGGGCTGAGTCTACACATAAACTCGCCATCAAATTGGTACTAACTGATCAACACTATGATGCTCACATGGTAGTCATATTCTCCAGGGATTATAGGGTTTGAGGGGGCAAACCCACAACTAATGGTCACAGACACGGTGAGCATTGTAGAGGGGAAGGGCATTCCTCTAAACCTCGCTTGGGTGAGGCAAAGACATAAAATGTAACCGGAAGATATTTGCACTTCAGTGTTCATTGCAGCATTATTCACAATGGCTAAAATGTGGAATAAGCTTAAGTGTTTATCAAGGGACGAATGGATGAGGAAGATGTGGTGTATGTAGACAATAGAATATTGTTTACCCATGAGAAGGAAGGAAATTTTGTCATTTGCAGAAACATGGATGGATGTGGAGGACATTGTTTTGGGTGAAGTAAACCAGGCACAGAAAGACAAGCGTTGCACTTTCACACTCATATATGGGACCTAAAATAAAAAAATTGATCTCAAGAAGGTAGTGAGTGGAATGGGGGCTACTAGAGATTAGTAAGTGTGGTGGGAAGGGGTAATGAAGAGGTGTTGGTGATGGGGTAATTTTGTTGAATAGAAGGAAAAAGTTCTGGTGTTCAATAGTGCAATGGGGCAACTGTAGTTAACAATAATTTATTATATTTCAGAATAGCTAGAAGCTTTCAAATACTCCCCACATAAAACAATGATAAATGTTTCAGGTGAATCATGTCCCAATTACCCTGATTTGATCATTGTATATGCTTGTATCAAAATATAACATGTACTCCATGAATATGTACAATTATTATGTATCAATAAAAAATTCATCAAAAATAAAAAATAAAAATAATTTTAAGGCCGGGCGCGGTGGCTCACGCCTGTAATCCTAGCACTCTGGGAGGCTGAGGCAGGCCGATCATTTGAGCTCAGGAGTTCCATTTGAGCTCAGGAGTTCCAGACCAGCCTGAGCAAGAGCGAGACCCCGTCTCTACTAAAAATAGAAAGAAATGATCTGGCCAACTAAAATATATATAGAAAAAAAAATTAGCCGGGCATGGTGGCTCATGCCTGTAGTCCCAGCTACTCGGGAGGCTGAGGCAGTAGGATCGCTTAAGCCCAGGAGTTTGAGGTTGCTGTGAGCTAGGCTGATGCCTCGGCACTCACTCTAGCCCGGGCAACGAAGCAAGACTCTGTCTCAAAAAAAAAAATAATAATAATAATTTTACTATACTGTTTCCTATTTTGAATATCATATATATTATACATAAATGGATATAACCATATCTACAAGGTTAAATGCAAACATCTTCAAGGAAGGGGCAGGTCCCAGCAGAGAGAGGAAGCTCTGGTCACAGCCATGAATGTGTGGGATCCCATCGCCTGTCACTCAGGGCCCAAAAGGGCGGGCTTGGGGCCTTATTCAGTGCGGGCCCCGCTGCGGGAACCGTCCGATCAGGCGGGCAGCGGAAGGGGCGGGGCCTTCCGCCATCTTGGCGGGGCCTGTTTCTCTTGCATCAGGCCGCCAAGCGTCCTCCGTGTGCGCTGCTCCTTCGCCATTGCCCCGGGAGGTCGGGGTGGCTCTGCTGCAGCTTCTCCTCTGGGGGTTCCTGGAAGGTCTCCGTGGAGGATGGCGGGACACCCCAGAACCCAGGAACTGGTGAGTGTGCGGGCCGGGTGTCCTGAGGGCGCGAGGGCTGGTTGGAACCCGCTGGAAGTGGCCGTGGCGGCCCTAGGCTCCCCACAGCCAGCCGCGTTGTCTGCGGCTCTGAGTCCCCGCTGGTACAGCTCGGTCCTCGGTCCCCTACAGCCAAAGGGTGGCGCTGGGCCTGGGCCGGCAGCCGGAGCCCGGGCGTCCCGTCCGTCCGCTGGGGCGTGTTTGGCCCCGCGGGAGCCTCGTGTGGGCAGGTCTGCGCCCGCGGCCCCGCGCCTTCCTCAGGGTGCGGTGAGGACGCAGGAGGGTCGTCCCGGGAGGATCGTCGCTCGGTGTGCGGGGGCTCGTGCGTGGGGGGAGCTACGGTCATTGGGTCCCCAGTCCTCCTAGCACTGAAAATTAAACTAAGGCGCTGTTAAAACATTAAAGAGTTTATAAGGGCAAACGGCAATTTATGAATCCGGAAGCAGCCAGCAATGGTTTGTGCCTTGGGGCCCCCTGGGGGCCTTGCAGGGAAGGCTTTTATAAGGTGCGTGAAGAAGGAAACCTAATTCAATAATTGGTTACAGTTTTGTAGTCATCTTTTTTGGACTATGACAATGGCTATTTTCTGGTTCTGTAATCAGAGGTGCTGTTGCATGTAACTAGTTCTTCGTGGTTGGTTAAGCCTGAATTTTGCTTCGCACTAAGGTAGTAATTTATGAAAAATACATTTGAGTTATATTTCTGTATTAGGTAGGAACTCAGGGCACTAGAGTCACTTCAGTCTAATTGTCTCCTATTTAGTTATTTTAAAAGTCCACAGAGGGACTATTTCCTATGTTTTTTAGATATATGGCACGCAGAATCTCAAAACCAACACTATGCCCCCATTGTTAACTCTTCTAGGGCTTACAGTAAAATCCTAAATTTCCAGTTCTTTCCCCAGATTCCCAAATGCCAGCTTCCCCTCACAATTAAAAAAATTATCAATTATTTTTTTTTGTGTGTTGTCCAAGGGGAAAGACTATTTTAATTGTTTATTATTATTTCACAAAAAAGTAATTGTCTTTTAAGAACATTTGTTTTCTCTTGCTGAAAATTTCAGATCAGAGAAAATCAGAGAATATTCACTTGACACCCCTTTGTAAAACCTCTTTGTGCCTCTCTTTTATCTTTCCTAGGCACAGACATCTTACCAGGATGTCTTTAGGTTGAGTTTCTTCTCTGGAGACTTTACAGGGTGACGTGTCCTTAGCCACCCTCCTGTTTTTTTCTGGTCATGGATTCCACAGCTATCTGAGGATGACCAAGGACACCCACAGAAGCCATGTGTCCTGGAGTGTCTAGTGAATATCATCAGCCCTGGGTCACCTCCTTGCACAGGACAGCCTGAGGTATGGGGCTGGAGCCTATGGGGACCAACTTGTTGGATGTCCTGGGGTTGAGAGAGTCTTCTGGTGTACCTTTCACCTGAAAAGCTAACCCCTTGAGACTTTAATATTTTCTCCTCCCAGCCCTAGTTTTCATTTCTTGGAGACACATTGGTGGCCAACCAATCAGTTGCTGGTTTTAAGGGAAAAAGACAAAAATGATTCCTGTTCTTTGGATTTTCTAACACTTGTGAGGGATAAAACTATCCCCAAGGACAAGAAAAACTCTCCCCAGTGAGCTGGTACAAGAACCTGCAAAACCAGTGGCACTTCAGGCACTCAGTGTGGTGCAGGAATGATGCAGTGGCTACTGGGAGGGTGGTCTTTGAGCACTATGGTGAGCAGGCTGAATGTGGGAGTGTGTCCCAAGTGATAGGATGGCCTGACTTGACACTTGAGTCAGACAGAACTGTGTTTCTGTCATCATTGCTCTTCCCTGGGTGTGTCACTTTGTTCACTCATTGCAACTTCGGTTTTTCATTAACAGTAAAATCAATTTTGGTAGTCCAGCTAGAAAAATAAAAAATACTTTCAGAGAGGTATGAAAGTGGTGAGTTTCAGAAAATAAAAACTACTCATATATTCCATTTGTTAAAAATTATTATTTACCTATTTTCTTTGCTAGAGTGAGTGTAGTAAGTTTCTCAGGTCTAGTTTTGGTTTGTTGTTTGTTTGTTTGTTTTAGCAGAGTTTCAATCTTTTGCACAGGCTAGAGAGGTCAGTGGCATGATTATAGCTCACTGCAGCCCTCAGTGACTAGGCTCAAACAATCCTCCTGCCTCGGCCTCCTTAATAGTAGAACTATAGGTATGTGGCATCATGCTGGATAATTTTTCAACATTTTTTTGTAGAGACAGGTCTCACTATGTTGCTCAGACTGGTCTCAAACACCTGGCCTGAGGCAATCCTCCCACCTTGGGCTCCCAAAATGGTAGAATTACAGGTGCGAGCCACCACTCACTCTGGCCTCACTGTGGTGGCTCTTATTTAGAGATATGTCTTATTTGGAGGTAATTTTCAATAGAATTTCAGGACTTTGTTTTGGGAATGCTACTCAGGGAAGGAAATAGTAAAAATCTCTTCCATTTCTGTTGCAGAAAAATTAATATATTTCCACAAGAAAGTGCAGCAGAAAAATTGGGGAATTACAAAGATTTACCCAGGCATCAGTTTCTCTCTTGTGCTTGGTGGAAAACTTGTGACAGTGGGTAATTCTGTTCTGTATCCTGTTAGCTGGATGTTGGAGTTCAATGATAAATGCTAGGAGATAGGATTTGGCAATTCCTAGAAGTATTCACACATGATTGTTTACAAAATGATTTTTACCATGAAGATAACAATTAAATGACCTGTTTATTTTCTGAAATGGCTAGATACTTTTGGTTTTCCTGTTAAGGTATAAAATTTAAATGCCTTACACTTTCTGTGATATTATAATAGATACACTCTTTGTTTCTCTCCATGACTCCTGGCTCTCACCTCCTGTAAGCCTTGGTATTTGCTAAATGACTAGAGCAATAAGAATTTCTTTTCTTTAAATATTTCGTCTTTTGTTTTTGGTTCCTGAAGGAGCTCCTGAATGATAAGGTAAAAGGCAGTCTTTTGTTATTCACAATAAGCCTTTCAAACCCACCTTAGCTTACATTCCTGTGTGGTTTGTTTTTTAAAGCCCCTAGAAACCACTGGATGGGAGGCTTGTTGACAAGGGAAGCAGCCATGTGCTTAGAGGGATGGAATTTTCAGTCTCACCCCCAACCTTTGGGCTGAAGGTTAAGTTGATTGAAAATGGCCTATTGTTAAGTTAGTTATGCCCATGAAATGAAACTTCAATTTAAAAAAAAAAAGGACAGGGTTTGGGCAGCTTCCAAACAGCTGAACACATGGTAGTTTCTGGAAGGTGATGAGCGTAGCAAGGACTCAAAAGCTCTGCACCCCTTCCCCCATAACTTGCTGTATGTATGTCTTCATTGGGCTGTTTCTGTATATCTTTTAATATATCATTCATAATAAACTGGTAAATATAATTGCTTCCCTGAGTTTTTTCAGGTGGTATAGCAAGTGAATCAAATCTACAAAGGGAGTCATAGAACTGTGGATGGAATAACCCAAACTCTGAAATGTTTGAAAGAAGTCTATTCTGAGCCAAATTTGTGGACATGGCCTGGAGTCACTCTCAAGAAGCCTTGAGCAAGTTGACTTGCTGTAGTGGCTTATAGTTTGGTTTTATATGTTTCATAGAGGCAGGGGTTACAGATAAAGTCATAAGTCAATACGTGGGAGGCATACATTGGTTTGGCCCCAAAAGGTGGGACATCTAGGGTGGGGACAGCTTACAGGTTATAGGTGGGTTTAAAGATTCTTTTGCTGAGATAGTTAGGCTTTATCTAAAAGACCAGAAAGGAAATGCTTAATTTAAGGTAAAGGTGTGAACACTCTGGGAGGTCCAGACAGGAGAATCCTTCAAGTTAAGATAAGGATCTGCTAGGATGCTTGAGTTAAGATGGGGGGTTTTCTATCTTTTAGGTGATGCTAATGCTATACCAGAGTCAGGTTGGGAAGTAAACCACACTATATTTGGTTCACAAAACCTGCTTACTGGGATTTTACCATTTGTGAGGATGACTCATCAGGCCACCTTAGGAAGGAATTTTGAGCAAAAGAACAGATCCAGAGTTCAGTCCTCAGACCTGTTATTTGAAGCTAGTTAGTCAGAGGTTTTAGAGGCCTGGATTTGCAACTGGTGTCTGAAGTAGGGACAGTTTTGTAAAACTGAGTCCTCCTTCTGTGTGATTTGATGCTATGTCCAAGTAGATGGTGTCACAATTTAACTGTATTTGGAGATATTTAGCTGGCGTCCCCTGCAAAATTGATTGCTTCTGTGGTGGTAGGGTGAAATTGTACATTTTTTGTCAGAGAAGTCTTCTGTGCTGATTGATGTTGTGTGAGAGAAGAGAAAAAACACTTGTGGTTTGAGATGTTTTCCTTCAGAGTTTGCTTCCCTTTTATAAACATAAAATCTGAATGTTAGTGATTTTGCTGGATTCTTGAAACACTGGGTATTTTCTCATTTGCAATTAACTGAATAACCCTGACTGAGAAGCAGAGACAGAAGCCCAGTGACTTGAAGCCAAAGCCAGTCTTCAGTTTGCAAGAGGAGGTCATTGAAGGCCCAATTATTTCTTCTGGGGAGCCACCCTGGGAGGTGTCCCAGCCTGTTCACAATATCATGGAAGGAGCCCTTTATCCTGAGAAGCTATAGAGCCCTGGAAATCTGGGGATCCAGAGGAAAGTTTGGTCGGGTTTGGGATGGAAGGAGTGTGTGATGCCTTATCTATGATTGCAACTATCATTATCTTGGGGCTATTTTTATACATTGACAAATGAAGCAAATTCAGATTTATGTGGGTAGTGACTTTATTGTAAAGTAGTATTGCAATATGAGAAAAGCACCAAATAGAAGATCTACAAGCAGGCCGTGCGTAGCGCACGCCTGTAATCCTAGCACTCTGGGAGGCTTAGGCAGGTGGATTGCTCGAGGTCAGGAGTTCAAGACCAGCCTGAGCAAGAGCGAGACCCCATCTCTACTAAAAATAGAAAGAAATTATCTGGCCAACTAAAAAATATATATAGAAAAAATTAGCCGGGCATGGTGGCGCATGCCTGTAGCCCCAGCTACTGGGGAGGCTGAGGCAGTAGGATCGCTTAAGCCCAGTAGTTTGAGGTTGCTGTGAGCTAGGCTGACGCCATGGCACTCACTCTAGCCTGGGCAACAGAGCGAGACTCTGTCTCAAAAAAAAAAAGATCTATAAGCTTCTTTCCCAGGCAGGAGTAAATATGTTTGGAAGACACGTGGGAGAGGGAAGGCAGAATATGGGGTAGCAAAATCAGAAACTGATTTACCTAGTATTCATACTATTCTTAGAAGGGGTGCAGAGGGGGGTTGTCTGCTGGCTAAGGCTGAGGGGGAACCAATTTCAGGGTCCTGGCAGAAAGAGAGTAACTTAAGCTGTATTGCCTTAACAAGTATTCTGTTCAGACCAGTGAAACCAACATTGTTTATCTTATTGTTTTTGAGACAAACATGGAAATCTGTAGAGCTTGTGTCTGGCTTTATGGAAGGTAAAAGAGGGAGCATCATCTAAGTCATAATGGGAAAGGTGGATTTTTTTCAGTGAGGTGCTCTGGAAGAACAAAAATGTTTGTGGTTTCTTTAATCACAGCTGTTTTCCAGGTATACTTTCCAGCCCCATCTTACCCCACCACTTTCCCTTGCCCTACACTTCTCTTCCATTTTTCCCTTCCTAAGTGTAGCAATTTTAGTAAATTTGTAAATGTACTTAAAGTGTTTTACTGAGTTCCATGAATAGTTACATCAAATTATTCAATGTCAGATGGGGATTATGGGAACCCCTGGTTTATAGGCAGTTGTTCAGAAGTGTAGATGGGCCCTCAGGGCTTGTAAATGGTGCCTTAAGTGTGAGCCCTGTTGTGGGACCAGGCCCTGAAGCTGTGGGTTCTGTGCTATCTCCAGATGGTGTCAGGATTGAATTGCTGTCCCACCAATTAGTGTTGGAGAATTGATTGGTGCTCAGGAAATTCCAAACATTTTGGTGTTAGAAGCGTTGTCAGAATAATGACACATAAGTCAAAACCTTAAACTGACTGCTGGTGAGTGATCACTGGCGAAAATTGAGAAACTGGAAGAGGGAGCATTTTCATCTTGTGAGGAGGGGCAGTAGGATGTGTGGAGCTCCCAGAATTAAGTGTCCAGAATTAAAAAGCTTCTCAGGTTTCTCTGGCTCATTACCTAATAGTGAGCCACACTAGGCTGTATCTCCACCATAGGAGTGGAGTGGTCCCCAAGTTTGAAAATGTGTTCGACCTACTGAATATAGGGTTCCTTGTGAACTGTGAATGAAACAGGCTGCTTGTCTGAGCTGTTTCCCTTTTGTTTCCTTTATAAAATCTTGCTACCATATAATTCCAGTTTTCCCAAGTATTTGTGAATTTTATTCCATGATTTGAGTGTAAGATTCTTATTTTCTTGCTGGAAAATCAGAGTGGATTGAGTGATATGATCTGAAGAAGTAAAGAGTATTCTTACAATAAATAGTTTAATGCAGAATTTAAGTAACAAGACTATGAACATCCAGGTACAGAAACAGCCTCAGGCAGCTGTGGTGTGCCCCCTGATCTCACCTCCCTTCTGCACCCAGAGGCCACTGCCATCCTCAATCTTTTTGTGACTCTTTTAGCTTAAATATCTATCATGAAGCAGAGGATGGCTCCGTTTTGCCTCTGAGTTCTCATGATTTAATGTTACCTTTAATATTCTGTTAATATCGTGCTCCAAATGTTTTTCTGTGGCTTCTGTGTCTCAGTTTGTGGCACACACACTGCTGTCTGAGGCTGTGGGGGTCACCCAATTTGCTCACACATTCCACTGTTAATGGAACTTTGTTTCAAGTTCAGTTTTTGATGTTGTAGACAAGGCCATTTTTGGTGTTGTTCCCCAGGTATTAACACTTTGTAAGTTTTTGAACCTAAAGGAAGAAACGGAGGCACAAAATATAATTTTGAAGAGTTTACCTGAGCCAGAGTAAGTACAGACCAAAGTAACCTTGGCTATGATATCCTTTTGATATTTGTTATAAGCAGGTTTTTAAAGGCAAAAGGGGGGATATGGAGTTGGCAAATGCAAACTTGTTTGTCAGGAATTCTTATTAATTTACACAAGCATTGATTAGTGATTGGCTGTAAATTGTTGAAGTATGCAGTGAGTTATGATGTTCAGCATGTGGTATATTAAATGGTTGATTTATAGCTACTTGTGTCAGTCTAGAGGCCACACAGAGTAAGCAGTTTCTAGAGATGATTAATTAGCTTAATACTCAGGATGGGGAGTGGAACATGACTGCCGCCTGATTTCTGTGCTTCTCTGAGCCTGATGATTTAGAGGAGGCTTGCATTTTTCAGACAAAAAGTTTCTTTTCTTTCATATTTCTCCCCTTTAATCAAAATATTTCACTTCAGGAGCTCTGTGGCTCCAAGTCTCAGTATCTAGGTGTCCGTCATCACCAGGTATTCCCATTCTTAGACAGTCCTGTCCCACACTGGGAAAGGGGGAAGAGGATGTAGCTTAGTGAGATATTTTAAGAGCACCCAAAAGCAAAATTGAAATGGCATCACAGAGTGCCAAGAGTGAGACTTCAGTCCAGTCGTTGGTTTATATAGCTGCTGTTGCTTGTTTTATTATGTCTAATCTTTGGAATACCATGATTTTGATTTTCTTGGAAGAAGTAAAACCATGAGATACATAGCATTAATAATTTGAATAGTAGAAAGTTAATGCTCATAAGGATGATCAAAAGAGGATTTGTATGCCAGAACAACAACAAAAACCTATTCCATTCTGGGCAGGTAAAAACATCAGGAAGAAAATAAAATCTAGGTTCTTTCTTAGAGACTTTTCTTTGAAAGTGTCATCTTTTATGATTTTTCATAGATTAATTTTTATTTCATGAGAAATATTTATGTATACATGAGAGGTATTTGGCACAGTACATGTCTCCTTGTCTAGGTAATATATAATCTAAAGCAATGTGATGTCTAATACAACTTCTGCCAGTAAATCAGTTGCTTTTTGTTGATGTGTGATAGAGGGAGCACTATGACCCACCAGCAATTTTTCCTAAGGTTATAGGAAGATGTCTATTTATGTGTTCCTGGGAAGTGGCACCTTGTTAAGGCAAAAGCACTCTAAATTTCATGTAGCTATCTTCTTGATGGACAGGCAGGCAATTGATAGTTTTCTCTAAAATAGAGTCTCCATCTATAATAGATAGGTGGTCATTCCTAGGGAAAAATTTGAGGTAAATAGTCTAGTGTTGGGTTTTGTCAGAGCCATTTTTAGATGGAGGGGTGACAAAATTTTATAAGAGATATTGACCTTTAATTTAGCAGCACAGGGATTGGTCAGCAATACCTGATATGGTTTCTACCACCAGGGATAGAGGGAATGTTTTTTTGATGGTATTTTCAATAATTATAATTTCTAGGTTGAAGTCGTGATAATGAAGAATATCACTTTTAAGGAGATCTTGTTTATGTGCTACTTAATGCAGGTGGATGGGCTTTTATGTTGTTATTTTGAAAGGAGAAAGCTAATGTTTTCCAAAGGGGGTAGAACATTTTTTTTTATCAGAGTCTCGCTCTGTCACTCGGGCTAGAGTGCCATGGTGTCAGCCTAGCTCACAGCAAACTGAAACTCCTGGGGTCAAGCAATCCTCCTACCTCAGCCTCCTGAGTAGCTGGGACTGACTATAGGTGTCCAACACTGTGCCTGGCTAATTTCTATTTTTGGTAGAAACAGGGTCTCACTCTTGGCTCAGGCTGGTCTCAAACTCCTGACCTCAAGTGATCCTCCTGCCTCAGCCTCCCAGACTGGTAGGATTATAGGTGGGAGCCCCCACACCTGGTCTAGAACATATATTAAACATACCAGTAGGAGAGCATTAGTCCCGAGAAGGTTAAAAGTTTCTGTAAACTTTGTCAGTTGATGTCGTAGTACCTACCTCATTTATATATTGTATTGGTCTGGAGGACTGAGGGTAGTGTTCACAATAGAAATGCTGAGAAATTGGTCACATGTTGCAAATATACTGAATTATCTGACCAGTAAAAGGAGTTTCTCAGTCTCTGTGAAGCTCAGAAGGAAATCCCCAGGAAGGAATAGGAACTAAGAAATTTGTTCAGTTTCTTTCTTTCTTCTTTTTTTTATAGTTTACTGAAAAGGTGAAGCAAACACGTTTATTATCTCCAATTAATACTTCATGAAAATCTTGTTTACATGAGAAAGCCAAATTTTACTCGTTAATTTCTTATTAATATTAAAGCTAATTTCAATAAAACTTTATACATAAATCTGTCCAATCTAAATCAGTTTTGGCCACACAAGATAAGATTTCTGTCACCTTTTATAATCTCTTATATTTCCATTCTCTTATTTCTCTAACTTTCTATACCCACTGAGTTTATCGCTTTCACTTTTTTCTTGTATTATTTCAATTGAGTTCAACCTTTAAATAACTTCTAAACTGGGCAAAGTTACTTTTTTTAACCAGAAATCACATCCTTGTGTATATTTCAATAACCTGTTGCACACACAAAACCATACATCTTATTGTATTTATACACACTCCATGTAGAACTGTTTCTCTTTTCTCTGGTTTTATATACCATATGTTAGTAAGAATTTTAAGTCTTAGTAACTTTAACTCATAGTGAAGACATAAGCCGTAGCGAAGTTTAACAGTGGCTCACCTACTATTAATTTATGAATATGTATTTTATAATGCTTAGAAGAATAGCCTTTGTAATGGAATAATTTTTCAATGTAGAAAAGAACATATTTACTAACATATCTAAATATATTTTATCTGTGAAATAAGAAAGCAAATGTATATAAGCTTAAACTCATATTTAGTAATTAATGCCTTAGCATTATATCTTATTTGGAAATGATCTATATATTCAATGAATATTCATCATTTAATTTACCATTGCAAAACTCTAAGAGTATAGTTACCAAAAATATTTGAAAAACATTTTTAAATAAACATTATGAAACATAATTATTATTTTAGGTTCATTTATTAATTTCCATTCCATTTATGTCTGCTTTATTCATTGTTAACAATTATGTTTGTAAAATCTCATGAGAGATAAGAAAAATCTAGCCATCATCTAAGGTTGAACTTTTTATTATAACCATTTTTATGCTACCCTGTTAGGCAAGTATTATATAAGCAATAACCTTAAAGTTAAGTAAATGAGTATTTTGCTGATATATCAGAAGACATGATGGTTTTTATTAAACTAAACATATTAAACTAGTCATATTCACCAAAATATTTACCCATCGTGTGAAATTGGAAAATATTTGTTATTTATTTAATTATGAGTACTCATTCATTTTTAGGTTAATTATGTACCATGTAGACACAAGTATAAATGTATGCATACATGTAGACACAATGTATAACTTACACATGTACACATGCATGTATGTAAAAGAAGAGAATGTGGAGTTAAAGGTAAAAGAGAGTAGAACTTTAGACCATGGAGGAGGGGTGATGGGAGACAGTGAGTGATTTGACAGGAGGCAGAACTCAGGTCATGATGCCAATGATGGGGAGCGGCACTTGCATGAACTTGAGGAAGTCATTTCCTTTCCAGGCCTGTTTCCTTTTTCACTGAGAGCCTTTCCACTCCCTTGTCCTTCTAGTAGTCATGAACTTCAAACTCTCTGATTTGGTGTCCACTCCCTTTAACTATTTTTACTGAGCTTTCCTATATTCTCCCTTCTGCCAAGGGGGAAACGGAACTGTGAGATGTATTTTCTTTTACGGGAGAAATTGATATGTAGTGTAATTATTCCTTATGTGTTTTTTGGTCTGTAAACGGGTTTAGAGTTACCTATGCTTGTATTTTAAATGTACGTTAGGAAAATCCATAGAAGCTTTCAAAATAAATAACGCTTTTGTTTACATAAAAGTAGGAATACCTTTAGTATCATAGTAGGCTTATTGTGGGCTTAATGTTCTCTTATCTGAGAGGCTTCATTAGTATTCACAAATAATTGCAAAATACACCAAACAAATGAGAATGATTACCATGAAATCAGGTTTCTGACTTATTTTTTTGCAATTAGTGGGAAAGCATCATGTGTCTATTCATATTATGGAGACTGGGGAAATTCTTTTTAAAGTGTAAACCAGATTATACATCTTCAAGAATTAGTCAGTAGGACTTCTTGAAAAGATATTGTAAAAATAAGTAAAATTAAGTTTGAAAACATTGGACCAGGTATGTCTACAGATTTGGGGCCCAAAAAGGCCACAGTGTGGAAAGTACCAGATTTTGTTAGAAAAGAATGATTCTTATGTTCGTTTTTCTCCAAGTCATAAAGGAGAGATTTTTTTGTTTGTTTCCACTTCCTACTTCACAGAAGGAGCAAGTTTTTAACAAGAGGCTATGTGCATTGGGGCATATAGGTTGTGTTAAAATAGATGAGGTGCTACATGCATTGGAGCAGGTGAGTGAGGGATGGTGAGTCTTGCAACAGGAAGTCTGGACAGGGACCTTTGGAATCTCAACTCCTTTGTCTTGCAGAAAATCTGCCCTTTGGGGGAAACAACTCAAAAAGGCTAAGTAGTTAAAAGTTACAGAGTTCTCTTTTTCAGGCCACACCGGACTGAGAATCTATTATAAAACGAGAGGAAGAGGAGTATAAAAACATATGGAGATCATTGAAATTTGTTCACAGATCCAGTTATTATACATTAGCATAGAGATTTATTTTTGAGATCATCTGAATATTAGCATTTTCAATGATACTTTTATATTTTGTATCTAGTTTAAAATGGGCTTCCATTCTCCATGGAAATGAACATTGTCTCCCATATCATCAGGTCATAACCATAACTACAGCTTTTTTTGTATATTCTCTTAAATCATCTGAAAGATTTGAGGAAATAATCTTATTTTATATTTTCTGAGTTGATACACAAGTCTCTGGACACCATGTAATAATCTAACTTTTATCATACATTTCAAATGTGCCTTTTATCAGACACTCCCATTTACGTTAAGTGCATTTTGTCATACATCTTATGGATGGATGGATAGACAATAAATAAACAGATCATATGTATATATAAAGAGGTATCTGCTTAGACAATGCTGTTTTCACAGTCATGAACAATGATCACTGTTTCATCTCCTGAACTAACTTAATATAACAACACTTTACATCTTCAAGTATGTTTGCATTTCAATATGATACACATATATATTATATGTTTTTAATGAAATTTAATCTTATTTTATTAGAAATTCAGTACCTATTTTGACATTTTTGATTAACTTCAAGTTGTCTTGTGCTGACTTTATTCCGTTTTTTTGTCTGATATACTACATCATAGAAACACATTTCTATACTTGTATGTTTGGCATGAGTTTCTAGAACCTGGAAATTACATCATTTTAATGTCTGGTACAAATAGAATATGTATACTCCACCAAAGATCTCTTACTAGTGTACTGTGCTTTAAAGTCATGACAACTAAACTTTTCTCTTTGTGGTTATCTTGATATGATAGATAGTTTTCATTCACTTTAGTTTGCTTTTAGTAATGTTGTGTCTGCATCCATTGGCTTCTAATATTAATTTGTCCTATTATAGTTCATGCTAATTTTATTCACTTGGTTAAGGTTGTCTCTAATAAATTTTTCCACTGTAGAGTTAATTATTTTTCTCTTAACTACTAATAGGTAACTTTTGAGGATTTATCAACTGATGTGCATAAACTATCACATTTAATCTGGAAGCTCCCTTTCTGTTTAGATTTTCTTTGTACATAGCTTGCTTTCGAAAATGAAGGCACTCATATTTATTTTCTAGTCAGATGAACTGGAGTAAAGCCAGGCTCTGCCACTTACTGGACGTTTGAAAGACATTCATTCCTCTTGGCCCAGAAGCATTGACGTCACTAGTGAGCTTGTTAGAAATTCAGGTCTCACTCCAAATCTCCTGAGTCAAAATCCTGCATTGTTGCACATATTAAAGTCTGAGAGGTACCTTTTACCTCAGCATGACTTTTCCATCTGAAATATATACACAACTTATCCTGCATGATGTAATGTAGAACTTTAAAATGTAAATGTCTGTTTACATTTTTGGTGCCTTGAGTTGTATAGTGTATCATCCAGAAAACTATAGTACCTACACTGGATTTGTTGATCTTATGTCAGTTTCATTCCTCAGAGTTACGGAATACATTACAGAATATTTTTGTGTTAAAAATTGTCTTTTTGAACAACTCCAGTCACTCATATAATTAAGAAACTGTTATCTTCCGTCTCTCATTTCACCTGGAGCCAAATTAAGAACTCTTCCCATAGCCACTTTGCAAATATGTGTTTTTCTTTCAGGGACTGTTGACATTCCGGGATGTGACCATAGAATTTTCTCCAGAAGAGTGGGCATGCCTGGGCACTGTTCAGCGGAATTTGTATAGAGATGTGATGTTAGAGAACTGCAGAAACCTGGTCTCCCTCGGTGAGGATAACTTCAATACACAATTTCTATTCCACACTAAGGATTTCGTATCCTTCCTTTGTAGGAAGTTTTCTGGGAGTTTCTGCTCTGTATGAATTAATTTTAGATCTTTGGTTCCAAGGAAATCTTGGGGATTTGTTGTATAGGAAAAATCTTCAAGATGTTTTATCTTGACTTTAATCTTACTCATTCTTGAGCTGATCTGTATCCTTCATTCTAGATTAGTGGTAATTTCAGAAATTTAGTGGCAATTTCAGAAATTTAGTGACATAAAATAGTATCTACACCTTAAAATTAAATTTCCACCATCAGTTTTTGATTCACTAGTGCTGGGTAATAGAGATAACAACCCACACATTTTCTTTTCTTTTCTTTTAGTTTTGTTTTATTTTGCTTTTGTGGCAGAGTCTTGCTCTGTCACCCTGGCTAGAGTGCAGTGGTGTCAACATAGGTTATTGCAACCTCAAACTCTTGGGATCAAATGATCCCCCTGCTTCACCCTCACTATTTGCTGGGACTATAGATGTGTGCTACCATGCCTGGCTAATCTTTTTAATTTTAGTAGGGATGGGGTCTCGCTCTTGCTCAGGCTGGTCTCAAACTCCTGACCTCAAGTGATTGTCTTACCTTGGCCTCACAGAGTGCTAGGATTACAGGCATGAGCCAACACACCTGGTCAAGACCCACAAATTTTAAATATTTCCTAAATATTCTAAAGTTTCCATCAAGGAATGGTAGTTTTTGATTAATTTTCTAAAATCTTATATAATGTTCTCTCTTTTGTACTGAGCACAATGCTAGGTTGGTAATTGAAAAATCCTAGCAAGAGTGATATCATTTTTTCTCTCATAAAACAGGTCTTGCTGTCTTTAAACCACACCTGATCACCTGTCTGGAGCAAAGGAAAGGGCTCTGGAATGTGAAGAGGCATGGAACTGTAGCAGAACACCCAGGTAGGTGGGAGTGAATGAAGCAGATGACACAGGTGAGAGGTCAAGGAGAAAGGCAGACTTTAAATTGTGGTTTGAGCAGTTCTGCTCCAATGGAAATGGTTTCTGAGAAGCCTGTGTTTCTTTCTCTTAATCTCAGATATTGGCATCTCTGGCCTTTGTTCTTAAGTTATCTAAGGACTTGACTTAGTGATCTTCAGTGATGTTCCTTCACATTTACAGTGAGAGTCAGAGTCCTTTTCAGAGTCAGAGTCCATAATAAGGGACCACAGGATGTGACTGCTCTTCCATTACTTTTCAAGAGATGGGAATATGTGTGTATTTCTGAGGAACTCTATGACAGACTATTTTTTAATTTCCCTTTTTGCATCATATCTGAAAATGTCTTAATGTAGTGGTGGTATTGGTATTTGGTTCAGAAATCCCATAACACCGCAAGCAAGTGTGTTTTCTGCTTTATTGTTTCATATCCTATGGAAGTGTTTAATGTGATTCTATAGAAATTCATACTCAGTAACATTACCAGAACACTAAGTATCTCCATAAATAAAACCTAATGTTATTTTACTTCTAAATTCTGTTTTAGTGTATACTGTGATTAATAGTAAACTCTACACACCCAAATTCCTCAACTTTAATATAGTTCAATATATCTCCTCCCTACATTTCTTAAATATTCTGTCATTGGGCACCTTAGAATATTGCTCAGCCTACATTCAACTTCTGCATTTTACCTTTTTTTCCCCAATTTTAAATAATCTTTACCATCTTCTTTATTTCTCAATAACTATCATTTTATAATTTTCTCTTGTTTAGTGTGAAGGTTACTGGGACTGTGTCATTCATATATATGTATACACATTTATATATATGTGTATATATGTCTGTGATATGGACTTTCTTCACAAATAAAAGTTGTATAAGTATAAAATTATTGTATACAATATAGTGACTTGATATGTTTGTCCATTGTGAAATGATTGGTACATTCAAGTTAATGGACATATCTAACACTTCACAGTTACCTTTTGGTAGTCAGAACACTTAAGGTCTACTGTCATAGCAGATTTTGAAGATAAAAACCATTATTATTAGCTATAGTCACAATGGTATGCATTAGGTCCACAAAACTTATTCATCATATTATATAAATGAATGTTTGTACCTTTTGAACAATATCTCCTCATTTCCCCCACCTCAGGCCCTGGTAACCACCTTTGCACCTTCTGCTTCTATCAGTACAACCTTTTTAGATTCCCCATATAAGAGAGATCATGCAATATTTGTCTTTCTGCACCTGACTTATTTCAGCTAGTGCAATGTCCTTCCTGTCCATCTATGTTGTTGAAATGGTTGAATAATATTTTTATAACCAAATAATATGCTATTGTATATATATACCACATTTTCTTTGTCCATTCAGCATTCACAAACATTTAAGTTATTTTCATTTATTGGAATCTTTGAATAATTCTGCAATGAACTTAGAAGTGCATGTATTTATTTGAGATGCTGATTTTATTTCCTTTGATTATATACACAGAAGTGGGATTGCTAAATTGTACAGTAATTCTATTGATTTTTATTATTTTTTAAAGATCCTCCACACTTGCTTTAAAAATGAATCTACCAGTTTACAACTCACCAAGAGTGATTTCTTTTTCTTCACATCATTGTCAAAACTTGTTTTGTTTTTTATATTAGCCATCCTAACAAGTATGAATGAAGTGATATCTCATTATGATTTTGATTTGTAATTCCCTGATAACTGGTGATGTTGAGCACCTTTTCACATACCTGTGGGCAACTTGTATGTATTCATTGGGAAAATATCAGTTCAGTCTTAGGCCTATTTTTCAACCAGTTATTACAGTCATTATTATTATTGTTTTGGTCTTGATTTATATTTCTTATATAATTTGGATATTAACTTCTTATCAGACATATGCTTTACAAATGTTTTCTCCCATCCTATAAATATTTTATTGTTTGCTGTTCAAAAGCATTTTAATTTGATGGAGTCCAACTTGTTTATCTTTCTTTTTGTTTTTATACTTTTGGTGCCGTTTTCAAAAAATCCATTACCAATATCAATATCAAGAAGGTAAATTTTTGGCCAGGCAGGGTGGCTCAGGCCTGTAGTCCTAGCACTGTGGGAGGGTGAGGCAGGCGGATTGTTTGAGCTCAGGAGCTCCATACCAGCCTGAGCAAGAGCAAGACCCCGTCTCTACTAAAAATAGAAAGAAATTATAGGGACAGCTAAAAACTAGCTGGGCATGGTGGCACATGCCTTTAGTCCTAGCTACTTGGGAGGCTGAGGCAGAGGGATTGCTTGAGCCCAGGAGTTTGAGATTGCTGTGAGCTTGACATCACGGCACTCTAGCCCGGGCAACAGAGCAAGACTCTGTCAAAAAAAAAAAGGTTTTTCATACATTTGCTTTTTAGATTCTCAAGTATTCATATCTTACACAAGTCTTCATTTTATTTTGTGTTAATTTGGGGGCATAGTGTAAGATTAATCATCCAATTTTTTTCTTTTGACTGTGGATATCCAGTTTGTATCACCCATTATTGGAGAGACTATAGTTTCTACATTGTGTATTCCTGTTGTGTCTGTGAAAGATTAGTTGACCTTGTAAGCATGGGTTGATTTCTGGGCTCTCTATTCTGTTCCATTGGTGTTGTGTCATTTTTAATATACATACCATTCTGATTTTATTGCTATAGTTTTGAAATATATTTCAAAATCAGAAAATACGATGCTTTCAGCTTTGTTTTTCCTCAAGATTACTTCAGCTATTCAAAGTCTATTATAGTTTGGCCAAGCATGGTGGCTCATGGCTGTAATCCTATCACTCATGGAGGCTGAGGTGAGAGATCATTCGAGGTCAGGAGTTCTAGAGCAGCCTGAGCAAGAGTCAGACCCCATCTGTACTAAAAATAGAAAAGATTAGCCGGAGACTGAAAATATTAATAGAAAAAAGTTAGCCAGGCATGGTGGTGCATGCCTATAGACCCAGCTACTCAGGAGACTGAGGCAGGAGGATTGCTTGAGCCCAGGAGTTTGACAATGCTGTGAGGTGGGCTGATACCATGGCACTCTAGCCTGGGCAACAGAGCAAGACTGTTTCTAGAAAAAAAAGAAGAAGAAGAAGAAAAGAAAACAAAGTCTATTGTACTTCCATAAAAGTGTTAACATGGTGTTTTTTATATTTATAGGAAATTCCATCAAAATTTTGAAAGGGAGTTAACTGAATCTATAGAACACATTGGATTTTATATGGCACTCTAAAAATATTTATTTTTCCAATCTATAAACATGCGATATTTTTACATTTATTTGTATCTTTTCAATTTCTCTCATCAATATCTTGTATTCTTTTAGTGCAAAGCTTTTTTGTCCTGATAAAATTAATTGCTGAAAATTAATATTTTGATATTGTACATGAGATTTTTTTCTTTTTTTATTTGTTAATGTATGGATTCACTGATATTTATATGTTAATTTAATATTTTGCTCACTGCACTTCATCTGAGTGCATATTTTAAACAGTTTTTTCATGTACTATTTATAGTCTTCTGTATATAAGATCATGTCATCTACAAATAGTGACGATTTTACTTCTTTCTTTATTTGGACAGCTTTTTTTTTTTTTTTTTTTTCATTTTCTTCCCTAATACTTCTGCCTAGGATTTCCAATACTGTGTTAAACTAGAGGCATTGAAAATGGGTATAATATAAACTTGCATTGTTATCTGTGCATTTGAAGGAACACACATCTCTTCTAGTTTTTATAAGCGAGTTTCAGCAAGTAAAGATCTTCATTTTGGGGTACCAGGCTTATGGGGTCTCCTGTGGGTTTTTAGATCAGAGGAGTTGTAACTGGGTTACAATTCTGCTGCTGGGTATGCAGTTAGGTCTTCCTTGAGTGTCGCCCTGTTACCAGGGGCTTGGGTAGTTGTGAATTCTGTCTTATTCATAAGCAGGCTGGATTGCCTTCATGACTTTGATCTGTAGGGCAGAGACTTGCAGTTGTGTCTGCCTGGGGTGGACCTGACATCAGGTGTATGGATGAGTGTGGCTCCCACTGAGAAGTTTTCTCCATTTCACTGCATAGGCACTTGGGTGGGCAGAACTGGGCAATAACTGTGTCTAAGAGGGCTGGAATTGGTCACAGAACTGCTTCAGAGACCACAGTGAGTACCAAGTTGTGCAGGCTTGTCTCCATGACCACAAGTGGGTATCTCTGTCTCTCCCCAGTTCTCTTGATAGGCAAGAGTACCACTAGATCATGGCTGGGAGAAGTTGGAGATGCCTACATGGTCACTTCAGAATTCTCAGTGGGACCAAGTTGACTGGGCTATTTCCTGATCTGTAGCCAAGAACAGGGGTCCTCAAGTTTGTCACCTGAATTAGGGCCTGTCTTTTTAAAATTGCCTTCCTTGTTCCATGGATTTGGCAGCTTTGGAATCCTCCTCCCTGGATCCCAAAACTCTGATAAAAGCACTTTTCTTTAGATATGCTATCGCTATATCACCCAGGCTAGTTTTAAACTGCTAGACTGGAGTGATCTTGTTACCTCGGCCTTTCAGTAGCTAAGAGTACTAGCATGAGCCACTGTGCTGGGCTGTCATAAATGTACTTTTTTCAATGTATGGCTGCAAAATGTTTGTTGCTGAAGGGATATAAAGAAGCAGGGGACTTCATGTTCCACCATCTTGCTAATTTCACATTCTCTATGTATTTTCACTTTCTGTTTTGTTCTATATTAAAGTTTTTGTAATTTTAGATGCAAATATTCAGAACAATATACTAGAATTTCACATCATGCAAGCTGTAAATTAGATAATTAGTAGGCATCCCATATTTACTAAAACATTCACTTGAAAGTTTAAGTCTACTGTTGGCAAAAGGGAATCATTAGAATTGTCATCTACTTTTCTTAATTTTTCAGTTGCTACTGGCTCCCTCTGGTATTTTTCCTAAGTGTATAAGTGAGATCTCTGCTAGATAATAATCTTTAGTCCTGGGGATCAATAATCCTTTCCTACTTGGAGAGTTGTTATTTATTATTGACAAACTTTATGCCCTAAATCTAGTAGTTACAAAAGATATGGTTGGAGAATATAGGTGAGTCAAAAGAAAATTTGAACTACCATGTTTGCCACGTTTCAGTCTTACGTCTTTGTGAAGACTTTCCTAACTGTAACCTATGCTATTCTCTTTTCCAAACTTCTCTTGTTATTATAGTTCAACCTCAGAAATGTGAACATTTACATGTTCTCCAATTATCTCATCTATAGTGTGTCTTCTAACTGGATAAAACAAGTAAGAATCAGATCTTATATTTAAAAATATTTCCAACTTTGATTACAGACTCAATTAATAATTGTTTGTATATAAAGTCAAGGAAGTAGACTTTTATAAAAGATTGTAAAACATACACATACAGGGTTCAATAATCAAGTATGGATGTACGCAGAAAAGATCATTTTATCTTTTCTGAAAAACGGTTAAAGATAAAATTCTTTTTTATCCTTTCCATTTATTCTTGACAAATAATGCCACACAGTTATTTTTCTTTCATATTTTCATGAGTGCTTCATTTTTAAAAGGAATTGGTAATCAATCTCCCAAAATAATGACATAAATAAGAATTTATAGTCATAGTGCAAATCCCATAAGCTTTCTCTCAACTACACTCCTTAGATTTAAGAAAACAAAACTTATGATAATTTACAAAGCAAAACAATGGGAAGACAATCGTTTGGGTAAATTGATCCCTCTATTGTAGGAGAACATACTATGGAAATAAAAATAGCATGGACTCTGGGTTCCCATTCTGATTTGCCAGTTACTGTGATGGGTCCTCAACAAATTCCCTACACTTGTTTTATTCCTTATCTATCAAATGGGGAAAATATACATTTTGTAGGGTTTTTAGAAAGGTTAAAGGTAAAAATGCACATAAAGCACCTAGCATATGGAAGTTACTTAAAATTAGTTCCCTGTTCTTCCCTCATTGGACAGTATTCTTTCTCTTCTCTTCTTCTTTTCTAAATCAAATTCAAAAAAAGTATGCCTCATTTTCCCCCCACTAGTTTTCATTCTATCTCCCTGTGTTTTTCTCATCACTCTCTAAGTCTAACTTGTTCTTTTCCTCCCTATCTTTTAAACTCTCTTCCACGCTGTTTACAGCACCCATAAGGAATGATTTTTAACTAACCTTACTGATTTCATTTAATCTATTCAGTAAATCATCTCACCCAAAGAGCAAATGAACCTGTAGATGAAATAAGGCAAACTGGAAGAAGTATACTCCATAAGTGGGTTAAGTCCCAGATCCAGGCAATACTTCTTATTTACTCTTCCCATGTACAACCCATAACTTCTCCCCATGGGCCTCTATATCAACCTCAAGATAATTACACTCCTGCCTCAAAATAAAATGAAATACTCTTTGTGCCCTAAACATCCCAGTTGTATCTAAGTTGGATGAATGTATCATGTTGTGTCTTGAATCACTTTATATATATTTAATCATCTCACAGTAACCCAAGTTGAAAAAGTCAGTTTGGTTTCTCATAAATGAATATGGAAGTGCTGAGGAAAGCAAAAAGAACTATATTCTTATTAATGAACATGTTGTCTCAGGTTTTCTCAATATGTTTTATCAAGAGAAGCTAGTAGGCAAGAGAATGAAATATAGACAACTACAGGAAAATTTTTTTTTTCTTTTGCTGGTGATGGCACTAAATTCTTTATTTTTTTATTTTTTTTTTTATTTCAGCTTATCATGGGGGTACAAAAGCTCAGGTTATATATATTGCCCATGTCCTGCCCATCCCCCTGAGTCAGAGCCTCAAGCGTGTCCATTCCCCAGACAGTGCGCCTGGCACTCACCATGTAGTCATACCTCCATCCTCTCCCCCCACTCCCCGCCTCAATCTGATATCCAGTTGGTATCATTCCCCAATGTGCATTTAGGTGATGATCAGCAAAACCAATTTTCTGGCGAGTACATGTGCTGCTTGTTTTTCTGTTCTTGGGATACTTCACTTAATATAATGGGTTCCAACTCTCTCCAGGAGAACCAAAGAGATGTCGTATCACCGTTATTTCTTATACCTGAATAATACTCCAGGGTATACATATACCACAATTTACTAATCCATTCGTGAATTGGTGGGCATTTGGGTTGTTTCCACATCTTTGCAATTGTGAGTTGTGCTGCCATAAACATTCGGGTGTAGGTGTCTTTTCTATAGAATGACTTTTGTTCTTCTGGGTAGATGCGCAATAATGGGATTGCTGGATCGAATGGTAGGTCTACTTGAATCTGTTTAAGGTATCTCCATTTTGTTTTCCATAGGGGTTGCACTAGTTTACAGTCCCACCAGCAGTGTATGAGTGTTCCCGTCTCTCCGCATCCAGGCCAACATATACTGTTTTGGGACTTTTTGATAAAGGCCATTCTCACTGGGGTTAAGTGGTATCTCATTGTGGTTTTGATGTGCATTTCCCTGATGATTAGAGATGTTGAACATTTTTTCATGTTTGTTAGCCATTTTTATATCTTCTTTTGAAGAATTTCTATTCATGTTCTTTGCCCACTTTTTGATATGGTTGTTCAATTTTTTCTTACTGATTTTCCTGAGTTCTAAATATATTCTTGTTATCAGTCCTTTATCTGATGTGTACTATGTGAATATTTTTTCCCATTCTGTAGGTTGTCTATTTACTCTCATGACTGTTTCTTTGGCTGTGCAGAAGCTTTTTAATTTGATCAGGTCCCATTTATTTATTTTTGTTGTTGCTGTGATTGCCTTAGGGGTCTTCTCCATAAATTCTTTGCCTAGGCCAATGTCTGTAAGAGTCTTTCCTACATTTTCTTCTAGGATTCTAATAGTTTCCCTCCTAAGGTTTAAGTCTGTTATCCACCGTGATTTGATTTTTGTGAGAGGTGCAAGCTGTGGGTCCTGTTTTAGTCTTCTACATGTGACTATCCAGTTTTCCCAGCACCATTTATTAAATAAGGAATCTTCCCCAGAGTGTGTTTTTGTCTGCTTTCTCCAAGATTAGATGGCTAGATGAGGATGGTTTTATATTTGGATTTTCTGTTCTGTTCCACTGGTTGTTTCCCTACACTTGTGCCAATACCAAGCAGTTTTAATAATCACAGCTTTGTAGTATAGTTTGAAGTCTGGCAAATTAATACCTCCCATTTTGTTTTTGTTGCTTAAAATTGCTTTTGCTCAACGGGGTCTTCTCTGGTTCCATACAAAGCACAAAATTATTCTTTTTATATTTGTGAAAAATGATGTTGGTAATTTAATAGGGATTGCATTGAATCTGTAGGTAACTTTGGGCAGTATAGACATTTTAACAATGTTGATTCTTCCGATCCATGAGCATGGTATGGTTTTCCACCTATTTACATGTTCTGCAATTTCATTCCTCAGTGTTTCATAGTTCTCCCTATAGAGGTCGTTTACCTCCTTAGTTAAATATATTGCTAGGTATTTTATTTTCTTTGTTGCTATTTTGAAGAGTATTTAGTCCTTAATTTGGTTCTCCATTTGACAGTTATTGGCATATATGAATGCCTCTGATTTGTGTGTATTGATTTTGTATCCTGAGAATTTACTGAATTCATTGATCAATTCCAGGAGTCTCTTGGTTGAATCCTTGGAGTTTTCTACATATAACGTCATATCATCAGCAAAGAGTGAGAGTTTGGTCTCTTCTTTCCCTATTTGGACTCCCTTGATTCTGCACTCTTGCCTGATAGCTCTCGCAAGGACTTCCAATACTATGTTGAAAAGTAATGGGGACAGTGGGCAGCCTTGTCTGGTTCCAGTTTGAAGTGGGAATGCTTTCAGTTTTTCCCCATTCAGTATGATGTTGGCTGTGGGTTTGTCATATACGGCTTGTATCATTTTTAGGTAGGCCCCGTCTATGCCTATTTTGTTAAGTGTTCTTATCATAAAAAGGTGTTGAATTTTGTCAAATGCTTTTTCTGCATCTATTGAGAGGATCATATGATCTTTATTTTTGCCTCTATTTCTGTGGTGAATTACATTTAGAGATTTTCGTATGTTAAACCATGCCTGCATCTCTGGGATGAAGCCCACTTGGTCATGATGGAGTATTTCTTTGATAAGCACTTGGATTCGATTTGCTAGGATTTTATTGAGAATTTTTGCATCTGTATTCATAAGGGATATTGGTCTGTAGTTTGTTTGTTGCATCCTTTCCTGGTTTTGGTATTAAAATTATGTTGGCTTGGTAAAATGTGTTGGGGAGAATTCCATCCTTCTCGATATTGGAGAATAGTTTATGTAGGATGGGCACCAGTTCTTCTTTGTAGGTATGGTAAAATTCAGGTGTGAACCCATCTGGTCCAGGGCTTTTCTTTTGGGGAAGGTTTTTTATTGCTGTTTCAATTTCAGATCTAGATATTGGTCTATTCAGGAATTCTATTTCTTCCTGGTTGAGCCTGGGAAGGCTGTATGTTTCTAAAAATTTGTCCATTTCCTCCTCATTTTCCAATGTATGCATAAAGATTTTTGTAAAATTCATAGATGATGTCATGTATCTCTGTGGCATCGGTCATGATTTCTCCTTTCATGTTAATGATGGAGGTTATTAGAGTTTTTTCTTTTCTGCTCTTGGTTAGCCTAGCCAGAGGTGTGTCAATCTTGTTTATTTTTTCAAAGAACAAACTTTTTGTTTTATTAATCTCTCTTATGGTTTGTTTATTGTCCTTTTCATTCAATTCTGATTTGATCTTAATAATTTCTCTCCTTCTGCTGGGTTTGGGGTCGGTCTGTTCTTCCTTCTCCAGCTCTTTGAGTCTATTTATTAGATTGTCTATTTTTAAGTTTTCTGTCTTTTTGATATAGGCATTTATGGAAATAAATTTTCCTCTCAGGACTGCTTTAGCTGTGTCCCATAGATTTTCATTAGTTGTGTCTCCTTTGTCGTTTAATTCAAAGAATCTTTTTATTTCAGACTTGGTTTCTTCCTTTATAAAGTAATCATTCAGGAGAAGGTTGTTTAGCTTCCATAACTTTGAGTAGGAATGAGAATTTCTGTTAGGGTTCATTATTACTTTTATTCCACTGTGATCTGAGAAGATGCATGGTATAATTTCTATTTTTTTAAATTTTTTAAGACATGCTTTATGTCCTAGGATATGGTCAGTCTTGGACAATGTCCCGTGAGCTGATGAGAAGAAAGTATATTCAGTGGATTTTGGGTAGAATGTCCTGTAGATGTCAGTCAGGCCCATTTATTCTAGCATTCTATTTAAGTCCATTATTTCTCTGTTTATTTTATGTTTGGAGGATCTGTCCTGTACTGTCAGCGGCGTGTTAAAGTCTCTGACTATTAAAGTGCTGTTATCTACCATTTTGTTCAAATCAAGTAGGGTTTGCTTTATGAATCTGGGTGCACCTAAGTTGGGTGCATATATATTAAGTATAGTTATGTCTTCTTGTTGAATTGTACCCTACACCAGTATATAGTAGCCATCTTTGTTTTTCATTGCTTTTATTTATTTAAAAACTAAGTTATCGGAGATTAAAACCGCCATGCCAGCTTTCTTTTGGCTTCCATTTGCTTGAAATATCGATTTCCACCCTTTCATTTTCAGTCTAAATGCATCCTTGCAGGTTAGATGAGTTTCCTGAAGACAGCAGATACTTGGTTTTTATTTTTTTAACCATTGGGCCAGTCTATGTCTCTTGAGTGGGGGATTCAATCCATTCACATTTAATGAGAGAATTGATAAGTGAGACTGATTTCTGTTCCTCATGTTGGGTTGAATTTCATTATTCTGTTTTCTCACTTGAGCCATTGTGATAACTGGGTTTTTATCTTCTCTTGAGTAGTTTTATGTTCGTGGGTCTTTCTTGTGCTGGTCCGTGTGTAGCTCTGTTTTGAGTACTACTTGGAGAGCTGGTCTTGTCTTGGTGAATTCTCTGAGTTTTTGTTTATCTGAGAATGTCTTAATTTCACCTTCATATATAAAGCTGAGCTTAGCTGGGTATAAGATTCTAGGCTGGGCATTATTTTGTTTCAGAAGAGTGAGAATGGGGCCCCAGTCTCTTCTTGCTTGTAAGGTTTCAGTTGAGAAATCTGGCGTAATTCGGATGGATTTTCCTTTGTATGTTACTTGTTTCTTTCTCCTTACAGCTGGAAGAAGGGTCTCTTTAGTGGAAATTTTGGTCAGTCTGATAACTGCATGACGTGTTTTCTTCCTATTTGGTATGAATCTCCCAGGTGTTTGAGCTCTTGAACCTGTATATCTAGAGTTTTGGCAAGGCCTGGGAAATTTTCCTCAATTATCTCTTCAAATAGCTTATCCAACTGTTGCTTATTGTCTTCTTCACCCTCAGGAATGCCGATAACTCTCACGTTAGGCTTCTTCACATAATCTCACATTTCTTATAGATTCTGGTCTTTTCTCTTATTTCTTTGCTCTATCTCTGTGACTGACTTATTTAATTGGAAAGTGTTATCTTAGTTCTCTGAGATTCTTTCTTCTGTTTGATCTACCCTGCTCTTGACACTTTCCACTGTGTTGTAGCTCCCTGAATAAATTCTTCATTTCCAGGAGTTCAGTTTGGTTTTTCTTCAATGTTTCAATTTCTTTAGTGAATTTTTCTTCCAAGTCCTTGATCTTTTTTGTGGTTTGTGTTGGTTATCCATTTTTTCTTCCATAATATTCAGCTTATTTATGATCCATGTTTGAAATTCTTCCTGTGACATGTTGCTATTTCGAGTCTGGTTTGTGTCAATTGGTAGAGAACTAGTAATCCTCTTTGAGGGCAAGGTTTCAGCTTGATTCTTTGTATTCTCAGAGTTCTTTCACTGAGCCCTTCCCATCTTCTTTCAGCTTTAGCCTGGATAGAGGCACGTCTTACGCGGTGATCTTGGGCTGTGCAGCAGCCCAGGTAAGCTGCCTTCTCTGTCAGTATTGGGAACCCTTCATGTGTTGTTCAGGATTTTGCTACCTCAGCTGGGGGGCTGCTCCTGTTGGGTCCAGCCCCAGAGAATTAGTTTGACCCAAAACCAGTTTGAGAGTCCCGTCACTGGGCTGTTCTGATTGCAGACGGAAAGTGACTTTTTCCTTGCCTCTTCCTCTGTGGAGGTGGTTTCTGCCTCTCTCTGCGCGAAAGATAGTGGCTAGGGGGAGGAGGCGGTGCCCTCATTCGCCCTGCGCCCCGGCTTCTGCAGCTCCCAGGGGCGATGTTCCGCCCCGCCCCAGTGTCTGCAAGGTCCATGCTCCACTCCCTCACGACTGGGGAAGCACTCAGTGTTCACGCAAAGGCGGAGCTCCTAGTGGGGGGCCATGGACTAGGGGAGGGAGCCGCACAGGGTGCTGCCCAGTTCCCAATCGCTCCGCAGTGGCTAGGCTCTGGACCCCGACAATGGTGGCTGCCCGCCTGGCGGTTGCTGGTGCTGCGGGCGAATGTTCAGGGTTCAGCATTGGTGGGAGGAACCAGGGATTGAGGGAGCCCAGCTGCCCACGTAAAGGAGACAGTTTGGCATCCCCCAGGTGTCTTTGATTGCAGCCTAGCGCAAACCCTCTCCCGCCAGTTGCAGTCCACCCACAGAGCTCTGGGGTCCAAAATGCCTCCCACTATTGTCTTCTCTCCACAGAGCCTCACGTGTCCCATGGTGATTCTGCACTGGCTTCAGGCAGATCCCTAATTGAGTGGGTGTGGAGGTCAGTGGGGAAACAAGCCACTTTCCTGTGGGGCTGAACCCCCCTCACTCGCTGGTGAGGCAGGTACAGCCGTCCCATGCTCCCTTCTGTATTGTCTGTCCCGCACTCTCCAGATTTTCACAATCTGATTTCCCGTTCACCTCAGTCTTTTCTTGCTCTCTGTGTCCCACGCTGATTTTCTGTGGATTCACACCGTTGTTCTTGTGGGGGAGCAATACTCTAGCATTGTGGCAGACTGAGATCCATGCTTTCCTCTCCAGGAGCACAAATCCAGGAGGTCAGCACCACTCTGCCATCTTTCAGCCTCAGGAAAAATTTTTGATTTCACATTTTCTCTCTATTTGGCTTCAGCTGTGACTTTGCTGGGAGTGGAGATGGATGCCATCAGAGCTCAAAAATGAGCATAACTTTGTTAACAATGTGCCTCTTAATTTTTAGATTTCTGATGTGTCCACTACCAACAAATTTTTTTTACCCTACAGTGTGCCTTTGATAGTATACAGCTCTATTCCTCAAATAGCAAGTATGTTATCCAAGTTCGGAGATACAATTGAGGAATTAACATGAAAACCACGTTTCCTCAATAAATCAGAAACTGCTAATTAAGCCTCCAGAGCCTATGAAAAGACACCAAAGTGATGCTACTCAGTCACCAATCTAAAGAGAGAAGTTTGACTCAAAGTATAAATGAAACTAACTATATAAATATATTTATAAATATTTATAGAGTTATATACTTACACATAAGCACTTACAGAGACTTAGAAAAAATGTAAGAAAATTAAATCAAAAGGACTCACTGAAGAATAAACAGAATTTTCTCGATCTTCTTGAAGAAATTAATAACTCATTCTTTAGGGAGGATCCCTCAAAATCCAGTCATTAGAAACCATATTCTGTAATTGTGTACGAGCAACATGTAGACTCTTCCCCTACCCCAATTGCCTAGTTGCCAAAACAGGAATCTTAAAGTAGATGGGAACTTAAAGGTCTCTGTGCAGTAGCAATTTATGTTCCTCAAGTAGAAGATTCAATCTAAAGCCCCAATTGACAAAATAGGTACATTCCATATTATGATTTTACAACAAAATTAAAGTTCTGATTTTGTCACCAGAATTAGTAATACCCCTTCAGAGGGCCCTATTTTAAACATAAGAACTGGGCATCTATATAGTGAAACGGGTATGCAAATAGTATTATACAGATTCAAGATGACTTCTTCTAAAGAATACTGAAAAAAACCTTTCACTAACTACAATTTGAATGTGGCTTTTTTTGTCAAAAGAAACTTACAGCATCTGAAGATTACTGGTCATCTCCACGATCCTCCTTCATTATGTTTTCTTATGAATTGAGTTTAAAGATCTTGCCCTCAGAGAGGCTTTCAGTTTTGATACCTTTTAAAAGAAAACACTATTTTTCAGGAATTATGCTCTTTTAGTCAACAGGGACTTTTAGAGACCATTCCAACCAGGAGGAAAGAGTGAATCATTTTTTCTAACCAAAGGAACTTGGTTAGCAACTCTCAGCTGCACATTTTCTTTTTCCCCAGGGGCATATCTAGTGTGCCTTAAAGAACATAGGACAATCAATAACCAGAGTGGTTACAATTACAAGCCACAGTTGTGCATGATTATTGACCAGCTGCCTTCCTAGGATCACTGGACTCAGACAGTGGAGGGGTCAAAGGAGCTAATATGTTGTACTGGCAGAACGGCAAGCACCTTCCTTTTCCAGTCACCACAGTTTGCTCAGTAGATGTTCATTGTAGGACCAGCAGTGTCAATATAGGTAATAGCGTAATAATAAAGAAAACTGTCTGAGGCAAGGACACTGAAAGCTACCCATGCTACACACTCCACATTTAACACTCACTCTGCCAATAACAGATGCCATGGAAATAATTCTTAAAGCTGGGAAGATGGAAATCCTTTAAAAAAAATTTAAATATGATTACTAATGATAAGTGATGCTTTTTCTATGTAAACCAAAGCCTAGATGTTTTGTTATATGATATTTCCTACATTAAGAACAAAAGAAAACAAAATATGTTAGAGAATTTCTTCTCCCTACTGAAAATGGGAAGTTACAAAAAAAGGGAGTTTGTTCATGTGCTGAATTAGCCATTCTTGTGCCAAAGGAGTCTGGAGAGTAACATTGGATCCCCAAGAAGTGCTGTGCCAGAGACCACTTATTGGAACACACATTTCCTGTTGATAGTTCTAGGAGAGATCTCATCCTTACACTTCTATTTGGTCACCATATTAGGTAAGAAAAATGTAAGCTGGGGGTGGCGGAAGAAAAGAGAAAAGATAAAAAGAGGTAGAAAGAGACTGATCGTAGGAGAGAACAAGAAATAAAAAAAGAAGGCACGTGACTTGTATGCCCAACTTTGGCTCTATGGTCCTATGAGCCAAAATGCATACTAAGTGATATGGTATCACAGGAAAAGGGAAAAAAGGGGTAAACTGAGAGAGTTCAGCCCATGGTGTTAATTTCTTTCCTGTACAAAGACAGTCTTTTAAGGACAAAGTTCTGCCTCTTGTAATATAATGTCATAGTCCAGATGAGATAGTTTCCTTGGAGGGAAGTTGGTGAGAAGTTCATCATGTTCATTCGGATATCCTTTACATTGGACATGCTTCACCAAAGCTAGCAGTTTAGCTTGCTCTGGATGAATGGTGTCTCCCCTTTTTTGATGTGGATACCACAACATCAGCTGTGCTTTTGGTGCATTTGCATCTACCCTTTCCACTCTATTCCATCTGATTTTTCAGGTGACATCTCTAGTATATCTGAATTCACAACTAATAATGCTTGGTGGTTTGTGGCTGTTCCAGGCTCACTTCTGGCAGGGGGCTGATTTAATGGCCTTCTGTTCTCTTTTCTGTGCCCCAAATCTTTATGGGGAGACTCTCTGGACTTGGCAGGGTTTTCTACATTATCTTATTCATTGGAGCCACAAACATATGAATTCCTCACTGCCAGAAGAAAGTTCAGATTCAGATTCTTCATCAGGGTGGCTACCGTGTTTTGTCTGTATTGAATCAAAATGTGTCTCTTGCAAGGAGCCTCTGATGGAAGCTTCTAGCTGGATGGATGTCTTCACTTGCATCTATAAGACTCTCTGAATGGGCACATTTTTGGGGAGACTGCTAGAAAGTCCATCCAGTTGCCCATGTTCACCTAGAAATCCTGTCACTTGGTCCATGAAAGAAGATATATCTAATTGGTGGCACTCTGTTAGCTTCTGACCTGTCCATGGGTCCAAAACGGAAATGGGAAATCCCCTAGTTTATACAACTGTATGTATTACATCTCTGGGCTGCTTCACTGTCATGATAAACCTATCCTGGCTGATTTTCAATGATTATTTTGTCTTGTCTGGGTGAGTAGTCATGCAAATAGTCTTAAATTTACCATGTATTAATATTTGTTGATGAATCTATATTATCTTGGTGTGGGAGAAGCACTTTTGTGATTTGAATGTAATTTTTGAAAAGCTTGACAACTATGTTAGTTATTCTTTTAAAAAAATTTAATTGACAAAACATAAAATATACCATCTTAAGTTTATTTACATGTACATTTCAGGAGTAGTAAGTATATTTACATTGCTATGCACAAGATCTCTAGAAATGTACATCTTGTAAAACTAAAACTCAATACCTATTAAATAACCCTCTCTCCAGCCCTTGACAAACTTCATTCTACTTTCTATTTCTATGAGTTTGACTACTTAAGATACATCATATTAAGTGTAATCATACACTATCTAACATTGTTACTGGCTTATTTCAGTTAACATAATAGCCTGAAGGTTTGCTTTTATCATAGAATGTGCCAAGATTTTCCTTTTTCTTTTTTTTTTCTGTGATTTTTTAGGACAGGCTCTCATTCTGATGCCTGGGGTAGAGTGCAGTGTGTCATAATAGCTCACTGCAACTTCAAACACCTGGGCTCAAGTGGTTTTTCCTTCATCGGCCTCATGAATATCTGGAACAGTAGGTGCATGTGACTATGTTTAGCTAATTTTTCTATTTTTTTTGTAAAGACGGGGTCTCACTACGTTGCTAAGGCTGGCCTTGAACTCCTGGCCTCAAACAATTCTCCTGCCTTGGCCTCTCAAAGGGCTAGGATTACAGGCATGAGCTACTGCACCTGGCCTAAGATTTTCTTTTTGGATGCTAAATAACATTGCGTTGTCTATATACCATATTTTTTTAATGTATTCATCAATTGAAGGGCATCTGGGTTGCTTATGCCTCTTGGCTTTTGTAAATAATGCTGAAATGAACATGGGTGGACACATACCACTTCCAGATTCTGCATTGCATACTTTGGATAGATACCCAGAGATGGGATTTCTGTATCATAAGCTAATTTTAATTTTTAATTATTTAAGGAACCCTTATACGTTTTTCAAAGTGTCTGCATTATTTTTCAACACCAATATTTCAAAAGGGTTCCGATTTCTATACATCTTTGACAAGGTTTTTATATCACCCATTCTGAGTGTGAGGTGATATTTCAATGTGATTTTGCTTTGCATTACTCTAAAAATTATTAATTTTGAGTATCCTTTCAAATGTTTGTTGGCCATTTGTGTATCTTCTTTGGGAAACTATCAGTTAAATTCCTTGTCCATTTTTTGATCAAGTTATTAACTTTTTATTGTTTAATTTTCAGAGTTATTTATATTAATATATTCTGAATATTAACTCCTATAATGTGAATGTTTTACAAATATTTTTACCCATTTAGTATGTGGCATGCTCTCTCCACTAAATCTTTCCTTTGATGTATAGAAATTCTGAAATTTGCTGAAGTCCCATTGTTCTCGTTTTCTTTGTTGCTTTTGCATGTGATGTGATATTCAAGAAAACTGTGCCAATACTAATGTCATGATGGTTTTTCCTATATATTCTTCTAAGGGTTTTATTAGTTATATTTCTTCTATGTATTTAATCTATTTAAATTTTTTTTATATCACAAGGGATTGATCCAACTTTATTTTTTATGTGGATAATCCAGTTTTCAACACCATTTGTTGAAGAGACTCCCCTTTCCCTATTGTGTGGTCATGGCCAGCTTGTGGAAAATCATTTGATCATATACACAAGGATTTATTTCTGGCCTCTCTTTTCTTTTCCTTGATCTTCTTACCTGTCTTAGTGCCGGCACCACATTGCTTTTATTTTTGTGGCTTTGTAATATGTTTTGAAATCACGATGTGTATTGTCTCTGTGTTCTTCTTTTGAAAGGATATTTGGCTAGTCGTAGTTGCTAAACAAATTTTAGAATTGTTGCAAAAAATGTACCAATGGGATTTTGATAGATACAATATTGAATTTGTTCATCACTCTGGGTAGTATTGACATCTTAATATCAAATTATCTGATCCCTGGGCTAGAATATATTCAAGAAAGTGTTTAATTTCCACATCTTTTTGGATTTGTCAGTTTTTTTTTTCTGCTTTTTATTTGTGGTTTTATTTCATTTGGGTCAGAAAAGATACACTGTATGATTTTGGTCATCTCAAATTTGATTAGACTCATTATGTGTCCTAATGGAAGGCACCAGGTGAAACTGAAAATATTGTACATTTTGCTGCTTTTCCACTGGAGAAATCTGTACATGTCTGTTGGGTCTAATTTGTGTATTATAGTCACGTTTTCTATTTTCTTATTGATCTATCTGATTTTTCTATTTGTTATTGAAAGTGGAGTCTTAAAGTAAACAGTGACCATGTTGCTGTATATTTCTTGCTTCATTTCTGCCAATATTTGCTTCATATACTTGAAATCCCTGATGTTGTGTATACATGTAATGTACATTTTATACAATATAAATTATATAACATATATAATGTATATGTGTTTATATATTTTTATATATATAGCATACATATTATATGTGTTTTATGTATATTATATACATTACTGTTAGAGATTCCTGGTAAGTGGACCTATGCTGTCATTTTTTAACATCAATTTTTGTTTCTCGTGACAGTTTTGACCTAAAGTGTATTTTATCTAATATAATTATGGGCACTGCACCCACTTGTGGTTACTATTTGTATGTTTTTTTTTTTTTTCATTCTTTATTTTCAGCCTACTTGACTCCTTAGAGTTAAAATAAGTCTCTTGTGGACATGATATTGTAGAAACTCTATTATTCTTAATCTATTCAGCCATATTATCTTCTTTAGATTTAAGAGTTTAATCCATGTATATTTAAAGTAGTTACTGAAAGAAATAAAGTTACTCTTCATGTCTTCTAGACATCCCTCATTTCTTCTCTTAGAGCCTTCATTTTTGTTTTGCTGATTTGCAGTTACATGCTTTGGTTCCACTCTCCTCTCTCATTTTCTTTAGTAGAAATTTTTTCTTTTCTTTCTTTTCTTTTTTTTTGAGACAGAGTCTTGCTCAGTAGCTCCAGGTAGGATGCTTAGAATGCAGTGGTATCATCATAGCTCACTGCACCCTCAAACTCCTGATATTAAGTGATTCTGCCACCTCAGACTCCCTAGTAGCTGCAACTCCAAACTTGTAACACAACACATGGCTAATTTTCATATTTTTGGTAGAGATGGAGTCTTGCTCTTGCTCAGGCTGGTCTCAAACTGCTGAGATCAAGCAGTCTTCTTGCCTCAGCCTCCCAGGGTGCTAGGATTACAGGCGTGAGGTGCCACACCTGGCCATGACTTCTGTAGATAATTTCTTTCTAAACACCTTGAGAACTAAAGAGTACAGGCCGGGTGAGGTTGCTTATGCCTATAATCCTAGCACTCTGGGAGGCCGAGCCGAGAAGACTGAGCTCAGGTGTTCGAGACCAGCCTGAGCAAGAGAAAAACCCCATCTCTACTAAAAATAGAAAGGAATTATATGGACAGCTAAAAATGTATATAGAAAAATTAGCCAGGCATGATGGCACATGCCTATAGTCCCAGGTACTCGGGAGGCTGAGGCACAAGGATCGCTTGAGCCCAGGAGTTTGAGGTTGCTGTGAGCTATGATGATGCCAAGGTACTCTAGCCAGGCAACAGAGTGAGACTCTGTCTCAAAAAAAAAAAAAGAAAAAGAAAAGAAAAAGAAAGAGTACGGGTACATCTTAAAGTTATAACAATATAGTTTAGTGTCATAACAAGTTAATTTTAATTTTATTGAAAAACCATACCTCTTTATATCCCTCACTTTGTTATTAATGTGACAAATTATATCATTTTATATTGATCATGTATTAATAGAGAACTTTTAGAAGATCTAAAATAATATGCTTGAATTTATATGTTTTATAAAAACATAATTAGGTAATTAGTACGCACACCACATTTACTAAACTGATTGGTTTGTATGTTTCAGTTTACTGCATGTAAATAGCATTTCCATCCACTGAAATCAACCTCTAACTGCATGATAATATAATTTATTCCTAATTGTTCATTTTATGCATCAGTTTCACAACACATTTTACAATGTTGTTTCTGTATTTAGAAATGTAAGACTTTTTTTTCTGAAAGCTGGATTGCTGTAGCCTTTCACTTTTGTGTAAGAAAAGTACCAATATACTAATAAGAAAGAAGCTTCTCTAGTATCATTTAAATGCCTAATGATTAAATTTTCTTATCAATGCTTTTTATGAATGACAATAATGTGTTTTGTGAAATATTACTGCTCTAAAGTAGGCCACCTCACATCAGTCAACTAAGTTTTTAGGTTTATCTATATATTATAATTTTGTATGACAGTATTTGACTCTGTATACTTTAAGACATGATGGGCAAAAGTCAAAGATAAATCACTTACGTATCTATTGTCAATGTAATTTTCTTTGTGTTTGCTCGCCCACATAAATATTACTCCTATTTTCTTTATGAATAATATATTTTTTTTTTGGTTGGTGGTCAATGGTTATTTTATCCTGTCTAGGTAAATAGTCATAAAATCTTAATTTCAAAATGTATTTATTGATGAATATATATAAACTTTGTGTGAAATATTTGTGTGATTTGAACACAATTTTTGAATAGCTTCAAAAATCTATTTCTGGTATTATTTATTTTTGATGTAAAAACACATAACATTTAGAATCTTTAATATTTTAATTAGAGTTTAGTCATGTTAAGTATATTGACATTGTTATGCAATGTATATCTCTAGAATGTTTTTATCTTGCAAAGCTAAAACTCAATATACGTAAAACAGCTACCTGTTTTCTGTATTTTCTGGTCTTTTACCAACATTATTGTATTTTATTTTGTTTGTAAAGCTGTAACTACTTTAGATATTTTATATAACTGGATTCATGAAGTTTCTGTTTTGAGGGATGGATTGGCTTATTTCATTTACCATGTCAAGATTTATCTTTATAGTAGATGTTACAAGACATCCTGCTTTTTTTTTTTTTAAAGAGATAAGTAAAGAGGCTTTATTGGGTCACTCCTGGGTCAGGATAATGGGTCCCAAGAGAGGGGCCCGGGTGAGATTCTTGGGTCCCAGGAGAGAAGATTTCCTGCTTTTTAAAAGCTGAGTAATACTCCATTATTTTTATATCCCAAATTATACTTATTTGTTTGTTTTGTGAGACAAGTTTGGGTTGTTTTCACCTATTGGCTTTTGTGAATAATTCTGTAATAAATATGGATGTGCAAATAAGTCTTCATTTGACCTTACATGCAAGGGTTTTTTGTCTGTCCTGGATATTGTTTCCTTGGTTTACATTGTCTGCCTTTATGCCAGTAAAACTGCTTTGATTATTGTACCTTTGTAACATGTCTTGAAATCAGAAAGTGTGATGCCTCCAACATTGTTTCTTTTTTTGAAGGTTGTTGGCTCTTCATGGTACTTTGCCTTCCATATAATTTTTGAATTGCTTCTTCTTTGTTTGCATAATATGACCTTGATAATTTTAAAGAGATTGCGTTGAATTTGTACATTAGTTTGGGCAGCATGGACATCTTCACAATATTCAGACTTCCAACCCTTGATTAAGACCATACTCAAAATTGTGCCAATTAAGTTTCATTTATTTGTAGATGTTCTGGTTTTCCTTTTGTTATTGATTTCTAGTTTCATTCCATTTTGGTTATAAATAATAGTTCGTAAGATTTTAATTTTTAAAAATTAGTAAAGAATTGTTTTGTGGCCAAAAGTTCTATCCAGGGGAATTTTTTATGAGCTATTGAGAAGATTGTGTATTCTGTTGTTGTGTGGAGTGTTTTCTGTATGTCTATTAGGTATAATTGTTGTATAATGCTGTCAGTTATTCCCTTGTTAATATTATATCTTACATTATAATTTATTGCTGAAAGTGAGGTTATTGAAACATCCTAGCATTATTATATTGCTGTGTATTTCTTCCTTCAATTCTGTCAATGTTTGCTTTACATATTTGGCAAGCCTGAATTTACACACACACACAATGTGCGTATATATATTTAATATTTTATATATATTACATATATAATATATAAATAAATCATAGGTTCTCAGTGAATCAACACTTATTTAATGTCCTTCTGTGTCTTTTGTGACAGTTTTGACTTAAAGCATAGTGTATAAAATAGGACAAGTTTTCCCTCAAAATACATTGTACCTATTTGTGATCTCCCGTGCTCTCATTTGATTAATATTTGCATGCAGTATCTTTTTTTGTCCTGCCAATTTTAGTCCACTTTTGTTGTTTGATGTAAGGTGAGTCTTTTGGAAACAGTACATAGTTGGATCTTTTTTTTTTATTTTCCTAAATCCCTATCTTTATTCAATTTACATCTTTCGATTGCAAAGTTTTGTCTATGAATGTTTACATAATTTTTTGAAAGGAAAGCACTTACTATTGGCATTTTATTAAATGTTTTCTTTGATTCTTGCAGCTATTTTACCCACTCTTCCTGGCTTCCTTTGTATCTCACTGATTTTTGTAGTTATATTCTTTGACTCTTTTCATATCCTTTTAGTGTATCTGTATAATAGGTATTTTCATGGTGGTTACCATGGCAATTATACGAATCTTAGAGTTAAAACAACATATTTTAAAGTGGTAATAACTTAATTTTAGTTGCATTTAAAAATCTGTCCTCATTACATCTGTCCTCAATTTTGTTATTGGTATCACTAATTATATCTTGATATATTCTATACCTATTAACAGAGTTTTATTATTATTTTTCTGTTTTTGTTTTCAAATTTTATGCCATGATTAAAAGTGTTTTCTGCACCATTATTTTAATGCTACAGAATCTTACCTAGGTGTGCTTGTACGTCTTTCCAAGAGATTTATTTATTTTCTTATGATTTTGTGTTGTTTTCTAGCATTTTTAAATTTTTAATGAAAGGGAGTCCTTTTGGCATTTCTTGTGGAAAAAGTCTAGTGATAATAAAGTTTTTCAGCACAGAGTTATCTTGAGAAGTCTCTATTTTTCTTCTCTTAGAAGGGCAGTTTTGTTGAATAGTGTTTTTCTTTGAAGTTCTCCTTTCAGCATTTTGACTATATCACCCAACTCTTTTTCTGGCATGCAAGATTTCTATTGAAAAACTCACTAATCTCATAGGAGCATGCTTATAGATGACACATCACTTTTCTCTTGCTGTTTTGAAGATTCTCTTCTTTCATGTGATTTTCGTAACTTTGCTTATAATCTGTCTTGTTAGAGCTCACTTTGTGCTTACCCTAGCTGAAGTATGCTAAAATTTTAATTTTTTATGGCTTTTTTTCTTATATTTGAAGATATCTCAGTCATTTTTTACTGTATTATTCAGCTCCACAATGTATGTTTTCTATGGTTTTATTTTTTGTGATATTGTCCTTTTCCTGATTTTATTTAGCTGTTTGTATTGTTCCCACTGGGCTCATTCAGCCTCATTGAGATGGTTACTTTCAATATTTTCAGGTAACTTCCACCTCTCCATTTCTTTTTGGCTGATTCCTGGTCATTTATTTTGTTTCTTTAATTGGCACCTTTCACAAAGTTTATAAAGTGCCTTTGTCCTGGGGGACTCTGACGCCAGTTGACTTTCCTAGATATTTAAGGAACCTCAAATCCATTTTGAGGACTTTCTTTTTTTCTTTTCTTTCTTTCTTTTTTTGAGACAGAGTCTCACTCTGTTTCCTGGGATAGAGTGCTGTAGTGTCACCTAGCTCACAGCAACCTCAAACTCCTTGGCTCAAGCAATCCTTTTGTCTCAGCCTCCTGAGTAGCTGGGACTACAGGCATGCACCACCATGCGCAGCTAATTTTTCTCTGTATATATTTTTAGTTGTCCATATAATTTCTTTCTATTTTTAGTAGAGACAGGGTCTTGCTCTTGCTCAGACAGTTCTCGAACTCCTGAGCCCAAACGATCCACCTGCCTCGGCCTCCCAGAGTGCCAGGATTACAGGTGTGAGCCACTGTGCCTGGCCCATTCTGAGGATTTTCTTTTGAGGAATTGTGTCTAATTGTGTGTTTACTTTCTAGTTAAAGTAATTTCACCACATTTCATCTAAAGAACCTGTCATCATTTGCAACACCTCTTCTCTGTTTGTGGTACTGAAGGCTCTCTGTTGCTGTAATGACTTTTTACCTTTGGTTTCAGTATGCCTAGTCTGTCTTTGAAACTATAGCACTATTCCTTTCAGCACTCTGTGTTATGAGACACAGAAAATGGGGTCTTTGGAAGGACCCCCCAAACCCAGAATGATGGACACCGATATTACAATTTTTTTCTCTATTGAAGGAGAAGCTGGCAGTTGGGATTTTACTTCTATATACAACATGCTGTATTAAGGAGGAAAGGCCATGGTAGACAAATATAACAAACATTTCTTCCCTTTCCATATGGCTCTTGGTGTTGTGTTCTCCTGGTGTGTTGGAAGCTCTTACCTGGTTTTTAGAATTCCCACAAAAGCGATTTGGTCAGTATGGTTTTGTTACCTTTTTTTTTGTATCTAAAACAGAATTATAGGATCTATATTGTATTATGCCATTTTGCTAATGTCATTGGTATAATTTTAAATATTAAATTTATAATATATATTGATCAAATTGTAAAAAAAGAAATAAGTGGGATGATTTGTTATTTTTGAAATTTCTTTCAGCTGTGCCCTCTCATTCCACCCAGGACCATTTGCCAGAGCAAGGGATCAACGTTTCATTTGAAAATGTGGTACTAAGAAGATATGAAAAGTGTGGCCTTGAGAATTTAAACTTAATGAAAGACTGGGAAATTGTGAGTGAGTGTAAGGAGGAGAAAGGATGTAATGATGGACTTCACCAACATTCAACAACTACCCATGCTAAAATCTTCCAATGTCATAAGTGTTTGAAAGTCTGTAAAAAATTGTCAAATCTAAATAAACATAAGATAAGGCATACTGTAGAGAAATGTGTTAAATGTAAAAAATATGGGGAAGCATTTAACCAATGCTCACACATTACTGAACATAAGAGAATTCATAATGGAGAGAAACCTTACAATTTTGAAGAATGTGACAAAATCTTTAAATCTTGCTCAAGTGGTTCTAATCATAAGATAATTTTTACGGGTCAGAAATGGTATAAATGTGAAAATTATGGTAAAGCTTTTAACCATAATTTAAATGTTTCTACACATAACAGAATTCATACTGAAGAAAATCTCTACAAATGTCAAAAATGTGGCAAAGCCTTTGCCCGGTACTCATACCTTACAAAACATAAGAGAATTCATACTGGAGAAAAACCCTACAAATGTGAAGAATGTGGCAAAGCCTTTGGCCAGTGCTCACATCTTGCTGAACATAAGAGAATTCATACTGGAGAAAAACCCTACAAATGTGAAGAATGTGGCAAAACCTTCACCCAGTGCTCAGGCCTTAGTACACATAAGAGAATTCATACTGGAGAAAAACCCTACAAATGTGAAGAATGTGGCAAAGCCTTTACCCAGTGCTCACACCTCACTGAACACATGAGATTGCATACTGAAGAGAAACCCTATAACTGTGAAGAATGTGGCAAAGCCTTTATTCAGTGCTCAGACCTTAGAAAACACAAGAGAATGCATACTGGAGAAAAACCTTACAAATGTAAAGAATGTGGCAAAGCCTTTAGCCAGTGTTCATACCTTACTGAACATAAGAGAATTCATACTGGAGAGCAACCCTACAAATGTGAAGAATGTGGCAAAGCCTTTTCCTGGCACTCGAAATTTTATTTACATAAGAGAATGCATACTGGAGAAAAATCTTACAAATGTAAAGAATGTGGCAAAGCCTTTGCCCAGTGTTCATACCTTAGTGAACATAAGAAAATTCATACTGGAGAGAAACCCTACAACTGTGAAGAATGTGGCAAAGCCTTTAGAAGGCGCCCAGACCTTAGTATACATAAGAGAATTCATACTGGAGAAAAACCCTACAAATGTGAAGAATGTGGCAAAGCCTTTACCCAGTGCTCACACCTCACTCAACATAAGAGAATGCATACTGAAGAGAAACCCTATAACTGTGAAGAATGTGGCAAAGCCTTTAGCCAGTGCTCAGACCTTAGTAAACATAAGAGAATTCATACCGGAGCGTAATCCTACAAATGTTAAGAATGTGGCAAAGCCTTTGCCTGGCACTCGAAATTTTATTTACATAAGAGAATTCATACTTGAGAGAAACCCTACAAATGTAAAGAATGTGGCAAAGCCTTTACCTGGTGCTCAGACCTTAGCAAACATAAGAGAATTCATACTGGAGAGAAACCCTACAAATGTGAAGACTGTGGCAAAACCTATGCCTCGTACTCAAACCTTCATATACATAAACGAATTCATACTGGAGAGAAACCCTACAAATGTGAAGAATGTGGCAAAGCCTTTGCCCAGTGCTCACACCTTAGTTCTCATAAGAGAGTTAGTATAAGAGAAAACCTACAAATGTGAAGAATATAGTAAAGTCTTTAAATATTGCCCTAGCTTTTCTTATCACAAGATAATTAATTCATATAGTAGAGAAGCCCTGCAAATGTGCAGAATGTGGGAGCTATGCTCATGTTTCTAAACATAAGATTATACATACTGGAGAGAAACCTTATGAAAGTGAACAATGTGGCAAAACCATTAACTGGTGCTTAAATATTTGTAAACATAACAAAATTCATACCAGAGAGAAAACATGCAAATGTTAAGAATGCAAAAAAGCCTTTACCTGGTCCACTTCCCTTACTGTACATTAGAGAAGTCATACCTGAGAAAAGTCCTACCAAGGTAAGAAAAGTGTGAAAGCTTGCTCACATATTAACCTGCCATCAGAGAGTCATTCTGGCTAATGGCGATATAGGTGTGACAACTGTCAAAATTCCTTTCAGAAAATAAAAGTCTTAGAGTGTACCAGAGTGTTTATACAGAGAAAAAAATCACAACTATTAAGAGTGGTACAACGCTTTCTATTGCAGATCTTCTTGTGCATTGGAAAATTTATACTGACATGAAACCATATATCAACTGCTCAAACTTTAAGTTCAGAGAACTTGGATTTGAGATTAACTCTACAAATGTAATGAATGCAAAAAACATTTGTTCATAAAACACAGTTTGTAAAACAGAACTTGTACTTTACAGGTGCCATAATGTGAAAAACACTAATAAAAATCAAGTCTAAGGCTATCAGGATTCACAGTAGAAAGCACTAAGGCACAAATATTATCAGACATTACCCTAAAGCAGTGTGTAGATTATATAGATTAATTTAACATTAAAATTGTTAGATAATTTAAGTATATGTATGTTTAAAAGGAGCATAAAATTGATTTTTTATCTCACAGAATGTGGACAAGTTACTAACTCTCCAAGATTCAGTTTCTTTATCTGTGAAATGGATCAACTATGGTTCTCTTCCCATAGGTATTGAGGTGTTAAATACAGTAAATACTAGCTCTTGTTGTGCTCCATGTTGTGTTTTTTTCTATGGACTATTAAGTAGACAGATGATGGCTTATGGTAGGGAAAGGAGAAAGATTAAGTTCAAGCCAAAATTTCCAAGGTGAAGTGTAAGAGGTAAAGATCAGAGATGGTGCTGAGGTACAAGAAGGAATGTCAAAGGCCTTCCATTTTAACTGTGTCCTCATGCATATGTGTAAATATGAAAGATGAACCAGCTGATCTCATTCATTGTTCCTTCTAGCTATGATATTGTCAAAATAGAGGGGAGAATGGAAATGTCATCCAAAGCCAAACACAAATGTCCACATTGGATCCAATTTTACACACAAAGGCCCAGGAGTATGGAAGTATAAGAGAGATAAATTCTTAGTGGTAGGATTGTGAGTTAATATAGTTTCTTCATTAATTTTTTTCTCTTTTCTAATTTTCTTTTTTTTTTTAAGATGGAGTCTCATTCTGTTTCACAGGCTAGAGTGCCGTGGCATCAGCCTAGCTCACAGCAACCTCAAACTCCTTGGCTCAAGTGATCCTACTGCCTCAGCCTCCTGAGTAGCTGGGACTACAAGCATGTGCCACCATGCCTGGCTAAATTTTTTTCTATATATTTTTAGTTGTCCAGCTAATTTCTTTCTACTTTTAGTAGAGACGGGGTCTCGCTCTTGCTCAGGCTGGTCTCGAACTCCTGAGCTCAAGTGATCCTCCTGCCTTGGCGTTGCAGAGTGCTAGGATTACAGGCGTGAGCCACCATGCCCGGACTTCTTTTCTAATGTTCTGTAATAAGTTTGTCAATCAGAACAAAGTACTTTACAAAATATATCAATTTCTTCATATTTTTATCCACAAATTTAGGGTTATAAAGAAGGACAAAAAGGAAGCAATAAAGGAAGGGAAAAAGGAAAGAAGGAAAGAGAAAACACACCCCAAGCTGACACACGTTCTCAGAATAAGAAACCAGAAATCATTTGGGTACTGTTTCTGATGCACAAGGCCTAAGCCAGAAGAGCATGTTCAGATGGGACAAAGATATCATAGATTGCAAATAATTCTGTGACATTGTCTAGTTTTATTGTTTTTCAGCCCTTCCCTCAGTTCCTTACCATTTCTCTTTTTTTAGCTAAAGCTGATTTAATCTTCCTTTTAATATTTCATCTTGTTAATAAAACCCTGCATAAAAGAATGGGAATAAAAGGGTTTTCTTCTCACATTTTCTTAATTTCAAAAACTAGCCTGTATTGAATGATCGCTTGATCCGGAATTTGGTATACCAACAGTTATTAGCATTCTGAGCAGGAATCTTTGTTTCAAGAATATAAGTACTGCAAATATTTGGCAGTGGAATTCCATTTTTTGATTGGTCTTTAGAGAATTAGTTGTTAAAAAGCCTCAAAGGTACAAGAATATACAGAGAGAACTGTTTGTAACATTTAGAAATTGGAACAGATGAAAAAAGTTAATTGGGGATTAAGCCTTATAAATCATCCACATTAATTTATGCTTTGTGATCATTTAAAATTGAAATATATCTGCAGTTACAGAACAAGTTGCATAGTATGATCCAACATGTATTTGAACAACAATATATGTGTGAGTATCTGTGTACAGGTCTATAAAAATAGTTCTTCAGAAATAAAGAAAACATTTATGTTTGTGTTATATATATGTTAGCTTTCCTCCTTTAACAATTAGCAGGTATGTTCAAATTTTTAAAAGAGAGGTCCATGGTCTTGATCTTTAAACTACAATGCTTTGTGTGGGGACAAAAATGACTTTATTTTAGATGCTAATCCACCATGCAGCTTCTGACCAGCCCTGAGTCCAGGAATGCCTCAGAAATGTCTAGTTGACATATTTCTCTTTATGTAGAAACACCTATTCAATGTAGTGTTACCTCTCATCCAAAAGAACCCTGACGCTGCAAACATTACACACTGTGATGTCCATAGACAGCTGCACATTCCTTTCAGAGCATGTATACTTTTCCCCCAAGACATTACTACATGCCCTGGGTCTGGGAGTTTGAGGTCTGAAGAGTGTCTTGTGGCCTCCCTAGACCAAGCTTCTGTCCAGAAATTTCCATCATAATTCACCCTTTACAGACAAACTGGATTTATTATCCTCATTCTTTGGTTTCTTGGCTCCTTTAGTATTTGCATGTACAACCTTTTCATGGAACATCTTGACACCTCCCTCCACAACTTTTCAATATTTCCCCTGGAAGTTTCTGTGTTGGCTGAGAGCACAGATGCAAAGAATCACCACAGTCTCCAAGGTAGAGGTAAAGCTTTCATCTTAACCTTGCTGGGCACAACCCTGGGCTCCTGAGCAGACTGACTGTGACCTTGAATATGAATTCTGGAGTCTGGTTGGCCTACCTGGGTTTCATGTTCTTTATGAAATCCTTGGCCTTTTCCAGGTGAATCTTCAGTGTTTCCTGGTGGCTTTGCTGCCTCATCTGGTCCAAGAGCTCATTGAGATGAACCTCGGGGACTGGCAGCTGCCCTCACTACAAGAGGAAGCAGAAGTGAGTCACCATATCTTGTAGATAATAAATGACATGCAGAGACCCTGTCACTGGAAATGAAGCCCAGGTTTCCAGAAAGGCCCAGTGTTGTTTTTTTTTTCCCCCCCTGCCTATAATAGGGGCTGAAACTCTGCTTACACACTTGTTCTTTCAGGGCCAGGACTCAGCAATCTCCTGTCTGGAATGTTCTTCCCTGCATACCTTGCACTCCCAAGACCCAGCTCAGGGACACTCACACCACCTGGTCAGTCCCCTGCCACATTTTCCCATGGCACCTGCTCCTCACTCTCCTTATCAGTCATACGCAAAATCAGATGCTGGATGTGTCCTCACCCACACCCCAGTCTGTGTCATCTTCTGCAGAGTTGTGTGACTGCCAGAGACAGATGCCCCATACCCACCCCATCAGCCTATTGATCTGTCTCTCACACACATGATTTTCCAGACATGATTTGTTCCCAGCACACAGCTGAGACCAGGATGGGAACAAATTTCTTCTACTTCTCATCCAGTCTCATGACCAAGATAAACCTGTTTCCCATCAGCACAAGATTTACAGCTTAAGCTTTTACATTTGGGTCTAGGATGTGTTTTGAGTTAATTTTTGTTTCTGGCATGAAATATGGATCACAGTTCTCATCACTTTATTTTTCTTTTTGCATCTGAATCTTGGTTGGATACATGGACCACAGTGCTGGTCCCTCTGGGCTGATGACTTCCTGGGTGTGGCCCAGCCCTCATCCCCCTTGAGGATGCCCCAGTGTGGGGCCTGCACCTGCTTCTCACACTGCGCTTCTGCCCATGCTGCTGTGTCTTCCACTCAGGCTCCAGCTCCTGCAGCGACAGCACACTGGTGCCTCCCAGAGTCACGCAGGCTCCTGAGAGTAGCTGAAGGGGTCAGGGCTTTACCACACCGTCCACTTCACCAGGGCCTGTAGGGATTTCTGCAGTGGCATAACCCAGAGAAGGAGCCTGGAGGGCTGAACTGCCCAGGGTTGAGGAGGATGGCCTCACTGGCCATTGATGGGCTCATTCAAAGGCCAGTGGAGGCCCCACATCTCAAGTACTTATTGTCACTACCAGGGCACCATCCCTCAAGGTCAGCTTCTGGGCCCCACCTTGGCTCATGCCCCTCCCTTTGGGGTAGTGTTTCTGTTCTACCCAAGGACACATCCTGATCTGGCTGCCCCTGAAGTTCCGTCTCTCAACTTGTCCCATCAGGCATTGATGTGACTGAGGGAAAGAAGGTGGAGTTTTGTTAGTATAAAAAAGAATGACCAGCCCTAGAAACCAGCCTGAGCTCTCAGGGGGGCTATACTGACCTCTGGGTCATCTCTCCTTTAGCACTCACTGACTCACAGCATGTGGGCCGAAAGGCAACACTGTTGTTAAATCCACACTCCACCTCCCTACCATTTACAAAATATATATGTGTGTCATAATCTGGGTCGTGGGTCTGCAAACTGTGGCCTGAGTGCCAGATTGGCCCTCTGCCTACTTTTGTGTGGCTCTGTCAGCTAAGCACAAATGTTACATTTATAAATGGTTGAAAAAATCAAAATAACATTTAATGATGTGAAAGTGATATGAAATTCAAATTTAGGTGTCCACAGACAAGTAGTTATTGCAGCACAGCCACAGCCATTCACATCTGCACTGTCTAGAGCTGCTTTTAGTGCTTTGAGTGGTTGCAACAGAGACCTGAGGGCCCTCAGAATCTAAAATATTTACTACCTTGGTCTTGACAGGAAATATTTGCCAACCCCTGCTGTAGAGGGGAGCATCGTGAGGTGGGGACTCCTTGCTCTGGTGTGGCCCTGCAGTGCCCTGAGTCAGCAGGGCCTCCAGAGCACTCACTGCCTGGGATTCTTCTGATTGTCAAGTGAGGCTGGAAGGAGGCACCAGAATGAGCCTGTAGCCCAGTGTAGAGGGACTGCTGTGACAGGGGCTCCTGTGACTAGGGTGGTTGGATACACTAGTGACACTCAGGCTGGGTCCCCCAGGCGTCCACTCTGCTCACAGCCCAGCGACCAAGATCCCCCCTCTCAGCCTGGCTCCCCGGCTGCATTGGTCCCAGGTTCCAGCTCCTGCTCCTGCCCTGGAAGAAGGACGCCCTCCCCACCCCACCTCTCCCTCCTCCCAGGGGAAGCCTTTGCCATCCAGCAGTTGGGTCCCAGCAGAGGGGACACCAGGGCAGAGCCTGCTCAGGGCTGGGGACTGGATCTTCACTCCAGGGTCTGGCCCTGCCCACTGAGCTCCGCCCCCACCGCATCCCTAAGAATCTCAGGGAAGCCCTCACCGCGGTGGGGAGTCCGCCTTCCTGGGCAGGAGCTGTGCTCTGCCCACCCGCGCTCTCACTGGGTCCCCCTTAGTCACAGTAGCCTTGTCTGCCGGATGAGATAACCCAGCCTCAGAGAAGGGAAGGAACTTGCTAGAAGCCACAACATGTGGAAATTGGTGTGGCGAGGATCTCAGCCTGAAACCCGAACTGAGAAACTGCAGCCCTCACAGTCCTAAACCGCGTGCTGCACAGACTCTACCTTGCCGCCCCTCGGACTTGGATTTCTATTTTGTGCAGAACTTTGAAACGGGCTCAGGGGCCAGCACGGAGTGCCAGGGGCCGGCAGGCTGTCCGGGAGAATCTGCAGAAGCCAGGGTGGGGTGTGGCCTGGGTGGGGGTCAATCAGCCCAGCCCTTCAGCGGGAGGCCCCCTGGGGACACGGTTTCCTTCCCCTCCCCAAGGCTTTGCTTATGAGGTTGCCGCGGCCCTAAAGAACCGCCCCGACTGCCCCAAAAGCCACAAAGCAGCCGGCAGAGCTGCGTGGCTCAAGGTCTTTCCAAGCTCTGTCCCCTCATCCCCGTGTGGGGTGGGGGCTCCCGCTTTGCAGCCCTGGTGGAATCCGTGGGAATCCATGTCAGGGTGGCACAGCGTGGGGACAGCAGCCCGGCCTGCAGCACTGTGCAGCGCTGGGGCAGCTCTATTTATAGCGGGAAGCATCACAATAACCCTGTGCTGTGATTCCACTAAATCAATACTGTAAAGAACTATGCCAGGGACAGAGTGTCCAGGGTGAAGTCTGAGGTGAGCTGAGAGCCACAACTTTATCACACACAGGCTTCCTGAAGGAGGAAATGTTGAGCTGAACCTGAGGACTGGACAGGATCACTGGGAGGGGGCCTCAGGAGGGAGCAGCTTCAGAATGCTGAGGCCAGTGAGCACCAGGGGTATGTGAGGAAGGGAGAAAAGCCATGATGGAGGCTGAAGGGTGTGTGTAGGGTGTTGGGGGCCAGAGAGGAGACATCAGGCCACCCCCATGTTCTCCTTGAGTCCACAGGGAGTGGTGCCCACCTTGCAATGGGGCACATGGGCAGTCACCTCTGCCAGGTCTTCTCATACTGCAAGGGGATCCGCATCCTGCAGTCCATGTGGTGGGGAGGAAGCTCCTCCCCAGCAAAGTGCCTACATTTTGCCTGCAGCAAAAATAATGGACTCTTATGCCAAAACTTAACCTTACTCTTAAAATTTAAGACTGGTGAGTTTCCTTTCAATTTTATTCTCTCTTGAATACCTCTCTCTCCCTCTCATCCTCTCTCTCTGCCCCCTCCCTCCCTCCCTCCCTCTGTAGTATATATTTCTCTGGGGAAGCAAGCTCCAATCTTTTGAGCTTCCCTATTTTAGACCCATGTGGCAAAGAATGAAAGGGTCATCCTGACCAATAGACAGAAAGGAATTCAGGCCTCATCCCAAACTGATATACACCAACAACGCTCCCGATTGAGCTGCGGAGCCACTTCTCTCCCCGTTGAGCCTCAGTTGAGACCACAGCCCAGCCTCATAAAACACATTGAGGTAGAGACCCCCAGCTAAGCCGTGACCAGATTCCTGGTCCACAAAAGTAGGGACACAATACACAGTTGGAGTTTGAAGCCACTCCATTTTGAGATAATGTTGTCAGAGAGCAGCAGATAATGTCAGCCTGTCAGGCCACAGCGTCTGACCCTGCCCTCTTCCCTCCCATGTCATCTCCCAGGCTTGCCACAGCCACATCAGCTGCCTTTCTAATCTCCTCTGGCCACACTTCTTTCTGTCTGCACACTCTGCACGAGGGGTGCCTTCTCCCCAACACACTGTATCAGTGTTCTCCAGAGTGAGAGAATCAATAAAATATAGACAGATATATAAGAGAGATTTATTGTGGGAATTGGTTCAAGTGATTATGGATACCAACTAGTAGCACAACATGCCCTCTGCAAGCTGGGGAACCAGTAGAGCCAGTGGTGTAGCCCAGTCCCTGTCCAAAGGTCTGAGAAGAAGGGAAGCCAATGGTGTAACTGCCAGTCCAAGGCCAAAGGCCTGAGAACCAACGGGGGCTGCTGGTGTAAGTCCCAGAGTCCAAAGGCCTGAGAACCAGGACCTCTGATGTTCAACGGTAGGAAAATATAAATGACCCACATCTAGAAGAGAAAATTCACCTTCCTTTACATTTTCATTCTATTTGGGCCCTCAACAGATTGGATGATGCCTGCCCTAATGGAGACGGTGGGTCTCCTTGCTTAGTCTACCAACTCAAATGCTAATCTCGTCAGTAAACACCCTCACGGACACAGCCAGACATAAGATTTCCCAGCCATCTCAGCATCCCTTAAAGCACTGCAGTGAGCACATAAAATAACTTTTACAGTCTACATCTTGTAACCTTGGTATTCATGTGTATCTCCTTAAGCCATACTTAATCTATAAGTAAAAACAATAACAAGGTCATGGTTCCATCTACTATGATACAACTATCCTGTGTACAACTGAAAACCCAATTATCACTTCCCCAGAAGAAGAGGTAAAGTTGTTGAGTGCAGTTTACTTTTCTCCTGATAACCTGTAATTTAAATACTACGATGTAAAATTAACAATACTTAAGCAATGATATAGGCTTGGTGCAGTGGTTCACATCTGTAACCCCAGCACTTTGGGAGGCCTTAGCAGGAGGATCACTTGAGTCCAGGAGTTTGAGACCAGCCTGGTCGTCACAGTGAGACCCTCTTCTCGAAAAAATTTTTAAAAGGCCAGGTGCGGGGGTGCTTAGCTGAAGCCCCAGAAACACAGGATGCTGAGACAGGAGGATTGCTTGGGGACAGAAATTTGTGTCTATAGTGAGTTATGATAGTGCTACTGCACAGTCCAGCCTGAGTGACAGAACAAGACACCATCACAAAAAAATACTGAGATGAGACAATACATCATATATTGCTTAAAAAGGGAATAACAACAAAAGGAGGACAAATATTTGCATAACATGTGCATATAAATTCACACATGTATTCATAATGACACACAAAAAGAATGCTCATGACAATCATAGTCCTCCTTTCTGTAACTGATACCATGACTGTACCTGGCATCTATAACTAGTTTCTTCACTACTCACTGTGCATTTTTTTTTTTTACCCTCACCAAGAACCTCAGATGCTCATAGTTCTTTACCTGGTGGGGTGGACCAGTTCTTTATTCCGGAGGTGACTGGGCCATTTGTAGTCCTGCCTGGACTGAGTTTCCATTAACCATAATCACAGGCCATGGTAATACTCACAGAAGCTCTGAGACATCTCCTGTGTTACAGACGTACTCTTCGTTTCCTCCAGTGTGGGGCAGCAGTCCTGTTGCTGCTTGGTAGTCAGCACCAATCACCAAGCCAGCACCATCACTCCCTCTTTTATTGTCAATTCAGAAGCATAAGGAGCCCAAGTGGCCAGGTGCAGTCTTAACCTCCAGTTCAGTAAAATCATAGTGTCTCCTTGTAGGAGCATTCCTCTATGGCTAGTACTTTTATGCCAGAAGAGTCTAAAATTATGGAAATAGAAAACAAATGTTTGGCTGGTGGGTTCCAGGGTAATACTGAGTGGTGCCACTCCCATTTCCACCCCTTGATTCCTGCACCCAGGCATCTTCAGTATAAGACAAATGACACCATGTACTGTTTGCTGATTAACAACATGTACAGCCTTCTGGAGAACCTTCCCCAGCCATGCAAGAATTGCCACCTAGTTTGTTCTGTAACCAGGTCTTAAAAATGTGTTTCCACCATTCTATCAAGCCAGCTGCTTCAGGATGGTGGGGACATGGCAAGACCCTGAATTGTATGAGCATGTGCTCACTGCCACATTTATCTGGCTGTGAAGTGATTCTTTGGTGCGAAGCAATGTTGCATGGGATATCATGATAATGGAGTAGGCATTCTGTGAGTCCATTAATGGTAGTTTTGACAGAAGCATTGTGTGCAGGGAAGGCAAATCCATATGCAGAGTAAATGCCTATTTCTGTAAGGACAAAATGCCGTTCTTTCCATGACTGAAGTGGCACAATGCAATCAACCTGCCACGAGAAACCTGGCTGATGACCCAGGGGAATAGTGCCATATTTGGGGCTCAGTATTGGTCTCTGCTGCTGACAGACTGTGCTTTCAGGGGTGGTCAGAGCCAGGTTGGCTGGGTGAGTGAAAGTGCACCTTCCCAAACCCAAATATAACCTTCATCCCTGCCACCATGGCCACATTTTTTAAGATTCTTACGGGCAATGATGAAGGGGCTGGAATAGAACCTGAGCAGTATCTACAGAATGGGTCGTCCTATCCACTTTGTCATTAGTCCTTCTCTGCTTTCACCCTTTGGTGGGCACTAACATGGGCAACATATATCTTCAGTTTTCTTGCCCATTTGGAGATATCTATTTTCATAGCTCTTCCCCAAATTTATTTGTCAACACTTTTTCTAATAATGTTGCTTCCAAGTGCTTGTCCCTCCAGCCAAAACTTTAGACACAGCCCATGAACTGGTATATAAATGCACATCTGGCCACTTATCTTTCCAAACAAAGTGAACAACCAGGGACACTGCTTAAAGTCCTGCTCACTGGAAGGAATAATCTTCAAAAATGTCTTTCAGGGATGTCCCAGAGAGGGGCTATAGTCCTAAACTGTCCACTTTTTGGTAATATCTGTATATATTGCAGAACCATCTGTGAAGCAGACCTGAGTCTCCTCTTCCTCTGTTAACTGATCATCGGGAACTCCCCATGAGCCCACAGGGGCTGGGAGAGAGAAGACAGTGTAGCAGGTTTGGGGACCATGGCATTTGGACCACTTTTTCATGTGACTTACTTGTGCCTTCAGGGTGTACTGAGGCTCAATCATGTGCACACCACTTTCATTTGATCATGGGGTGGTGCTCTGCAAGTACAACTTTATGGCTTGGTGGATCAGATTACAGCCTGCACACAATGGACATCTGAAGTCATGTGGCAAGTAGGTGGCCCATGGATAATGCTTCAGTACCTACTAAGGCTGAGTAGCAGGGCAAGAGCTGTTTCTCTAAAGAGGGGTAGTTATCTGCAGGGGATGGCAGGGGTTTGTTCTAATATCCTGAGGGTCTTAGCTGTTCTTCACCTATAGGGGCCTGGTAAAGGCTGAAAACACTATTGTTAAGTGTTACTGATGCTTCAAACACAGTTAGATTTGATAGGTTTTATGGCCCAAGTGGCAGAGCAGCTTGCATGGCAGCCTGGACCTGATACAGGGGCTTCTATTCTGGGCTCACTAAAAACTAGCAGCATTTGGAGCCACTCAGTAAGTGGGCTGGAGCTACACACCCAAATGAAGAATATATTGCCCCCAAAATCCAAAAAAAAAAAAAAAAAAAAAAAGCACACTGGGTGCTGTGTCTCTTATTTGATTGTAGGAGGCTTCAGATACAACCACTTATCACTCACCTTAGAAGGCCCATCTCAGCACACCCCACACCAATGGGCCACTAACAGTTTTACTGAGGAAGAAGGTCTCTGAATTTTAAGCAGATTTATCGTCCACGTCCTGACACATAGATAACAACAAGTTTAGGGTAGTTTCTACTTCTTGCACACTAGGTTCACTGAGCATAATATCATCAATGAAATGGTCCAGTGTGATACATTGTGAAAGGAAAAGGTGATCGAGGTCCCTCTGAACTGCGTTATGACACAGGGCTGGAGAGTTGATATGTCCCTGAGGGAGGACAGTGAAGGTGTAGTGCTGCCCATCCCAGCTGAAAGCAAACTGCTTCTGATGGGCCTTACTGACAGGCATCAAGAAAGACACGTCAGCCAGAGCAATAGCTGCAGAGCAGGTACATGCAATATGCTAATTTCCTCAAGAATTATTCCACATCTCTTACAGCTACATCTATTACAGCCATTTATGCTATCAGCATCACCATTTGTTTAAGCCAAAAATAATCCAGTGTTATTCTCCAACAGTCATCTGATTTCTACACAGGCCATAGAGAAAAGTTTCATGGAGATGCAGTGTGCATCCACCCTGCATCTCTTAAGTTCTTGACACCAATGGCACTAATCTCTTCAATCTCTCCAGAAATGCAGAATTACTTTTGCTTTACTATTTTCCTAGGCAGAGGTAGTTCTAGTGGTATCTTCTTGGCCATTCCTACCATAATAGCTCCCACTCCCCAGGTCAGGGCACAAATGTGAAAATTCTGTCAGCTGCTGAGTATGTCTATTCCAATGATGTATTCTGGAACTGGGAAAATAACCACAGGTTGGGTTCTGGGACACACTGGCCTCACTGTGAGATGGTCCTAAGCAAAAACTCCATGCATAATCTGCTCTCCTTAAGTTCTTACTGTGACAAGTGGCCACACTGATATTTAGGATTTTCAAAATTAATGTCAGTTCACAGCCAGTGACCAGTAGGTCCTGAGAGATCTGCTTGTTTACTTTTCCCCAATGCACAGTCACTTTGATAAAAGAATGTTGGCCTCTTCAGGAAAAGCTGTGAAAAGAATTAACTATATAAATTTTTGGCAGTGTAACTGGGTCCTACCTCAAGGAGACTTGGCTTTCCCATCTTTTAAAGGGTTTGGGGTCTGTAAGCTGGCTCGAGCCTGCAGAGACCATGGTTTTCTCTTTCATGATTCAGTTACACTTTTTATTACTCAGCTTAGCAGTTTGCTTACATGAATAAGAATTTCTGAATTTCTTAAAGAGCTGCAGCTCAGGTTCTTGTCATGGCCATTGATATTCTATTGCAGTTTTCTACTCATCATTCCTTGGCCCCAGGAGTCCACAACTCTGCAGCTCCATTAAAGTGTTCAAGTGCTATGAAGTCCACCCTGCCTTCTGCATCTCCTTCCAGTCTGAGATCCACAGGATGCCACCGTTGCCCATCTTAGCTCCAAGTGAAGGAAGACAAAATCAGCCCTTAGGGCAGCCCACAGACAGGTTCAACATTTCAAATATATTCTATTCTCCTTCTGTCCTTGTACAGGGAATCAAGAATTGGTCAGCTTCCTGCAGTCCATGCTGTGCTGTGCAAGGAAGGTGGTGGGGAAGGATGAGTAAAAACCCCATGAAATTTTCTACTATGTTGCATATGGCTTTTACTTGAGTGGACATTGGCTTGTTTGCTGTAAATTTTTGTCTAGGTTACAGACTCCCTATAAAGTTTATTCAGTCAATTGTTTGTTTGAATGTTCATGTGGGGGAATGAAGCCTGGTGCTAACTAGTCTTCTGTCTTGAAGGTGTCACTCTCAGAGTTATTCTTATCTTGATGGTGATGTCATTATAGCTTCTTAACAATCAGTGAGTTGCAGCAGTGTGTCTTTTATAAATTGATATTACTTATTTCATTATTGTGGCTTAATAAAAACAAATAGTGTTCTGTCCCTTGATATGCCTTGCAAACTTCTGTTTTTATTTCATGTGTGTAATCTCTAAAATCAGCTTTTATATTATATCTGTCACTGTTATCAGTCTAGTAATGCATTCTCTTTCCTTATATATAGTTCTATTCTTCCATTCTGTACCTTCTTGAGGTAACTTTATCAGTGCCTGTCAGGGAATTTGTTTATAATTTGTAGTATTCCAAGTATATAGATTTGCATGGCAGTGGTTGGAAGAATCAGAAAAAATAGAGGAATGATGCTTTGGAGCAATTGATAATTCTCTAAGTTCTAGAGTGCTTTACTTTAGTGAGAACAAAATTAATATATATTCCATTCTTACCACTCATATTTAGTTTGTGAGACAAATGATATACACTATTCAAAGTAAATTAGGGAACTCTGCCATTTGACTTGGGATTTTATCATGTGGCACACTAAACCATCCTCCTCTTTTGCCTCGATATGTAGGTAGAGAGGAAGAAGAATTTTTGTAAGAAAATATAAAATATAACAATTTAAAATGATAATTGTGTCAATAGATGAAATTTTTTAATCAGAGGAGTTAATATTTACCAAGAAAATTCAATATATTAGGTATTATTCCAAGCCAATTTCACATATAGCGTAATGTAAGAGTTATACTGTATAACACAAAGATTCATGCAAGAAAGAAATTGAAATATTTATAATTGAAATATTTGTATTCACTTAGAAGAGACATTCTTCTAAGTGAATTATCACAAGAATGGAAAAACAAACACCACATGTACCAACCATTAAATTGGAACTAATTGATCAATACTTATGTGCACCTATGGAAATAACATTTATCAGAAATCAAACAGGTGGGAGGGGGAGAAAGGACAGGTAAATTCACACGTAACAGGTACAATGCACACTATCTGGGTGATGGGCACACTTTGGCTCAAATTGTACACAAGCAATTTATTTAACCAAAACGTTCGTACCCCCATAATATTCTGAAATAAATTTCAAAAGGAAATATCCTACTGTATGCTTCCTTGTTTCAGAAACATGCAAATATAACTAATAAATATATGCACTTGATACCTTAAAGAAAGAAATATTTATGATACTGTTAGATAACATTAAAGCAATGATAAAGGTTAACTGTTTTGACTATAACAAGTAAGTATAAAGGGTGTTAGTAACTTTATTAGTAAGTTTTACTAGTTATGCAGATAAGCAAATAGAGAGCATTTTAAACCAGAGAGCACAGGATACACATTACTTTCAAATATGAGAGAAAATATTTAGAGACGGAAATGTTTTTGGCCTCAGAATACCATTAACTTACTGAAAACAAAATCATATTTTCTAGGTACCATGAATGACAGCAGAAACTATCAGTTGAAGAGTAACCAGCAAGTAAGATTTAAACATGTGCATATTTCAATTAAAATTCTTTTTAAAAACTGCTTAGTCAAGTGAAAAACCCAAACTGATGTTACCTTTTAAGTACCAGAAAAATGTTAAGAAGAAATCATGGTGCCGGGAGTCAAAGATCCTGAACTCAGGTAATTAATCCTATCAACTACAAGAGTATTGTTACAGAAAAGCAGTAATTATGTATACATAGTTTTCACAAAGGGTAAGGAATAACTCCAGAAATCTGTGCAAAGCATAAGAAAACTTTTCAATATGAAAGAGAAATTATCCCGCTCTACAAATATCAATGCCATATGATATAATGTAAGAGGGTGAGGTGACGAACCAAATCAAGAAAATCAATGTTTATCATAAAATTCTGTTTTATTCCAAAAAAACTGTGAAGTATTTTGCCTATGTACATTGTGCATATTATGCTTTAAAATTACTACATAGTCTAAAAATCTCTACAATTCACACAGCAAAAAAATAATCAAGAGGTGACAAGGATCCTTATAATGCCCCACAGAGTTGAAACCCAAATGTGGCAGCACAGGTGCCAACAGTGTTTACATAGTTTAAACGTGTCATTCCACACATCTTAATTAAACCAGGTGGCAGAGCCTGTGCTACTTACGTTATTTAACTGATAGCAAAAGAATGTACTTCTTAGGCAATTATTTTCATAATCAATCTGTTAAAAATTGATGAACTTTTTGCCATATAGTTTGGAAAACATTGATTATCCTTTTATCAGAACTGAGTAGCACCAAAGGACTCACTGTGACATAGACGTTGACCACAAGCCTCTGGCTACCCAAGAGAACTGGGTCATATGCCCATAACAAGGCAGAGGAGGATGAGATGATAAGGTCCACCCAGTACATGACCACAGAGAAAGTCACCAGTAGAAAGATGGTGTGGGTGGCCCTTTTCTCTGGGCAGGCTCGTGGGGAGAGGCTGGTGCTGTGAATGTCCTGGTATTGGCTCTGCACAAGAGAATCACCATGTAGGCACTTGGGAAAGGCATAACTCCTAATAGAAGGACATCCCTGGATCCTGACAGACTGACAATCAAGCCCCTAATGATGTAGCTCATGGGTCAGAGGGAGCAGTACTGTGCGAGTTTCTAGAGGCTGCCTGCAGTTTTGGCTCCTGTCTTCCTACCACTTGCAAAGCCAGCAGAGGCTGGTCGCATTGTTCTCACATTCGTCAGACACTGAGTCTCTCACCTCCTGATTACACATTTCAGGACCTTGGTGATTACATTGGGCCCCTGTGGATAACCCAAGGTAATCTCCCTTTCTTAAAGTTAGCTGATTCGCAGTCCTCATTGCATCTGCAACCTTAATTCTTCTCTGTCACACTGCCTAATATATTCACAGAAGCTCAGGACTAGAAGAAGGGATTAGGATGTGAACGTCTTTGTGGGCCATTTTTCTGCCAACCACAAGTCCCTTTAACAATATTTCCTCAAAATTATCCTGCTCTTCCCAGTTTACCTTCTATTCCAGATAATCCTTACAGAAGCTTTCTAGACTCAGGAGGAAATCACTGACATCTGTCTCTCAATTATATGGAGAATAATCCCCACAATTCTCCATTTTCCAACATCTGGGAAGTAGGATCAAAATAATCATCTGGTGCCTCTTCCTTGAAGCTCCACTACATATGGCAAATTTTACCATTACTTATTCAAGTCATATTCTATGGATATAAACATATTTTTTCAATCCATCTTTTAGAAAAGCTCATCTGTAAGAATCTAATAAAAAAAGCACCCATCTGTCTTTCCATTTCTCTTCTGAGGTTAATGAATGTTTTTGTTTAAAAGTAACGTATAGCTTTGTAGCCCCAAAATACAAACTAAAAATAAAATGTTCACAGTTATTGTGCTTGGCTTATATTCAGAAATGCATGGTTGAGGCAGAAAACTTCTCTAAAACAAATGAATATATATGTGTTTATAATGGAAAATTTACACAGTGATTAAGTGTTACTCTTTCTACCAAAGCTTAATATACCTAAGGTACACATTTACCTCAGGTGCCAGAACCAAAAATAGTTTTCACCAACATACATCTCACCCTCAGCACACTTTTCTACATTCATGCTGAACCCAGGAGAAGCAGCAGGATAATATTGTGTTATAGGCACAGTGATCTCCACTTCTTAAAGATGACATTCCAGTGTCAGTAAAACAATATTTGGGCAGTGGTCACTAATGTATGTATAATTATTTTGCAACTATATGTCTGAATCATATTGTTAATATATAGTAATTATTATACAAGCCATGCAACAAAGAGATAATAAAAATTATTAGATAACTGTACACGGATAAGAATTTTATTTTCTTATGTCTTCTCAAGGGACATACGACCCACTTCCTCAGACGCATGTTCTCTCTCTGAAAGTGACTATCGCATCCTGCGAAGGATTCCATTCTGAGACTCTTGAGAGAGGTGGGGCAAAGTCTGGATGGGAAAGGCCCATCATCTCATAGACCAGGACTGCCAGATAAAATAAGGGAGAAAAGCTAAATATAAAATTAATATAATTAATAAATTTATTATAAGTATGTCCTAATATTGAAATATTGCATACAACTATGCAAATATTGAATACTTATACAATGAAATTATCTTTGTGTTCCTAAAATTAAAACCTACCTGTGTGTATTATTATTTGCTTAAATTGGCTTTCCTATCCATGGGAGAATCATGGGATTTGTAATAATATGATACAGAACTCTGAGAAATGAAATACACAAAATCATAGAAGCCATAAATGCTGGTCAGAATGTAAAAGAGAATTGGATTTTAACTGACTCATTAAAATCTGACAAGTATGAATGCAAATCTTAGCACTCACAGTGAAAAGTATTACCCAGGCTGTCCTGGGGCTGAGGGTGAAGCCCGTAGCACACTCAGAAGAAACATAATGCAGAAGTTCATCCTCACTATACTGGAGTCTACCTTAGGCTATTTAAAATACAGTAATCCTCAAAGTATATACATAACCATGGAGAGTCCTTGTGAAATAGCACCACTTAATGGAGCAGGTACAAAAGACTGTGGGTTATATCAGTCACCTGATGATAACAAGTGTAATAAAAAGAAGCTATTTACAAAAATCCAAATGTTGTTTTGGGAGAAAAAAAATGATATGTTGGGGAAAATGAAGTTTGATAAAATGCATTTTCTCACCTGTATTATAACATCTAGTTTTTAAAGTTGTGTTATTTTATAAAAGATACAATATTCTAAACAGATCTGTTTTACTGGGCTCACCTTAGATAGTATTATGTAATGTAATCACAAAATAATATGTTTTCTTTTATATTAACAAAAAATGTAATTTTTGTCATCAATTTTATCGTATTCTAGAAAAAGGCTTATAAAACCTATGATTGATTTTAAACAGCATAAAGTTAGTATGAAACTTGCAGGTGAAAATACTAAAGGTTAGTTTGGCTCAATGGTAAGAGCTGATAATCTGTGAAATGCAGCAGATAATTTTATGGAAGGAAAACACCTTTCCTTCTAGCTCAGTTTGTAGGGAAACACATCTATGAAATTTGCAAATGTCAAAAAAATACATAGGAAGAGCACAGTATATTCTTGAATAACTGAAAGGAAACTGCTATTCTTTGGCAACTGAACTTAGTGGAGGGTGTATGGGGAGAAAATACTGGCGATGTGGATATTCACAATTGGGAGACCTTCGGTTCTCACTCTCCTGAGAAAAAGCAAAGGCAGGAGAAATGTCACTGAGAGGTCAGAGTCAGAAAGGCAAGGTGTAGCTTGATTAAAAATCATGTGCTATGGATTTTGAGAAGCTCTAAAAAGTGATATTTTGAGTGAATTTTTCTCACTGCTGGAACTGATCAAATATGAGCAAAAATAAGTTTTTTAAAAGGCTTACAGAGTCTTTTACCATCACATCACTCTGCATCACAGTAATGTGAAGCTGACAATTAAAATAATGGTCTAAAGTATCGCTTTTCTAGGGCAATGAAGACTGTGCCCTCTGTCTTGCAGGCACCCTGTCAGGATCAGTGGTGGTTGGCCCTCTCCACAGTCCCCTTCCTAAATGAATGGGATGTAGAACTTTGAACAGAACTGCTTTTAAGACGATCTCAAATTCTCTGGTGTTCTGAGATACAGAGGTTTTCTGTTGACCCATGGGGTTTTGATGGCCTCATGGCCACAAATGGACAATCACTGTTATCATTTTATTTTCTTTTCCATATTTAAGTAATCCTGACTCTGTACTCTCTGTTTTTCACCTTAAAGTTACTTAGGTACTACAAGATACTATTTCTACTAAGTGTAGAAAACTTTAAGCACTGGTAATGAAAAAGCAATTAAATTGTAATTTATTGAGAATGTTCATGAATCATGTCTTTATGAGCAAATTACAACTTGAAACATTCTGAGGAAATAAAAGTATACTAACTTTACAGGATATTTTTATAATAAAACAATGTGATTTCCTTCAAATTTTGGCACTTCTGTTAATCTCATGACTAAACAATTATCCGCCATCTAATATATAAAATATTGTTGTAAGTTTTAGTTTATTCAGACAACCTAGACTCAAAACTAATGTTATTTTAAGAATATATCTCAACTCATGCTATATATTACCAGCTCTAATTTACCAAAGTTAGTTATTAATTCTGCAAAAGTTTGATAAATATTGAAAGGTGATATTTCCTAACAGTTATTTGATAGCTAGAAAATAAATTCATCTCTCATCAATTAGTATAAAACAATAAAAGAAAATAATGATCATTGTCATTAGCTAAAATGCCATTTTTGTAAAATGTCTTAAAATTATGTTATATTATAATTTTGAACAATCCTACAATATTTGAAAAATTTTAAAATAGGACTAAAGTAGAACTTTGAATTAGTTCAGATTTAGTGTGTTTAAAAGATAAAATTTCAGCTAATATGCACACAGAAGGTTAAAAAATCACATACAATTCCAATTGACCATCACAAAATTATAGATGCCCTTCAACAAAACTATTTTTATGTTCTCATATGTTGCATAAAATTGATCCTTCCATCTTGAAAAATATGTTTTATTTAATTGTGATTCACTGAGATATAAAATTGCATTTATGTGAAGACAATATCCAAAACACTTCATTGAGAAAATCATGCCTTATCCTACCATCATCTCAGAGTACATGCAACTTACCCATTAATTCCACAAAGACTTAGTGAATGGCAGGAAGGGATATTTCTAGAGAGTTTTATGAAAATAAAGAAATCCCCTATTAGCAATTACTATAATAGAAAACAAAATAATCTTTATGGTCATCTGATGAAATATAATTAATATAAATATTGAAAACATCTCATTTTATTACATCATAACTTTGGCAATAAAATATTGTAAATATACTAAAATATTCCAAACTTAAAAGAACAAAGACGTACAACTAAGTAATGTTGAATTCACTTAGATTTCTTGTATTTGAAAACGTAAAATCTTACCTAAGTACATGGAGTAAATTAAACTGATTAAAATTAGTAAATACAGTCAAACATAATTCTAATTCAAGTATATCACAAAATTATAAATTCCCTTTAAAAATCTATAAATTTATGGCCTCATATGATCCATGAAATTTATCTTTTTATCTGAAAATATCTACTGTATACAGCCACAATTTATTGTGAAATTATATGTAGTGAATTCTCCCACTACTTCACTGAGACAATCCTGCCTCATCCCACAACCCACCTGAATCTTGAGCGCTCGCAGTTAATGAAGCTGAGAAACAGACACTCACACAGCTGAGTCTTTGCAGTGAGTCTCTCTGTGTGAGATGAGGCCCCTAAGACATGGCTATATGGAAGGGGTGCCAATCAGCTCATCTCCCAAGTGGAGCAGAATTTCTATGTCACCTGTAAAACCAGGACAACCAGGCTTTGAGACTGTTAGAAAGGGAAGCCAACAAGAGAAAAACTAAAGCATGTCCATCCCCCAGATGGTGTGCACTGCACCTATTAGGTGTGTATATACCGATCCCCTCTTCCCCACTTCCATCTGTCTGATACCTGATGAATGTTATTACTATATATGCACTTAAGTGTTGATCAGTTAATACCAATTTGATGGTGAGTACATGTGGTGCTTATTTTTATATTCATAGGGTACTTCACTTAGTAGAATGGGCTCCAGCTCTATCCAGGGTAATATAAGAGGTGCTAGGTCACTGTTGTTTTTTGTGGTTGAGTACAACTCCATGGTACAATATACCACATTTTATTAATCCACTCATGTATTGATGGGCACGTGGGTTGTTTCTACATCTTTGCAATTGTGAATTGTGCTGCTACAAACATTCTAGTGCAGATGTCTTTTTTTATACAATGTCTTTTGTTCTTTTGGGTAGATTCCCAGTAATGGGATTGCTGAATCAAATGGTAGTTCTACTTGTATCTCTTTGAGGTATCTCCATATTGCTTTCCACAGAGGTTGTACTAGTTTGCAGTACCACCAGCAGTGTATGAGTTTTCCTATCTCTCCACATCCATGCCAACATTTATTGTTTTCAGACTTTTTGATAAAGGCCATTCTTGCTAGAGATAAGTGATATCTAATTGTGGTTTTGATTTGCATTTCCCCAATGATTAGAGATGTTGAGTATTTTTTCATGTTTCTTGGCCATTAGTCTATGTTCTTTTGAAAAATTTGTGTTCATATCCTTTGCTCACTTTCTGACAGGGTTGTTTGATTTTTTTCTTTTTTTGGCTGATATTCCTGAGTTCTATAAGGATTCCAGTTATCAGCTCTTTATTGGATGTGAATATTTTCTCCCATTTTGCAGGTTGTCTGTTTGCTCTCATGGTAGTTTCCTTGGCTGTACAAAAGCTTTTTAATAGGATTAGGGCCCATTTGTTTGGTTTTGTTGTTGCTGTGATTGCCTTTGGGGTCTTCTTCATAAATTCTTTGCCTAGGCCAATGTGTATAAGAGTTTTTTCAACATTTTCTTCTAGAATTCTTATAGTTTTATGCCTTAGGGTTAAGTCGGTTATCCAACATCAGTTGATTTTTGTGGGAGGTGAAAGGTGATGATCCAGTTCCAGTCTTCTACATGTGGCTATCCAATTTTTCCAGCACTACTTATTGAATAAGGATTTTTCCCCATTGTATGTTTTTGTCTGCTTCATCAAAGATTAGATGGTTATATGAGGATGGTTTTATATCTGGGTTCTCAGTTCTGTTCCATTTGTCTATGTCTCTGTTCTGGTGACAGTACCATGCTGTATCAGATACTATAGCCTTGTAGCATAGCTTGAAGTCTGGTAAATTGATGTCTCTCAATTTTTTCTTTTTGCTTAAGATTTCTTTTGCTCTATGGGGTCTTCTCTGGTTCCATACAAAGCATAGAATTGTTTTTTCTAGAGCTGAAAAAAATGATGTTGGTATTTTAATAGAGATTTCATTGAATCTGTAGATCACTTTGGGTAGTGTAGACATTGTAACAATGTTGATTCTGCTGACCCATGAGCATGCTATGGTTATCCACCACCTGTGTATGTCCTCTGCTCTTTCCTTACTCTTCTTTTTTCATTTGAGTCCTTTCCTGGCTTTGGTATCGAACTGATGTTGGCTTTGTAAAACAGGTCTGGGACGATTACTTTCTTCTCTATGTTGTGGAATAATTTCTGCAAAATGGGTACTTGTTAATCTTTGTAGGTCTGGTAAAATTTGAGTGTGAAACTATCTTGTCCAGGCCTTTTTTGTTGTTGTTGTTGGAAGATTTTTTTATTACAGCTTCAGTTTTGGTACATGATATTGAGCTGTTCAGGAATTCTACTTCTTCCTAATGGAGCCGTAGGCATTTAAGGTTATGAATTTTCCTCTTAGGACTACTTTAGCTGTATCCCACAGATTTTGATAACTTATGTCCCCTTTATCATTTAGTTAAGAGAAACATTTGATTTCCACCTTAATTTCCTCCTTCTCCTGACTATCATTCAGCAGTAGGTTGTTTACTTTCCATGACTTTGTGTAGAGATGGGTGTTTCTGCTGGAGTTGATTTCTAATTTTATTCTACTCTGGTCTAAGAAGATGTATGGTATAATTTATATTTTTTTCCATTTTTTGAGACATGTTTTGTGGCCTAGGATGTGATCAGTCTTAGAGAATGTCCCATGAGGTGATAAGAACCTATATTCAGTGGTTTTGGGGTAGAATGTTCTGTAAATGTGTGTTAGGCATGTTTGTTCTAGCATTCTGTTTAGGTCCATTGCCTTTGTGTTTATTTTATGTTTGGAGGATCTGTCCTTTTCTGTCAGAGGGGTGTTGAAGTCTTTATGGTGCTGCTGTTTATCATTTTCTTAGATCAAGTAGGATTTGCTTTATGAATCTGTGCACACTTGTGTTGGGTGTATAAATATTTATAATTGTTGTGTCTTCTTGAGTTTTCCCTTTATGATTATATAATGACCATCTTTTTCATTATTTTTGTTGATTTGAAGACTATGGTATCTGATATGAGAAATGCTGCACCAGCTTTCTGTTGGTTTCCATTTGCATGGAATATTGTTTTTCATGTCTTCACCTTGAGTCTGAATGAGTCCTTTTTGGTTAGATGTGTTTCCTGGAACAGCAGATACTTGGCTTGTATTTTTTAACCATTTATCCAGACTGTGTCTCTTGAGTGGGGAGTTCAAACCATTCACATTTATTGAAAGAATTGATAAATTGGGTGGATTTCTGTTCATCCTGTTGAGTTGGACTTTGTTTTATCTCTTGAGCCATTCTGGTATCTGGCCTTTGACCTGTAGCTTTTGGGCAATTTTACACTGGTGGGTGTCAGTTGTATTAATCCGTGTATAATACTGTTCTTAGTACTTCCTGAAGGGCAGGTCTTGTCTTAACAAATCCCTCAGTGTGTGCTTATCTGAGAAAGTCTTTTATTTCCCCTTCATATATAAAACTTAATTTTGGAGAATACAGAATTCTAGGCTGGCCATTATTATTATTATTTTTTTTTTTTTTTTTTTGAGAAGACTGAGAATGGGGCCCCATCACTTCTGACTTATACAGTCTCAGTTGAGAAGTTTGCGGTTAGTCTGATGGATTTTTCTTTGTAAGTTACCTGCTGTTTTCACCTTATGGCTCATAGAAGTACCTGTTTTGTGTTTATTTTGGCCAGTCTGATGATTATATGTCATGGTGTTTGTCTCTTTGTGATGAATCTCCCAGGAGTCCTTTGAGCTTTTGAGCCTGGATATCTGGATTTCTAGCAAGGCCAGAGAAATTTTCCTCATTCCCTGAAGTGGGTTTTGCAACCCTGTGTATTCCTCACCCTCAGGAATGCCTATGATTCTTATGTTTGGCCTCTTTACACAACTTCGTATTTCTTGTAGATTTTTCTTGCTCTTCTCATTTCTGTGCTGTATCTCTGTGACTGACTTGTTTAATTGAAAGATGTTACCTTCAGGCTCTGAGATTCTTTCTTCTTCCCGATATAACATATTCTAAATGCTTTCCACCATGTTTTGTAATTCCTTGAGTGAATTTTTCATTTCCAGATGTTCTGTTTCATTTTTCCTTAATAATTCAACTTCTTTCGTGCTTCTTTCATTCAGTCCTTGTAGTGTTTTTGTGGTTTCTCTGTGTTATGTTTCCATTTTATCTTGTATTTCATAGAGCTTCCTTGTAATCCATGTTTGAAATTCTTTATCTGTCATTTCAATATTCTGATTTTGGTTGGTATCCCTTGTTAGACAGCTGGTGTTCCCCCTTTGGGGGTGTCCTTTCACTCAGGTTCTTCATACTTCCAGAGTTCTGTCTCCAATTTCTTCTCATCTGGAGCTGCTGTTGCTTTTTACTTTTGGATTTTCCTGTGTTTAGATGGTGACATGCCCAATTTAATCTCTGAGTCAGTAGGTGGTGCTTGAGGGTGAGAATCAACCACACCCTGTATGATTGAGTTGGTAAATGTTATAAAGCACATGCAAATTGGCCTCTGTGTCAGTAGGTGGCACTTGCCAAAGGAATAAGCTGCAATATAGGTTTTGGGTCTTGTGATCGGCCGTGGTTCCCCAGGAGACAATCTCTAATGCCCCAGTTGGTGGATGGGGCCCTGGAACTTTCAGATGTGTCCCTTATTCTCCACCACAGAAGAAGCAGGTGGGGGAATGACACTGGGTGGTGCTGGGTAGGTTGACCTTGCCTTCAGGCTCCACTAATGCTGGCAAAGGATTTGCTTCAGAAGGGGCCAAAGTGCATTACACTCCTCTGGGTAAAGGTGCCAAGAAGGGGCTGAAGGGGCCCCACTCAACCAGAAAGTCTGCATGTGGAGGTGGGGCTGTCTGAGACCTGCAATCTGGCAGTCTGGAGCAGAGCTCCCTCCTTTCCACCCTCCCCTATCCCACGGTTTCTCCTGGGCCTCTGCTGGCAGCAGGACCTCAAGCTAGCCAAGCTCCCCTATGACTGATGCGGGCTGAGGGGTTCCCTGCCCTGGATCCCAGACTAAGGTGGGAGCATGCCCCTCCTGTGGGAGGAGGGGTACCCCAGAAGCATGCTACAGCTAGGACCACCCCTGCACTCTTCCTCCTGATCTGCCCCTACAGACACCCACACCACTCAAGACTAATTCACAAATATCCCCTCTGTGACCCTGGGCAATGTGATTCAGACCCGGGTGTACAGGATCTGGCCTGTGGGTCCATTCCTAGGGCCCCAGAAATGAATTCCTGACCATGCTAGGGAAAAGGATTGTGGTGCTAACTCACCCACATAGTGCCAAAGCTGGTTTGATGTCCTCCTCCATGTCAGAGAATGTCCCACTCTGATGGGGCTGTCAGGCAAGCAGCAGCAGGGAGTGCTGGCAGGCAGGGAGTTCACAGTCTGAGCACCACCTCAATCCTCTGCAGGACCTCAAAAATAAAGGTTGGAGGCCCACTCCCTGTGGAGGCCTCCATGTGGTGGCTCAATTGTCTCTCAGCAGCCATGGGTAGGAGAGGGGAAGGGGAGACACAGAGTGTGGGTGGAGGAAAGTCTGCAATCTGTTTTTCTCTGACACACTCTCTGGGAAGCAGTCCATCCAGAATGACTGAGTTCTGGAGTCATGCAGATCACCCAGGACCCCCTGGACCCCTGTCGCTCCTGCAGTCTGTACCAGAGTTGGGACATGTCTGTGTGGGAATGAGCAAGACAGAACCTGAGGAGTTCAAGCACCCTGGGGAGGAAAAAGGTGCACAATGGGTAGAGAAGCAATACGATGCCTTTTGTCCAGCTTGGGTCTGTGGTGCAGGGGGCACATTGGGGTTGCTGGGAGCCTGGTGACCTGTCTGCAAGAAGCTTTCTGCTCATTGGCAACAGCATTATCTATGCTCATGTGGACAGAAGTTCTCTCCAGAATCTTGGGAGCCCACCAACAGTCCAAGATGCAAACAAAGAGGAAATTAACAACTCCACCTACCCTTCTCACTGGTCTCTCAGCCTCTTGGTTCTTAATCACCACTGATACCTTTCTCCTTCCAGTTCTGCTTCATAAGCTGTTCCTGTGGAGTCTCCTGTAGGATCTGGCACCCTTTCGTTCATACCCTCATCCAGTCTTCATTGTCTGTTTGTTATTCTCTTTCATCCAGAACTTCTCCTTATTACTGAGATGCTCTGACTGGTGGTGTTTCTGGTCTGCTATCTTGGCTCCTCCACCTCTTTTATTTATTAGCAGAATTTTTTTTTTTAGTTTTGTACATATTGTAGCATATTTCAGGACTTCATTAAACTTTAAGCTGTATTATTGAATAATATTTTGATGTACACTTTTAATACAATCTTGACCAAGTTCAGTAGAATTTTTTACAGAAATAGTAAACACTATTTTAAAATTCATTTGGAACCACAAAATACCCTAAGTAGCTAAGCAATTTTGACAAAGAACAAAGATAAAACCTTCATGCTATCCACTATCTTATTTCAAAATATACTTCAAACCTATAGTAATCAAAACAGCATGGTCTTATCTTAAAAAGACACATTGATCAATGCAACAGCATAGAGAACCCAGGAGTAAAATCATGTATTTACTATCAGCTGATGTTCACCAGTGATTCTAGTAAGACACAATAAGGACCAGACCATCTCTGCAATAAATGGTGCTGGGGAAACAAGATGTGCACAAGCAAAAAATAAAATGGTGACCTTATCTTCCAATATGTACAAAAATAAACTAAAGTGAATTAAAGCCTTCAATGTAATATCTGAAGCTGTAAAATGACTAGAAAAACAACATAGCAAAAAAACTTCTTGACTTTAGTCTAGACAATAATTTTTGCATATAACCTAAAAAGCACAGGCAACAAAAGCAAAAAAAAAAAAAATGTGGAATATCTTCATCCATCCATCCCTTCACTTTCAGTCTGAGTCTTCTTGCAGGTACAGTGAGTCTCTTGTGGGGAGCATATCATTGGGTATGGTGTTGTTCTTTATTTATTCCACTACTCTGTCTTTATTTGATGAATTTAATCCATTTACATTCAGTGTGATTATTGATAGGTAAAGACTTACTATGGCCATTTTGTGAATGCTTTTCTAGTTGCTTGTGGATCCTTTCTTTATCCTCACTTCTTTTTTTACTTTTCTTTTCTTTTCTTTTTTTCTTTTTCTTTTTCTTTTTTTTTTTTTTGAGACAGCATCTCATGCTGTTGCCAGGCTAGAGTGGTGTGGTATCAGCCTAGCTCACAACAACCTCAAACTCCTGGGCTTAAGCAATCCTTCTGCCTCAGCCTCCCGAGTACCTGAAACTACAGGCATGTGCCACCATGCTCGACTAATTTTTTTCCATATATATTTTTAGCTGTCCAAATCATTTCTTTCTATTTTTAGTAGAGACAGGGTCTCACTCTTGCTCAGGCTGGTCTCAAACTCCTGACCTTGAACGATCCTCCTGCCTCGGCCTCCCAGAGTGCTAGGATTACAGGTGTGAGCCACCGCACCCGGCCTATCCTCACTCCTAACACCAAATATGTTTTAAAAAAGAAATTAGACAAATACTTTTAATAAGGGTTATTTAAGCAAAGAATGATTCATGAATCAAGTAGTGCTCAGAACTAAGAGATTTACAGTGCTCCACTGCAGCAGCACAGGCAGTGAGCTTTTCTGTGTAGGAAAGATGAAAAAAAATGTACTTGATTGCCCTGGAGCAGAAATAACCTAGTCAGAGTTTAGTTGGTGGTTTATAATTAGTAACGTCTCTAGTTTTATTTTACTCTTTACTTGGGATTCTGGTTTGCTTACATAGGAACCTAAAGCACGAGGGCTATGTCAGTCTACTGATGCCTGTTAGAGATTTTGTAAACACTTATATCTATTTATTTTGCATGCCATTATGTAGCCATTGAGCCAACTCTTTAAAAGTTGAATCTGTCATTCCTAAATTCCACTGGTAACCTTTACTTCCAATAATTGACCACAGCATACCTGCTATTTCACATCATTGATGACTCAGGTGACATTTAGGCATCAAAGATTTATGAACCCCTCCTCTAATTCTTTCACTTCCAAAATAAAGCTTTTGCCACATTTCAGTAAGTCAGAGTCATTCTAGTAAATTTTACTTCCAATGCAACTTTATCAGGTGTCCCATGACCACTCTCAGCATAAATAATTTACTATAAGAACTCAAGGAACTCAGAAAAGCTGTTACATTCATGGCTATAGCATAAGATGAAAGTGGGAATGATGAAGATAAACTTGATCTGTATTATTTATCTCTAAGAGTGCCCAGGGGCTTCACACTTAGTCCAAGGACACTGGGTCACTGCATTTCATACATGTGCTGAGATGTGCATTTAGATTTATAATTTTTGGGTATCAGATAGCACCTAATTCTCCTTTACATTCAGACTAACCTATACAACTTCTATGGGTTTTTCTTTCACTTTTCCTATTCTGATTCTCCTAGGTTTGCACTGCTTTTAGATCTCATGACTATTTTATGTTGAGTTCTCCAGATTTACCCAATAAAAAATACAAGACACACAGTTAAGTTTAAAATTTTGAAAAACAAATAACTTTTTAGTAAAACTATGTTTGGATATTTGCATGCAATTTTCTATGCAATAATTATTATATATATGCATATGTATTTATTTATCTAAAATTTATACTTAATGGTCGGCCTTATATGTTTACTGTTAACCCCAATTCATAGAAATCATAGTTCTCCCCAGTCCAAGCTCAGCACCAATGCCCTCCAGAGTCTCATTGGAGAAGGAGGTCACATGAAGATCTAACAGATTTACTCTTTCAGTATGTGACATTTACATCTTGGGGCCATGAAGTAGAGCCTGTGAGCTGGATATCCCTTGGGGGTCAGGGAAAAAAATACTAAAATGATTATCTATGTTATTTTGTCTAATATTTTTATTATCTTTTTTGGTGTATGGCCTACAATATATGTAGAATAATAATAAAATCATTCAGATATATGGTTATTAAAAAATTCCACATATATTTGTGGTTATGCCCAAACATTGTTTAACTTGTACTAGACTGTGAACCTTAAAATATGGAGACCATTGAGCCTTTAAGTTAAAATTCTCTCAGTGCTTGTCTTAGAGAAACATGGAAACAGCTTCCAACTGAGTGGAAGGTGCAGATGTGTGTTGTTGGGAACTATGAGTAGCTTGGTTCTGGCAGATAAAATCAATATATTCCTTTACTGGATTAAGCATTTTGAGAAAGTAAAAAAAAAAAATTTAATTAACTATGCAATTTCCCCTTTATAAACTCATACATATCAGGTGATCCCCCCACCTCCGTGGAATTTTGCTATAGCTGAATTAAATGTGTAATACTCGCTCAGTAATCTAGATGCTTAGAAATATGGTGCAAGTTTTTTACCATATATACTATATGACTGTATGGGTTTTCTATGTTTTACTGAGTTAGATGTACTGTGCACACTTATGTACAAATGGACAGAAAAAAAAATAAAGTAGCAATTATCAGGGCAAAATAAAAATCCAGATCTGCATCACCAAAGCTATTGCACACTTCTAAGTGAGATGTAAAGCATGAAGCAAACACGTTGGAAAGTAAAATTCCATTATATTAAAAAATCAGGTGGTTTTAGAGGAATGTTTTGCCTCAGACATGATTTTCTGAGTATGAGCCAAGAATATCAAATGTCACATTATCTACATTGCCTTATGTATTTATACTTCTGGGACATTAATTTTAAGTGGTGTTAAAAACAATTGAACCCTCTTCCATCTCAGAAGAGGAATAGAGTGAGTGTAGAAATTTTCTTTTTTTAGCATCATGCGACAGAATTTTTCTAAACCCAGTATCAAATTGATTTGAGGTCAAGAGAAATAACATGAGAACATAATTTCTAAATCGTTCTGTGTAATTTCACAGAAGATTCTAATACAAAGATATCTTTATTTAGACATGAGGAAAATCCATGCTAAAACCTCCAACAAACTAGGCATAGAAGGAACATACCTCAAAATTATAAAACCCAAATATGAAAATGCTAAAGACTGCACAAAAAGACCCCTGGAATTGATAAACAAATTCAGCAAAGTCTCAGGTTACAAAATCAATGTACACAAATCAGTAGCATTTCTATTAATATATACTAATAACCATCAAGATGAGCGTCAAATCAGGAACTCAATACCATTTGCAATAGCTGCAAAGAAAATAATATACTTAGGAAGAGACTTAACAAAAGAGGTTAAAGATCTCTATAGGAAGAACTACAAAACATTGATGAAAGAAGTCACAGATGACGCAAACAAATGGAAAAGCACCACTCACTTATGGATTGGTAGAATCAACCTTATTAAAATATCCTTATAGTCCAAAGTGTTTTATAGATTTAATGTAACCCCAATCAAAATATTTCTGTCATAGTTCACAAACCTAGAAACAAATAATCCTAAATTTCTTTTGGAACCAAAAAGAGCCCAAACAGACAAAGCAATCTTAGGTAAAAAGAATAAATCTGGAGGCATCACATCACCTGACTTAAAATTATACTAAATTATAATAAAAATTGGCTATAGTAACCAAAATAGCATGTTCCTGGTTTAAAATTAGAGACACAAACCAATGGAAGAGAATAGAGAACACAGAAATAAAGCCATCAACAAACAACCAAGTGATCTTTGACAAAGGAGACATCAACATACACTGGGAAAAGGAAACTCTATTCAATAAATCATGCTGGGAATATTTGGTAGCCACATGCAAAAGAATAAAAGAAGGCCCCTATCTCTCACCGTATTAAATAATTATTCAAGATGGATTAAAGACTTAAATGTAAGGCAGGAAACCATAACAATTCTAGTAGAAGATGTACGAAAAACTCTTTAGACATTGGCCTAGGCTAAGAATTTATGACTAAGGACCGAAAGTCATATATAGCAAAAATAAAAAATGGAACTCAATTAAATTAAACGTTTTGCACAGCAAAGGAAATAATCAACAGAGTGAATAAACAACTTACAGAATGGAAGAAAATATTCACAAACTATACATCCCACAAAGGACTGATATCCAGAATCTACAAAGAACTCAAAAAAGTCAGCAAGAGAAATACAAACAACCCCATCAAAAAGTGGGCAATAGACATGAACAGAAGTTTTTTTGAAAGAAGATAGACAAATAGTCAACAAACACATGAAAAAATGCTCAACATCACTAATCATCAAGGAAATGCAAATTAAAACTACAATGAGATACCTCCTTATCAGAATGGCCATAATTAAAAAGTAAAGGAAAAAAATAGATGCTGGTGTGGGTGCAGAGAGAAAGTAATGGTAATCCACACTTGGTGGAACTTCAAATTAGTACAACCTCTATGTAAAACAATATGGAGATTCCTCAAAGAAATAAATATAGACCTACCACTTGATCCAGCAATCCCACTGCTGGATATCTACCCAAAGGAAATTAAGTCATTTTATTAAAAAAAAAAAAAAAGACACTTACACTCTAATGTTTATTGCAGTGCAATTCAAAATTTCAAAGATAGGGAATCAGTATCCCTTATGAGTGGATATTTTTTTCTTCCCATGGTTCCTCAGTTTGTCTTTGAGTAGTAATCTGCTGTTCTCTAGTGTGTTTCTTCTAATGTGACCCAGACCAATGTGCTATTACTAAGACTGCTCACATTTCTTCACAAGCTACATTGTCTGGAGCCTTTATTTCATGTTGCCACTACTCACACATGTCTCCTTTGTAAAAATTATGCTGCTCTCAGGTACACATATCATAACTCTCCTGTTAAGGCAAAAGCACTCTTAGTACATTTACCATACCAGCCTCTTCTAAAGATCATCCCTAGAGAAATGGGCCACCCAGACCAATCTGCTGCTGGTGAGTTATTTTGTGGTCATGTGCTGGGCGGACTTGAGCATCTCATCCTTCTCATACCTGTTAAGGAAATATGACCCAGTCATCCCGTGTCCAGATGCTTTTGGACAATGTCTATTCCACTGTGGGTCCTTTGGTGTTAATCAGTTCTCATAAAAGGATAATTAATATTCTGTAAAATATGCAATAGAAGTGTCATGGATTTTTTAGCAAATTTTAGCAATTGATACTAAAAATAATCTGAAGAATATGTTCTGCCATTAGTTAAATTATTCAAGTAGCAAAGAATTTGATATTTGAATTAATTAAATTGGGTGGAGTTGCACTTTTATTATATCTAAATACTTTTTAATGTGATGCAGCTAAGGACAGGATAGTTTCTTTAGTTCAATTTTAGCCCTGTATTTCTGCAAGTTTCTTATGTTTAATTTTGATTCCCTAAGCTTCATATAAAACAACATTTCTACCTTCTTGAGATGTATACTCCAGAAACTCCTGTTGGCAATAAAATCTCTCATTTTTTGTAGTTTTGAAATTCATCTACTTTACTGTTTATTAAAAATGTTTTAGCTAAGTATACAATTATGGGTTGAACAATAATTTCTCTCATCACTCTATGTTTATTTCTCTGTTTTCTGGCTCTACACAGGCTGTGTTAATTTTCTTCTCACCTTTTAAGGTTATCTCTCTTTTTCTTTCATGGATTTTGTAATAAGTTTCTCCCTGTTTTTTGGTGTTATGCAGTTTGAATTTTTTTTTTTTATGGAGCCTGCAGGAGGCACAGACCCCAAGGCTTTGCACCCTGGCAACCATGTACACGGAGTAAAACTAAAAACAAGTTCTGAACCAGGCCCTGAAGACTGTGTGGGGGTGGGCGAAGGAGAATGGAAACTCTGCAGTGTGCAGACCTGGGGTTCGCGACCCCCAGGGAGGCTTTTCCTCAGGAACCGCCCGGGCCTGTCAGGGAAGATGGGGCGGAATCCTGAGAATGCCGCCCCCACGGTGCTGACGGGGAGGGACCGCGGCCCGGGGCTACCACTCTGGAGACAGGGCTGTCCCCCGCAGAGCGCGAGGCCCCGTCTACGGAGAAAGAGCACCAGAGCCTGAGCCAGAAGGCGCTGGGGGGACTCACCACAGCTGCGGGCGGGGACACGAGGCCGCCGCCCCAACCTCTGCGCACAACCTTCTCTCCTGAAGGAAATAAAGCCGGGGCCTTCCGGCCGCTGTGGTCTGCCGGCCGCAGGAAGTTGCCGGCGCCGCTTTTGCCGCGGGGGCCTCTGTCGGGGACCCCGCGAGGAGCACCGCCACCGCCGCCCCCGCTCTCCCCGCAGCCCGCGCTCCCGCCGCGGTCCGGTCCCGGCGCCCCGCCCGCTCCGCCCGCGAGGGGCCCCGCGACCGCCCCGCTTCCAGCCCGGGCGGCGCCGCCCCCTCCGCGGGGAGCCGGCGGCCTCCGCCCCTCCCCGAGGGGCCGCGGGGGTGAGCGCGGGAGGTGGGCTCCCCCGTACCAGTTCTCCCAGCCCAGCCTCTCGGCCTGCTTCGTGTCACACTGAGGGTTCACGGAACAGTTTCCCGTCCCGCTCCTCCTCTGTTCCCTCTTCGCGGAGCGGCGCTAATTGCCGTACCAACGGGAATCCCAAGGACGGTACCTCCCCAGTATCGAAGGCATCGTGAAGAATGAGCAATGGATTGTTCCATGGCAACAAGGAAATCGAGTGCACCTGGGATGACAAAGAGGCATAGGGGTGTGACAGAAATTAGTGGCATGCCCCTACTGTGTAAAGTCTGTGGGGCTGCGGCGTCAGGATTCCACTATGGAGCTCTCGCTTTGGAAAGCTATGGGGGTTTCTTTCAGAGAAGTATTCAACAAAACATCCAGTACAAGAAGCGCCTGAACAATGAAAACTGCTCTGTAAGGAGAATGAATAGGAACGAATGTCAGCAATGTCACTTCAAAAAGTGTTGGTCTGTTGAAATCTCAAGAGATGCTGTTTGGTTTGGTCATATTCCTAAACGTGACAGAGGATGATAATTGAAATGCAAAGTGCCATGAAGACCATAATGGACAGCATCTCCCCATAGACCTATCAGCTGTGTCGCACTTAAACTGGGGAAGTTACACTGAAGTATAATCACACTGAATGTTAAACTTCTTTACCTGCCAAAACCAAAAGCCATTTTATCTCCCTGTGGTATAAATATAATATGATGCATATTCACAAGTATGGATGACTTAGAAAGTAATCCTTTTGGTAGAAACTCTGTTGAATGATGGAAATATTGTTACCACCATGAGACTATTTAATGTGGTAATTGGAGACTTTGGGAATTAGGAGATCTCCTCGTCTGCATTTTACTCTGCCTCTGTTAAAGTTATATGATCCTGGGCAGGTTACATGGTTGTGGAAAATGAGAATTGATAATGTTCCCAAGGCCCTACCTCACAGAGATACTAAAAAAGTCTATAAGGCATATTTAGCTCTTAGGAGACAGGTATTATGGAAATAAGGTAAAATTTTTGTTATACTTATCCATAATGATCTTCCTTTCTTATCTCTAAACACTTCTGGGAAATCATTTCACAGTCCATACCAACCATATTATTCAGGGTTCTTGTGTAAGTGTGGGGTATCATACTAATATGCACATATTCAAAGTTTATGAGTACATCAAATACAGAGTACATGTGCATAATGTTTGTGAACATAAATATAAATATATTTTACAATATTTTATTTTTATTAATTTTTAATTATTATGGATACATAATAGGTTTAAATATTTATAGGGTACATGTGATGTTTTGGCATACAATGTATAATAATCAAATCAGGGCAATCATCACCTCACGCATTTATCTTTTTTTTAGGGTTATAAAGTTTAATATATACTTTCTTATTTTTTTTTATTTCAGGAAATTATGGGGGTACAAACATTTTGGTTACTTATTATCACTGCCACATCCCAACCATGATTTGAGACTTGCCCTTTCCCCTCCTACAATGCTCACCACCTCCATTAGTTTTGAGTTTACCCACCCCCAACCCCCCTACCACCAAAGAATATTACTACTGTACTCAAGCAATTATTATTTATTTATGTTAGAAACATTCCAATTCCACTCTTTTATTTTAAAATGTGCCTTATTATTGATTTTACTCACTTTTTTGTGTTATCAAAACTTCACAAACTTCATAACATTTTAAACTGCAAAGAAATTTATCATACAATAAACAAGAGGTGTCAAAAGACTCAAATTAGGTGCATTTGATCTGCTGATGACATATAACCATTGCTTTAGAATGTCTATACCGTAGAATATCGAATTTCTACTCTATTTTTGTTTATTGAACCAATATAATGTAAAAGTGCAACAGCCTATTGAGTCCAAATTTCAAAAAATATGTATTTTATTGTTCATCTTTGCTAAAATCTTTGGTTCAAGATACTAGTTGCTTAAAATTTCATTCGTATCCTCACCTTGTGCTAAAAAAGGATGTACTGCTGCCCCTCATGCACATGCTATAGGTCAGTGACAAAGAATTTTAATTTTTTATGGAGAACTATTAATGTTTAAGAAAACTGTGTTTAATATGATGGCATGGGTATGTGCGCTCACATGTATGTTTTGATTCCACCTTTTTCTACACCACAAGGATTTTCTCAAATTAAATTTAATCTGTAATTTAAAAAATCATTTAGTGTGTGACCAAGAACCTTTGAAATGGTGTAGTCAAAAACATGTCATCCACATTTCTACTAGTGTGCTTTAGCACATAGGTAAGATCAGCCTGTGTATATGGCCATAAGAGAAATAGCCAAAGTTGATGATTTTATGTATGACATTATTTTCCCTGGAAAATATAAATTAATTGGATTTTTTGGTAAAGATTGCCTTCTATATAAATCCAGATAGTATAAATTTTCAAAAATGATAAAAGCTTACTTTATTGTACTAAGCCCGTTACTTTTATGATGTGTGAGTAGAATGCCTCATTTTGTAATCATATTTAACTTGTTTCAACCGGGACTTGACTTTATGTGGCACAAGTTAAGTAAATTATAAAAAAAAGTTAAACGTTCTCATTATGAAAGAGGAAAGTGATGGCGATTTCTGTAATACAATATAAACCATAATTGTGATATACCTTAAGTAGATATGACTTTTATGGGGCATGCCATATAGTTGTGTGAATTTTTTACATGATAGCATAATGGTTTTCCAATTAGTTTTTCTAAGATAAGTGTATAGTTTTCTTCCACGAGAGATAGAAACAGCTTTTTGAGGTAATATTGAAAGCCTCAATGATCATGTTGATTCTTAATTTTTGCCTTTTGTATAAGCCTCTTTATAATATGTTATTTTAAAAAACAGTTAAGTCTTTAGGAATGTATAATCAGAATTATATTAGTTTTGCTTTAGTTAGGTTCAATATATATATATATATGTACACATTTCAATATAGGCATATAGATTTGCATTGTGTCTACTAAAATTTCATTTGAATAAATTCTCCCTGTGGGTAATGGAAAACAGAATAGTTCATATTCTACTTAAAGCATTTCTAGAATCAACTCACAACAGTCTCCCTCTCTGGACAAAGGAAGCAACATACCTAGATTGTTTCACAGCCTAAGAAGAGTGTACAAGGTGTGCTGTTAGCCAGATTAAAGCTGTGACAAAAGACCTAACGATAGATCAAGATGGGAAGGGGTCAGCAGAAAAATATGGGGAGCACAAAAAACCAAATGGAAACCTCGCCCCCAAAGAGAAATACCAGCTCTCTTCCAATTGACACAAACCAGATTCAAAATACCAACATGTTACCAGAAGAGTTTCAGTTATGGATTATAAATAAGCTGAATAATATACAAGAAAAAGTGGATAACCAACACAAAGAAACCACAAAAAAAATCCAGGATTTGGAAGAAAAATTCACTAAGGAAATTGAAATATTGAAGAAAAACCAAACTGAACTCCTAGAAATGAAGAATTTATTCAAGGAGCTACAAAACACAGTGGAAAGTCTCAAGAACAGGGTAGATCAAACAGAAGAAAGAATCTCAGAGATTGAAGATAACTCTTTCCAATTAAATAAGTCAGTCACAGAGATAGAGCAAAGAAATAAGAAAAAAGATCAGAGTCTACAAGAAATGTGAGATTATGTGAAGAAGCCTAACGTGAGAGTTATTGGCATCCCTGAGGGTGAAGAAGACAATAAGCAAGGGATGGATAAGCTATTTGAAGACAATAGAGGAAAATTTCCCAGGCCTTGCTAAAACTCTAGATATACAGGTTCAAGAAGCTCAAAGAGCCCCTGGGAGATTCATAGCAAATAGGAAAACACCACACCACGTAGTCATCAGACTGACCAAAACATCCACTAAAGAGACCCTTCTTCTAGCTGTAAGGAGAAAGAAACAAGTAACATACAAAGGAAGGCCCATTAGAATTATGCCAGATTTCTCAACTGAAACCTTACAAGCAAGAAGAAGTTGGGGCCCCATTCTCACTTTTCTGAAACAGAATAATGCCCAGCCTAGAATCTTGTACCCAGCTAAGCTAAGCTTTCTATATGAAGGAGAAATTAAGACATTCTCAGATAAACAAGGACTGAGGGAATTCACTAAGACAAGACCAACCCTCCAAGAAGTACTCAAGAGAGAGTTACACATGGATCAGCACAAGAAAGACCCATGAATGTAAAACCACCCAAGAGCTAAAGATCAAACTCCAGCCACTACAATGGCTCAAGAGAGAAAACATAGCAATGAAGATATACCCAACAAGATGAACAGAAATCTGTCCCACTTATCAGTTCTCTCAATAAATGTTAATGGCCTGAATTCCCCACTCAAGAGACACAGACTGGGCCAATGGATAAAAAACCACAAACCAAGTATCTGCTGTCTTCAGGAAACTCACCTAACCTGCAAAGATGCACTTAGACTGAAAATAAAAGGATGGAAATTGATATTTCAAGCAAACGGTAGCCAAAAGAAAGCTGGTGTGGCAGTTTTAATTTCCAATAATTTAATTGTTAAACCAAAAAAAGTAATAAAAGACAAAGATGGTTACTACATACTGGTGAAAGGCACAATTCAACAAGACATAACCATACTTAATATATATGCACCCAACTTAGGCGCACCCAGATTCATAAAGCAAACCCTACTTGATCTGAACCAAATGATAGACAATACTGTAATAGCTGGAGATTTTAACACCCCACTGACAGCACAGGACAGATCCTCCAAACAGAAAATAAGCAAAGAAACAGTAGACTTAAATAGAATGCTAGAATAAATGGGCCTGACTGACATCTACAGGACATTCTACCCGAAATCCACTGAATATACATTCTTCTCATCAGCTCATGGGACATTCTCTAAGATTGACCATATCCTAGGACATAAAGCATGTCTTAAAAAATTTTAAAAAATAGAAATCATATCATCTATCTTCTCAGATCACAGTGGAATAAAAGTAATAATGAACCCTGACAGAAACTCTCATTCCTATTCAAAGCCATGGAAGCTAAACAACCTTCTCCTGAATAACTATTTTGTAAAGGAAGAAATCAAGTCAGAAATCAAAACATTCTTTGAATTGAATGATAAAGGAGACACAACTTATCAAAATCTATGGGATGCAGCTAAAGCAGTCCTGAGAGGAAAATTCATTTCCATAAATGCCTATTTCAAACAGACAGAAAACTTACAAATAGACAATCTAATGAATACAGTCAAAGAGCTGGAGAAAGAAGAACAGACTGACCCCAAACCCAGCAGAAGGCGAGAAATTATTAAGATCAAATCAGAACTGAATGAAAAGGACAACAAAAATACCATAAGGGAAGTTAATAAAACAAAAAGTTGGTTCTTTGACAAGATAAACAAAATAGACACACCACTGGCTAGACTAACCAAGAGCAGAAAAGAAAAATCTTTAATAACTTCCATCATGAACATGAAAGGAGAAATCACAACCGATGCCACAGAGATACACGATATCATCTATGAATTCTACAAAAACCTTTATGCACACAAACTGAAAAATGTGGAGGAAATGGACAATTTCTTAGAAACACATAGCCTTCCCAAGCTCAATCAGGAAGAAATAGAATTCCTGAATAGACCAATATCAAGAACTGAAATTGAAACAGCAATAAAAAACCTTCCCAAAAAGAAAAGCCCTGGTCCAGATGGGTTCACACCCGAATTTTACCACACATACAAGGATGAACTGGTACCCATCCTACATAAACTATTCTCCAATATTGAGAAGGATGGAATTCTCCCCAACACATTTTACCAAGCCAATATAACATTGATACCAAAACCAGGAAAGGATGCAACAAAAAAAGAAAACTACAGACCAATTTCTCTTATGAACAATGATGCAAAAGTTCTCAGTAAAATTCTAGCAAATCATATCCAAGTGCTTATTAAAAAAATAATTCATCATGACCAAGTAGGCTTCATCCCAGAGATGCAGGGGTGGTTCAACATATGAAAATCTATAAATGTAATTCACCACATAAATAGAAGCAAAAATAAAGACCATATGATCTTCTCAATAGATGCAGAAAAAGCATTTGACAAAATTCAACACACTTTTATGATAAGAACGCTTAACAAAATAGGCATAAAGGGGACCTACTTAAAAATAATACAAGCCATATATGACAAACCCACAGCCAACATCATACTGAATGGGGAAAAATTGAAAGCATTCCCACTTTGAACTGGAACCAGACAAGGCTGCCCACTGTCCCCATTACTTTTCAACATAGTATTGGAAGTCCTTGCGAGAGCTATCAGACAAGAGAGCAGAATCAAGGGTGTCCAAATAGGGACAGAAGAGATCAAACTCTCACTCTTCGCTGATGATATGATGTTATATCTGGAAAACCCCAAGGACTCAACCAAGAGACTCCTGAAATTAATTAATGAATTCAGTAAAGTCTCAGGTTACAAAATCAACACACACAAATCAGAGGCATTCATATATGCCAATAACATTCAATCGGAGAACCAAATTAAGGACTCATTACCCTTCTAAATAGCAACAAAGAAAATAAAATATCTAGGAATATATTTAACTAAAGAGGTAAAGGAGCTCTATAGAGAGAACTATGAAACACTGAGGAAGGAAATTGCAGAACATGTAAATAGGTGGAAAACCATACCATGCTCATGGATAGGAAGAATCAACATTGTCAAAATGTCTATACTACCCAAAGTAATCTATAGATTCAATGCAATCCCTATTAAATTACCAACATCATTTTTCACAGATTTAGAAAAAATAATTTTACACTTTGTATGGAATCAGAGAAGACCCCGTATACCAAAAGCAATTAAAACAAAATGGGAGGTATTAATTTGCCAGACTTCAAACTATACTACAAGGCTGTGGTTCTTAAAACTGCCTGGTATTGGCACAAGTCCAGGGACACAGACCAGTGGAACAGAACAGAAAACCCAAATATAAAACCATCCTCATATAGCCATCTAATCTTTGACAAAATAGACAAAAACATACTCTGGGGACAAGAATCCCTATTCAATAAATGGTGCTGGGAAAACTGGATAGACACATGTAGAAGACTGAAACAGGGCCCACAGATTTCACCTCTCACAAAAATCAAATCACGGTGGATAACAGATTTAAACCTTAAATGGGAAACACTTAGAATTCTAGAAGAAAATGTAGGAAAGACTCTTACAGACATTGGTCTAGGCAAAGAATTTATGAAGAAAACCCCTAAGGCAATCACAGCAACAACAAAAATAAATAAATGGGACCTGATTAAATTAAAAAGCTTCTGCACAGCCAAAGAAACAGTCACAAAAATAAACAGACAGCCTACAGAATGGGAAAAAATTTTCACATACTACACGTCAGATAAAAGACCGATAACAAGAATCTATTTAGAACTCAGGAAAATCAGTAAGAAAAAATCAAACAACCCTATCAAAAAGTGGGCAAATGACATGAATAGAAATTTTTCAAAAGAAGATATAAGAATGGCTAACAAACATATGAAAAAATGCTCAACATCCCTGATCATCAGGGAAATGCAAATCAAAACCACAATGAGATATCACTTAACTCCAGTAAGAATGGCCTTTATCAAAAAGTCCCAAAACAATATATGTTGGCATGGATGCAGAGAGACAGGAACACTCATACACTGCTGGTGGGACTGCAAACTAGTGCAACCCCTGTGGAAAGCATTATGGAGATACCTTAAACAGATTCAAGTAGACCTACCATTCGATCCAGCAATCCCATTATTGAGCATCTACCCAGAAGAACAAAAGTCATTCTATAACAAAGACACCTGTACCCAAATGTTTATAGCAGCACAATTCACAATCGCAAAGATGTGGAAACAACCCAAGTGCCCATCAGTCCACGAATGGATTAGTAAACTGTGGTATCATGGAGTATTACTCAGCTATAAGAAATAACGGTGATATGACATCTCTTTGGTTCTCCTGGAGAGAGTTGGAACCCATTCTATTAAGTGAAGTATCCAAAGAATGGAAAAACAAACATCACATGTATTCACCAGAAAATTGCTTTCCCTGATCATCACCTAAAAGTACATCGGGGAAGGGTACCAATTGGATATCAGACTGAGACGGGGGTGGGGGGAGGGGATGGGTGTAGGCCTACATGATAAGTGCATTGCTCACTGTCTGGGGAATGGTCATGCTTGGGGGTGCTGACTCGGGGAGGTGGGGGGTGGGGGGAGGGGATGGAGTTATGACTACATGGTGAGGGCCGGGCGCACTGTCTGGGGAATGGACAGGCTTGGGACTCTGACTCAGGGGGATGGGCGGGACATGGACAATGTATGTAACCTGAGCTTTGGTACCCTCATGAAGAGCTGAAATAAAAGAAAAAAAAATTCAGAAATTAAATAACATCAAGGAGTAAAATAATTTTGAGTATACAAAAAAAAAAGACAGGAAAAAAAAGCATTTCTACATTTGAAAATAGTCCAATATAAAACTTCTGATTCTAAAATTAAACCAGCAGCCTATTACAAGCATATTGATTGATTGATTCATTGGTTATAAACTTACTAACCACAGAGAAGACAACCAATTTAGAAAACTTCTGAGTCAGTGGGATATTGCTGACTAATAATATACCATATAAATTAAGTGATATATTAACTATGATTTTATATTTTAAAGCTAAAATGTGGGCATTATGTCAGCAAACTAAAACATTTTTTTCCTGTGCTTTTGATGCATCTCTTTACATGATTTGAGACAGGACTTAAACTTTTAAAAAGTAATAGCTGAGAGAAAGGGGACATATCTTAAGATGAAATTTGTTCTTCTGGTGATGGTTTAATTATAGATTTAAAAATTAGAAGGAAATTTCAGTGGATTAATTATATGGCTTTCATATCTACATTAAAGGAAATTACCATTGTGAGTTGAGATGATTTATTTTATGTAAACATCATTGTAAAGCAAGGTGTAGACGCTCAGCTAGATTTTTTTTACTGTGCATGACAGTAAACAGTTATCCCAATTTTCTTTTCCAATATGAATTTTGCTGGATGTAAAAAAGAGCTCATCACTTAGAATATAGAATTTTGGGGGGGCTTGGAGAGTGGGGGCCTCTATCAAGAAATTGTTACCTATAAACAAAGATTGACTTGACTTGATACAAAAGATAAATCTTGAAGCAATTATTGAACTAACATAGAAAAATGGCTTTTAAAAAGTGATAGAAATATATTGTTGAAAGGATGTCAGTTAAGTTTATTTTCTACAAACTGTAATTTATGAGTTGATGAAGACATGAATAATATTTTTATCATTCTGAGAAGTAATCTCTACATGGGAAGAAGAGATAATATTTCTGAACAAAAAAAGAAGAGAAAGAAAGAAGAAGAAAGAAGGAGGAAGAAGAAGGAGAAGGAGGAGGAGGAGGACAGGGAAGAGAAGAAGGAGGAGGAGAAAGGAAGAAGGAGAAGAAGAAGAAAGGAACAAAGAGAAAGAAGAAGGAGGAGGAGGAGGAGGAGAAGGAGGAAGAAGAAGAAGGAGAAAAAGAAGAAGAAAAGAAGAAGAAGAAGTAGAAGCAAGAAGGAAGAAGAAGAGAAGGGCGGAGAAGGAGGAGGGAGAAAAAGGAGGAGGAAGAGGAGGAGGAAACCAAAGGTTTACTTTACAGGGCACTGTTGCAAACCCACTTCAGCAGGGAGTTAGGCACAGGGACAAAGTGCATCTCATCACTAGGGGAGGGGCAGGAATGTGCTCTTGTCCCAGCATTGTGTCTGCAGGAGGAGCAGGAAGATCTTTGAAGGTCAACACCTCCACACCCTGGTTCACAGTGCTGGCAAGTCTAAGACTTCATCAGAACATCAGAGATACCCTCACTCCCCTACCCCTCTGCCACCAGGCTAAGAAACATGGAGTAAAAATAACAGTGGAATATAACTGGGCCAAGTTCAAGAGACTGGTAAGTAGCACAAAGGGAAGGCACAGCAAACCTGGGAGATATTAGCAAAATACGATGAAAGGAATCTGAATTCTCTGGTGCTCATAAGTTTATCACTGCAACAAATTTTAATCACAGCCTAACTCCTGTCTACATTAGCAGAAACCCACACTAAGCCCTATCTTAGGGAAAACTGCTCATTAATAACCTTAAAACTTATTTACACCTGAGATGCTATCCTGTACAACATATACTGCTTTCAACAAAAATTACAAGGCATCAATTCTATTTTTATTTTCAAAATTGATTTGATCATATGATTTGCTTTGCTTTCACGCATGAATTTTAGGGTCATTTGGCCAATTTATGTAAAAAGACCCTTGAAATTTCAACAGGAATTGCATTGAATCTGCAGATCTCCTTGTGGAATATTGTGATCTTGTCAAATTAAGTTGTGTTATCTTTGAATATTACCTGTCTTTCTATTTATTTAGATCTTTCAATTTTTTAAACTTTACACTGGACAAGTCTTAAAGTTCTTTTGTTAAATTTAAAGTATTTTTGAGGTATTGTGAATGGAATTGTCTCTTGATTTCGTTTTGAGGTTGTTCATTGCCAGTTTACAAAAGTTCTATTTTTTATATTGCTCTTGTAACCTGCAACCTTGATGAATTAATTTATTAGTTCTAGTATTCTTTTTATGTGTGAATTCCTTAGAAATCAATATATACAGGAAAATGTCACCTGCATAGGCTTCCAAACTGGAGGCCATTTGCTTTCTTTGTTGTAGGACACACCTGGTAAAACCTCTGCTATAGTGTTGAATAGAAGTACTAAAAGCAGGTATTCTGGTCTCATTCTCAAACTCAGATATAAAGCTCCCAGGTTTTCACCTTTAAGTATGATATCCTCTGTAGGGTTTTCATAGATGACCTTTAGCAAGTCTAGGAGGTTTCCTTCTATTCCTGGTTGGTTTGGTGGGGGTGTTAATAATAAACAGTCATTGGATTTATCAAAAGCTTATCTCTGTCAATTGGTTTTTTGTATTTTATTGTATTATAATGTATTACACTGACTGATTTTAAATGCTACACCATATTTGCATTTGTGATATAACCCCTCTTGGTAATGGTGTCCAATCATTTTATATATTACTACGTTGAGTTTGTTAGTTTTTTTAAAACTATGTGTCTATATTCATAAGGGATAATGGTCTAGTTTTCTTTTCTTCTGATACTTTTGCCTGGCTTTGCTACCTGGGTAATACTGGCCTTGAAGAAAAAAATTGTAAGTATTTCCTTTTCTTCAATTTTTAAGTTTATTTTTTTTTTTTTAATTTTTTTTTTTTTTTTTTTTTTTTTTTATTTTTGAGACAGAGTCTCGCTGTGTTGCCCGGGCTAGAGTGAGTGCCGTGGCGTCAGCCTAGCTCACAGCAACCTCAAACTCCTGGGCTTAAGCGATCCTACTGCCTCAGCCTCCCGAGTAGCTGGGACTACAGGCATGCACCACTATGCCCGGCTAATTTTTTCTCTATATATATTTTAGTTGGCCAGGTAATTTCTTTCTATTTTTTTAGTAGAGACGGGGTCTCGCTCTTGCTGAGGCTGGTCTCGAACTCCTGACCTCGAGCGATCCACCCGCCTCGGCCTCCCAGAGTGCTAGGATTACAGGCGTGAGCCACCGCGCCCGGCCTAAGTTTATTTTTAATTGACAAATAAAATTGCATACATTTACGTGTACAATATGTTTTGAAATATGTTTACATTGTAGAATCCCTAAGTTGAGCCAATTAACACAAGCATTCTATCACGTACTTATTTATATGTGGTAAGAACACTTAAAATCTATTCTCAGTTATTTTCAGGAATGCCATACATTGTTATTAACTGTAGTCAGTTTTTATACTCTGATCAACATCTCCCTCACCCCACCCCATAAACATCATTCTACTCTTTCTTCTTTTTTGTGGGGTGGGGGGGGTGGGAAGTGACCATGAAGGATTGGTATTAATTCTTCACTACATGTTTGGTAGAATTCACCAGTGAAGACATGTGTTTGGGCTTTTCTTCATGGGAAGATTCTTAATTTCATATCTTGTTATAAGTCTCTTCATATATTCTATTTATTCGCATAAATCTATTAATATATTTCTTCTTTACTTTCATAATTTGTTCCTATCTTAGAATTTGTTTCTAAATTGTAACCTTCCATGTTTTTGGAGAAAGAAAAGAATAGAAAAGACAAGACAGAATGAGAAAGGGTAGGAGTGGGGAAAGGAGGGAAGGAGGGGGGGAAGGGAGGGAGGCAGGGAGGAGGAAGGGAGGCAGGGAGGGAGGCAGACAGACTCACTCCGGAGGCCAGGCAGGCCACTGAGGGTTTACTAGGATTACCTGGCCTAATCCTCCAAACAACACAGCCATTACAACTTCAGAGAGGGGAGAAAACTGAGGTTCGGGGAGGGCGCGCAGAGCCTGGGAGGGCAGATGGCAGCCTGGAGCCCCGGAGGTCCGGGCAGCGCCAACCCCAGCCAGGGGCGGCCCCACTCCCGGCTAACGCGCGTGTAAGTCGCTCAGGCCGGCCGGGCCGCCCGCCCTCCCCGAAGACCCCCCGCTGACAGGGCCGCGGCCTCTCTGCCCGGCTGCGGGGACGGGGACGGGGACGCGCGCCCAGGCAGCCCGGGCTGAGAGGAGCTTTCTCTAGAGGACCGGCTCCCCCGGCCGCGCGCCAGACCCACCTTCTGCTCAGCCACCAGGAGCCTGGCTGCGCGCGCGGGGCGGGTGGCAGTCCCCTGGGCTGGGGCCGCGGGGGCCGCACCTCGGGGACTGGGGGTTGGGCCCGCGGGCCCTCCCTTCCTCTCTCCTACCCCGACTTCTCCTAGAAGACCCTGCAAGTCCCGCCGGACCCTGCCCGCCAGCGCCCCCGCACCCCTGGGACGTCCGTCTGCTCACCTCCGCCTGGCGCTGGGCGCGCACTCCCGGGGATGAGCCCTTAGACTCCCGGCACGAAAGCAGGATGGGGGCAATGGCGGCACCAGAGGGTGTCATCTCATCCAGCCAGCTACTGGGGGCAGAGACGGGCTCCAGCCGACGCACTCACACCCACCCCCCAAAGCCCAGCCTCTGGTTTTGCCCGAAGTCCCAGGAACCGGGGTCGGGGGCGCGGGCTGCGGGCACTTCCTGTCCGGCTCCCCCGGGCAGCCTCGCACTTGGCTGGTGGCCCTGAGGTTCCAGAAGCCACATAAACTGTTGCGCCTGCTTGGGCTTCCATCTTCGGGGACAGAGAGCAGCAGAACGCGGCCCTGCCACTCACACCCAGCAAACTCTCCACGTCCATCCCGGGTTCCCGACGCCTCCGCCTGCCGCCCGGCCCCTCCGGTGCCCACAAGCTCCTTTCTCACCTCCAGCTCTAGGGACGCGCTGCTCGGTGCCCTGGGGACTCTGAGGTGGCGCCGGCCATCACGCTACGCACAGCGCGCGGGCGCGGGCCCTGGCGGGAGGAGGGCGCTGCTGCCCAGGGAGGACGGCGCCTCACCTGGCCCCACAGGGGTGGGAGCGGCGGTGGCCCGGTCCCTGCTCCCGGACTGCGTCTACCACCAGCGGCCCTGCCCGCGCCGCCCAGGGCTCCCAAGCCGCCAGGCGCCGGCCGCCTCCTCCCCGCCGCGGTCCCTGCCTGGCTGCTGCGGGGCCCCCGGGCCGCCGCGCCGCACAGTTTCCAGAGCGCGAAGCTGCCACACGCCGGGCCTGGCCGGACCAGGCTCGCTTGGGCGCGGAGTGTGCGCGTAGGTAAGGAACAATTGGTCAAAAGTGGCTTTTTGTTTTTCCAAGTGGAAAGACTGCCTTCGAGATTATATTTTTTCCTCATTTACTTAAAACCGGTAGAGTCTAAGTATTGTATCACCTACCCATGATGTGAAGAACAGGAATTGATAGTAGGAAAGTGTGTGTGTGTGATGAATTGTGCTCTCTTTGTTTCTAACTGATGCTACTTGCTTCTGTGACTGTGCTTCCTTTTGGTTGTTTGATAAATATAGTTGATCAGAGTGAGAAACAGGTATAAGAGCTGGAGTGATTCCATGATAGGCCGAACTTCCTGGAGTAGGCCTAAGTTTCGGTTTCCCCGAAATGACTGGGCCCTTTCCCCCGAAATGACGCTGACCACAACTGGCTCTGGCGGGAAAAGCCCGAGGCTTGGAGCCAACCAATCAGGAGCCAACACAATCAGCCACTTTTGAAGGAGCAAATGAACTAAGAGGGGAGGAGAGATGGAGTGCCCAGTGTGTCCTGTGCAGACTAGCGTGTTGTGTGCAAACTAGCATGCAAAAATTATAAAAGCTTAACCTTTACCCCAGGGCGGGGTCCTAGCTCGTGGAGAGGCCACTGCCTTGGTGCTCTGGGACTTGGACCCTAGCTAGAGCTAGCTAGTAAGCTCCTTTGCCTTTTGCAGCCATGGTGACTCTGTCTCTCTGTTCCTGGGGCCGAGGGGAACCAGGTCTAATAGATGCTGTCAGTCAATTTGAACATACTTTTATTAGTTTTTGTGAAATTTTAAATTCTATCTGAAATTAAGGTAACTATAGAAAGATTTCAACTAGAGGAAGTGAATATTCTTTTCTAGGAAGTACTGATATCTCTGGTAAATAATGGTCCTTTGGTATGATTTGTTTATAAGTCAGTTATTCAACTTTAGTTTTGGTAAAATAAATATTATTGAAAACTCCCTATAGTCGTTGGAATGATAAAATAAACTCTGGCACAGTGGCGGCATATCAATCTTAATTCTTGAATAATTTAATATTTCAAATTGCCCTGCTTGGAAAATTTATGTAGTAGCAATTATTTTACAATACCATTCTTTACCACCAGAAGAAGCAATGCATTCATCATAACCTTAGCAACCTGGACAGCTAACTAACACACCCTTTGGAGATCAAATTTTAATGAAGTAGACCAGGAATACAAAGGACAATCCTGTATATAAACTTTACAAATCTTATTGGAAGAGTGTTCAGAAATTAAAAGTTGTATTTGTTAGAACTTCATCTGTAGGAGGTTTCAAGGAGCAACATGTGTAAAGTAAAATGTATGTAAACTATGGCAGTTGACAGTTTTTCATGCATCAGCAAGATGTCTGACAGTGGCCAAATTCAACTCATGGAAAATAACTGGATGCCATATTCAAAATAATAGCAATCATTCCTTGGATATTTTCTATTAAATTCTTTTTAGGCAGTAATCTTTTTTTTAAAAAAAACTGTCATTTTTTAGTTAGCTTACTAAAGCTGTTGACTATGGCAAATAAACAAACAAAAAAAAAGAATGTCTTTTGTCTGCTGCTATTGTATCTACTAGCTTAGGAAATGGCCCATTTTTTTCTGTGAACAAATACTTCACAGGGTCACTTAGCTAACTGGGCTACTTAAAGAGATATGATGGGAAAAATTATGGTGTGTTTTGACAAATTGCTTGTGTGTGTTTTTTTGTTTGTTTGTTTGTTTGTTTGTTCCTTTTTTTTTGAGACAGAGTCTCACTCTGTTGCCTGGGCTAGGGTGAGTGCCGTGGCGTCAGCCTAGCTCACAGCAACCTCAAACTCCTGGGCTTCAGCGATCCTACTGCCTCAGCCTCCCGAGTAGCTGGGACTACAGGCATGTGCCACCATGCCCGGCTAATTTTTTCTATATATATTTTAGTTGGCCAGATAATTTCTTTCTGTTTTTTTTTTTTTTTTAGTAGAGACGGGGTCTCGCTCTTGCTCAGGCTGGTCTCGAACTCCTGACCTTGAGCGATCCACCCGCCTCGGCCTCCTAGGGTGCTAGGATTACAGACGTGAGCCACCGAGCCCCGCCAACAAATTGCTTGTTAAGATACACTTTCTAAAGCCTCACCCTGGCTGAAGTTATTTTGTACAAATTATACACCACCTTCCTGATCTACCAACATTGCACAGAGAATCACAACCAAGAATGTGGAGAAACAGCAGTGGAAGTGTGTGCATATATATATACCTTTTTACTTTTGAGGGTTTAAACCAAATTGTCTTGGTATCTAAAGCAGTTTTCAGTACAGAGAAAAAGAGTAAAGTGAAGCTGAATCAGTTTTTATATTAGGTAGGTCACAGCATGTATGAAAAAGTCATTTGCATAAAGGTACGGTGTTGAAATATTATTTTGTTTGTTTTTACATTTTTGTATTAAAAATGCAATAAAAAGCCAAGGTTAAAATTCATACTAAGGTAAGTGACAGCATTGTTATTGAGTTGCATGGTAGTCACACATTTTATTCACATCTACACAATATTTAATAGTATGATTTGTCAGGGAAGGAAATGTGAATAATAGTTCTGAATTTCTTTGTACTCTTACGGTATCTGGATGTAAGAAAAACATTTTAAAACTTATCAAAAGCTCAATAGCATTTAGAGCATATAGGTTTAGGACTGGACAAAAATACAGATATAGTAAGAAAAGTGACCTCTATAGAAAGCAACATGAAGTTGTCTGTTGGTTGACTGTAATTAAAGGAGGGACAGATGCAAGTTGTCAGCAGTACCTGATTGCTGTATGACTGGGGATGTGATTGTTGGGGGTTGTCTACCGGAATAAAATTTTCTTAACTGTAAGTTTTCTAAATGAAGTCCCACTTCTGGGTCATGTTCCCTTTTCCTGAATATGTGAGAAGACAGAAATGTGTAATACGTGGGTCTTGTGGTCTCTCACTTTCAGGGATTTTAATTTCCTTGAAGGCAGATTTTTTTTATCCTAGATCTAAAGTGAGTTTCTCGTATACCGCATGTAGTCATATCTTTATTTTCTATCTATTCAGACACTCTATATCTTTGGATTCGTGAGTTTAATCTATATACATCCAAAGTAATTATTTATAGTTAAAGACTTCCTATTGCCACTTTGTTAGTGGCTTTCTGTTTTGCATTTTTTTTTTTTTTTTTTTTGGTCCTCTTTTGCTGCTTTCTATTTTCCTTTGTGATTTGATTTTTTTTTGTTTTTTTGAGTGATAGTTATATTCATTTCCCTTTATCTTTTTTACATCTATTGAAGGTTTTTCTTTGTGCTTACCATGAGACTTACATAAAAGTTCTTGTAGTTAATAATAGTTTTAAGCTGATAACTTACCTTTGATGATACACACAAACCTCACTTTTACTTTCCTCACACATGTTATGGTAATTATGTCAGAATTCAGTTTTTATTATGTGTCCATTAACAAATTATTAAGGCTATAGTTACTCTGAATACTACATTCTTTTAAATTTTATACTGTTTACAGTGATTTACACACCACAGTCACAGCAGTACATTACTCTGTATCTATCTATATATTTACTTTTAACAGTGATATATATATATATTCATATTCATGTGCTTTTGTTTTTATTATCATCCTTTCTTTTCAAATATAGAAATCACGTTAGCATTTCTTTTAAGGCAAGTCTAGTAGTGATCAGTCCCTCAACTTCTAGGTCTTTCCTAAGAGTGCACCCCATCCTGAACATTGACATGGATCTCTAGATTCCCAGGATTGGGTGGATGTGTTTCAAAGCCCTAATCCTCAAAGCATCTGATTCCCTAGTCTTTCCACTTAGGCTATGCAGCCTGTGCATTGTTTGTCCCAACTGGTGTCCTTTGCCCCAGGTCATACAGGTAGTTCATTTGCTTTTAAATGTTTTCAAAAATATTAGCCTGTTGCTAATTTTTTCTCTTTTTTACTGTAAGCATTTACTGATATAAATTTCCCTCTAATCACTATTTTACAGAATTTCATAGTTTTTTGGTATGTTGTCTTCATATTAATTAGGCTTCACATATTTTTTTTTTTTTTTTTGATACAGAGTTTCACTCTGTTGTCCAGGCTAGAGTGCCATGGCGTAAGCCTAGCTCACAGCAACCTCAAACTCCTAGGCTCAAGCAACCCTCCTGCCTCAACCTCCTGAGTAGCTGGGACTACAGGCATGTGCTACCATGCCCGGCTAATTTTTTCTATATATATTTTTAGTTGTACATATAATTTCTTTCTATTTTTAGTAGAGATGGAGTCTCACTCTTGCTCAGGCTGGTCTTGAACTCCTGACCTTGAGCAATCCTCCCACCTCGGCCTCCCAGAGTGCTAGGATTACAGGCATGAGCCAGCACACCCAGCCAGTTTTCACATATTTTGAATTTTCTTTGTGCTTTTTTTCTTTGATATGTTGGTTATTTAGCACTAGGTTGCTTAATTTTCACATAAACACAAGTTTATCTAATATTTACTGTCATTGACTTGTAATTTTTCTTTCATTTTTGCTGGACATTATTTATTTTTTAAATTTTAGTAATTTTTTAATGGCCTAGTATATGATCAACCCTGGACAGTGTTCTGTAAACTCTTGAGAAGACTGTACATTTTGCTGGTTTTGGATAGATTGGTTTCTGTATATCTCTTAGGTCTAGTTAGTCTATGGGGATTTTTCAAGTACATTTCCTTGTTGATCTTCTGTCTAGTCATTCCGTCCCTTATGGAAAGTGGAATATTGAAGTTCCAAATATTATTGTTGAATTATCTATTTTTTTCCTTTGTTTCTGAATATCTTTTACTTCATGTATCTGTGAGTATTGTTAGATGTATATATGTTACAAGTGAATATATTCCCGAGGCATTGACACTTTTATCTTTACAAAATATCCCTCCTTATCTCTAGTAACTCTTATTTTGTTTTAATGTATTTCATCTGATTTTAGTATAGTTCCTCCATCATTCACATGGTTGTGTTTGCATGTTTAAATCCTCTTACTTTTATCCTACTTATGTCTTTGGATCCAAAGCGAATGTGGTACAAGGAACATATGTTTGAATCTTGTTCTTAATGTTTTCTTTTTAAAAAAGATTTAGCTTGACCTATTGGATTGTTCATTGTTGTTATACTCAATGTTATTATTGATATAATTGGATTTGCATCTATCACTTTACTCTTTTTCTGTATATCTCATGACTTTGTGGTTATTTTCTTTTACTGATTCTTTATGCATCCATTAATTTTTCACATATTAATAACATTTTAATTTAATGATTTTTCTTTAAATTTTTTGAATTATTTATTGGTTGCTCTACTGCTTATCATTTATAGTTAACTCCTCAGAATCTGCTTAATTAATTAAAGACTTCCTATTGCCACTTTGTTAGTGGCTTTCTGTTTTGCATTTTTTTTTTTTTTTGGTCCTCTTTTGCTGCTTTCTATTTTCCTTTGTGATTTGATTTTTTTTTTGGTTTTTTTTAGTGATAGTTATATTCATTTCCCTTTACCTTTTTTACACCTATTGAAGGCTTTTCTTTGTGCTTACCATGAGACTTGCATAAAAGTTCTTGTAGTTAATAATAGTTTTAAGCTGATAACTTACCTTTGATGATACACACAAACCTCACTTTTACTCTCCTCACACATGTTATGGTAATTATGTCAGAATTCAGTTTTTATTATGTATCCATTAACAAATTATCAAGGCTATAGTTACTCTGAATACTACATTCTTTTAAATTTTATACAGTTTACAGTGATTTACACACCACAATCACAGCATTAATATTAATTAACATAATTCCAATGAATTATAGAAATGATATTTCTCTGTACCTCTATTTTTTGTCCCGTTTCATGGTATTAATGGTGTAGTTATTTTATTGATATATGTTATAAACTCAAACATACACTGATTTGGTTATCTCATTATATAACATTATTTCTTTTAAGGAAGCTGAGAGGAAAGTAGACCAACTATACATTTACATTTCTCATGATATTAATGTTGTAATTTCCCATTTCTTGCTCCTTTCATTTCTTTCTGTGAAGCCATTTCTTGAAGTCCTGTACAGCTTTGATCTCCCAACCACTTTATGAAGTGAGTGCAAAAATATAGTGTGTTTCTGTATTTATAGACCTAGTAGTTTAATTATATACATATTTCATTTAATTACTTTATAAAATAACGTAATGTAAGAAATAAAAAGCACAGGCTGGTGCATGTGGGCAGCCTCACTGACTTTGCCAGTGGGCCTGTGAGGTCTGGTCTGTGGCTCAGGGTACCTGGACATAGTGGTCGCTGGCCTCTGGGAGTAGCAAACTCTATACAAGCCCTGGGTGAGTGGTGCATTGCCAGCTGCAGAGCCAGGATGATATCCACCCAGAGGGCCTGGCAGGCATCCATGTGCCATGGTGTTCTCTTAGCATGGCCAGCTCTACACAGTGTCACAGGCCAGGCCTGGGTGAGCCCCTTCCCTGACCATTATCACAGCTACCCCCATGAGGCTGCCACTCTGTCCTCAGTGTCTCTCCCCAAGAAGTTCATCTGGGGCAAATCCTAGGTCTTATTCCTGAGGAGCTTCATGGAGTGGTACTTAGCAAACCTACTTTCTTTCCTTGGGCTATGAAAAACAGGCAGTGACTCTGGCTAACTGAGAGCCTGAGGCCCTGACATTCCTTTCCCAGTAAGTTGTGAAACCTGAGCTTCTAGGGCCTTGCAGGATCCTTCTACCCCAGAGCCATCTCTCCTCACAGGTCCCCATGCCCAGGGGAAGCTACCGTCTCACTTCTAACACCAAGGATCGCCTCATCTCCCTCCAAACTGTGAAATCGATTTCAAGTGACATTTTATCCAGCAAACTGTGTAGGGTATAACAGGAGAGGGGTCCACGCTGGCCTGGTATGTTGTGGAGCCACAGACTGGCATTACTTCATTTTGTTCATTTCACTTGAGATTCTTTAAATGAAAAATTGTTACTGTAATTTTCTTGGAATTCACAGAAGAAAAAAGACCTAAGCTGAAACTGAAAGATTACTAGTCCTCAGCTAAATATTTCTTCAGAGCAAGGTATGTTCAGTTTTTAAAACTTCATCTAATGTTGAAAAATATAAAATAATCAGAGGCATGAACATGTTTTAACCTATATTCCTGCAAACAGACACAAGTTTGTCTAGGTCACATAATAGTCATCTTAAAAATCAAAATCAGAAAGTATCACTGACTTTCAAAACAAAAATCCAACATCTCTACCCCACTCCCTTTTTAAATTAAATAAAATGGCAAAGCTCAAATATAAGCTTACTTTTATGATCCTAATCCCAACTGCTCTCCAAATGGCAATACACTATAAAAGTGACAGATCACACTTCGGAAAGTCAATCTTTCATGATAGGAAAATGAGCACTGAGGGTACATGGACTTGGGTTTGGACCTCAGATTTGCCCCTTACCGGTTTAGTGACCTTGGGGAATTTGCTTTGTCTCTTTGTCTCCGTTTCCTCCTCTGTAGAATAAATAGCAGGATAACACCTACCTCCTAAGGTTGGAGGAGCAGGTGAGATAACGTGAGGCTGTTACTTGGGGCTGTGCCAGGCTGAGGTTTTGGGGCCTGATAAACAATGTCTCCCTGTGTTTCCCTAATTCTGAGCCAGTCGAGGCCAAGAACTAAGGCTCCTGAAGAGCAAATGGTCACCTCAGCACTGGGCAAAGGCTAGGTGTGAGTGACATTGGGTTTCATCAGACCCACTGCCAGTGAGATGTCAGGGCCACCCCCAGGCAGCCCTGGATGCTGCAATCTCTCCCCATGGGCTGCCCCACATACACCTCCGGGCACAGAGGAGCAGAGCAGAATGGGGGCCCTGAAACAGCTGGCGCTCAGGAGGCTGGGAGAAGGTGGGCTCCAATTCCTCGTGATTCTCCCAAGCATTTCATTCTGCCAATGCATTCCACCTTTTGGGAAGCAAAAAAGGTCTGACAAGAGGGTAGAGCACTTTAGGAAGAATTCCTCCTTGTGAAACCAGAGACCCAGGGCAGAATGCTCCCTCCTACCCCTGGTTCACAGGATGTTCCCACTCTGTGAGTGTACCATTAGCTATGACATTGACGCCACTCGGAGAGCCAGGCACATGTGTACATGTGAGCATGAAGAATGCTGGGATATGTTATAAATAGAAATATTGCAGATGAATAGGTACAGTGTGATTCCATTTTTATTTTTAAAGATCATCTATGTACATAAGTAAATGTACACGTATATTGCATGTATTTAATCAAAGCTCCAAGTGCATGTATATAAACAGTTAACATTTGTTGAATTTCTGGGGATTTTTATTGTCTATGTACTTACATTTCTTTATGAGTTGAAATATATTACAGTTTATATCTTATGTTTTAATCAGGAAGGTAAAGCAGGATATAAAACTAAAAAATCGAAGAAAAATGAAAGAATTATGCATTTATACTGCCTTTTAGAGCTACAGATTTTCTTTATTGGTGCTGTTTGTCTTTTTCAGTGATTTAGGTTTACTCTCTATGTTCACTTGCTTTCAGACTAAAGAACTTTCTTTAATGTGAGCCACAATAAAATTATAAGGAACTTATTTTCCATGAATGAATTGGGAAACAGCAAACTAAGAAATTTACTGCTATGATGGTTTTACAGACACATGTTTTTAGGTGCATACAACAGCAAAATAAATCATTTGATTGGTTGAGTTATAAAATTACCTTTCTTAGTTTACCTTTTTAGTTAGTCGCTAGTCACATAACCATATGATGGTTGGCTGCTTATGATTGGCTGAGGGTAAGTTTTATATTTTCCTAATACAGCATTTACCAGAAATGACTCAAGTTAAGTTTCACTTATGTTTGCAGTTTAAGCAAGGTTAAAGTTATTTTTAAGGCCTAGTTTGTTTTGTTTGCTCAGGAATCTTTCAGGCCTTATCTTTATTTTAATTTGCTTTAACATTTCTTATAATGTATTACAGGACTTGCTAAAAATTAAATAAAAGGTAAAGAAACTAGCAGTAAATTTTCTCAGTTTCTCTCTATTTGAAATGTCTTTATTTTTGATAGATAGCTTTGCTGTGCACATAATCCTTAGTTTACATTTTGTTTGAGCTCCAAACACAGAAGTTTAAAAAGAAGAAATACTTTCAAAAATGCAGCTGATGATAGACTGGATGGGGTGGAGAGAGCAGGCAGGATTGTATTTGCAGAGAGTGGATGTCTGGGGGCAGGGGAGGTCTTGACTAAGGCCAAAGACCTTGCTTTTTAGAGAATCAAGGATGACACATGAGAGCACACCATGCCCAGCCCAAACAGGCTAAGCTGGTGCCCTGTGCTACAATCCACAGGTTTATAGAAAGAAAAGTCACCATTTTAACATCAGCTGGTATTTGATTAAGCAAGAATTAAGAAAGAGGATCACAAATGTAGCCATCAGAATCACCACTAATGCTAAGGTTAGAGTTAGTTATAACAAACGTGGATGGTGAGTGTCAAGGGAACAAAAACTTTGGCAGTTGCCAATGAGTGGGTGCTCAATTGCTGAGTGTGTGAAATAAAACACGCTGTGAGTAGAAACAGTAGAGGAGACTGAGGGATGGGGTGAAGAACACACCCCCACTGGAGCCTGATATTTGACAACAAAGATACACGGAGAAGGACAGTGCATATCCCAATCATCAGTGCTGCTTGGAATGGAGCTGTCCTTTCTGCCCACACTAAATGCAACTGCCAAATACTTCCAAGCAATAACTGTCCTACCTTCTGCTACCCATGACAGGTGCCCGGGCTCAGAGCTGTGTCCTCTGGAGGTCTGGCAGAGAGGGTACTGTCCTAATTCCCTCAAAGTTGTTTGTAGTCTAATTGTGACCCTGAATACCAGGCACCACTGGGGATATGTGTGAAGACCACGAGGAATCACTTGCACCAGTGGAGATACATTGAGAAATTTAATATGGAGTCTACTGAATTTTGAAGTTAACATTAGTTGGAGGCTTCTGCTTTGTTGATAGGACTGATGCAGTACAACCTAGCAGGCCAAAGGGACCAGAAAGACGAGCTCACGCATGGAAAAGTTTGCAATGCAGCTGCTCCTCACTTGTTGTTTTCTAGTAATTAGGTTAAGTTGTTTCTCCCTTTTTGGTTTCCCTTCCTAACAATCCCAAGGCCTGGTTGTCCCTGCTTTTTCAAGTGACATGGTCCTGTTGGCAGATGAGCTGATTGGCACCACTTCCTCATAACTGTGTCTTAGGGTCCTCATCTCATACACAGAAGCTCACTCTAAAGACTCAGCTGCGTCAGTGTCTATTATTCAGCATCATTAACCGTCAGCGCTCAAGACTCAGGTGGGTGGTGGGATGAGGCAGGATTGTCCCAGTGAAGTAGTGAGAGAATTCACTTCTTATAATTTCAGTCATACCTCAAAGAATTGTGGCTACATACAGTAGACATTTCCAGATAAAAAGAAATATTTCATGGATCATATGAAGCCATAAATTTATATAGTTTTAAAGGGCATTTATAATTTTAGGATATACTTGAACTGCAATTGTGTTCCACTTTATTTACCTAGTCTATTAATTTAATTTACTGCATATACTTAGGTAAAATTTTATCTGTTAAAATACAAGAAATCTAAAGGAATTCAAAATCACTTAGTTATACTTTTTTGTTCCTTTAAGTATGAAACATTTTAGTATATTTAGAATATTTTATAACCAAAATTATGCAATAAAATGAGATTTTTTTAAACAATTACATAAGTTAGATTTCATCAGATGACAATAAAGATTATTTTGTTTTATTCTTTGCTAATTGCTTATATAGGTTTTTTTTCAGTTCCATAAAACTATCTAGAAATATCACTTCCTGACATTCACTAGATCTTTGTAGAATTAATGGGTAAGTTACATGTACTATACTCTGAGTTGGTGGTGGGATGAGACATGATTTTCTCAATAAAGTATCATGAATATTTTCTTCTCTTGGACTCAGTCTTATATCTCAGTGAATCACAACTAAATACATTTTTCCAGATGGAAAGATCAATTTTATGCAAAATGTGAGACCATAATGTGTAGTTTTGTTGAAGGACATTTACAATTTTATGTTGACTTTGAATTTGAATTGTATTTGATTTTTTAACCCATTTTTTTCTCATTTTAACTTACTGTATGTATATTAGGTAAAATTTTATGTTTTAAACACACTAAATCTGAACAAATTCAGAATTTCTCGTACTTTGTACTTTATAATTTTACAAATATGGTAGAATTGTTTAAAATTATAATAGAACATATTTTTAAACGTTTTACAATAATGACATTTTAGCATATGATCATGATTATTTTCTCTTATTGCATCATAGTAATTGATTATAAATGAATTTATTTTATGATTATCACAAAACTATCAAGAAATATCACCTTTTAATATTTATCAAATTTTTGTAGGATTAATTATTAACTTTGATAAAAGAGGGTAACATCCAGCATGCCTTCAAATATATTCTTAAAACAAAATTAGATTTTGTATCTAGGTTATCTAAATAAACTAAAATTTATAACAATACGTATTAGATGGAGATATTTGTTTAATCATGAGATTAACAGAATTGCCAAAATTTGAAGGAAATCACACCCCTTTATTATAAAAATATCCCCTAAAGTTAGTACTCTTTTATTTCCTCAGAATGCTTCAAGTTGTGATTTGCTCATAAAGACATGATTCTTGAACATTCTCAATAAATTTCAATTTAATTACTTATTGATCTCCAGTATCTTTTTAAAGTTTATTAGACTCAGTAGAAATAATATCTTCTAGTGTCTAAGTGCCTTTAAAATGAAAAACAGGGAGAGCAGAACCAGCATAGGTTAAAATGGAAAGGAAAAGTAAAATGATAATAGTGATTATTCATTTGTAGCCCATGAAGGCATCAAAACCCCGTGGATCACCACATGTACTCTCTAATAATTTGGAAATAATTGATGGGCACAGAAAGAAGTAAAAGTCATTGGAAATCCACAAGAGGGGGTGGTAAAAACCTACCTAAGATGTACAATGAACACTATTTAGGTGATGGGCACATTAATAGCCCTGACGTTAGCATTAAAAAGCTACCCATGTAACAAAAACATTTGTAGCCCCTTAATATTCTGAAATAAAAAAATTAAAAAACATGGATCAATAGAACACCTCTATTTATATTTCTGAACATCAGAGAATTTGAGATTGTCTTAAAAGCAATTGTTAAAAGCCCTGCATTCTGTGCATTTAGGAAGGGGATGGTGGAGAGGACTGACCTCCACTGATCCTGATAGGCTACTTGCAAGACAGGGCACATTCTTCATTGTCCTTGAAACTCACTAATTTGAGACCATTGTTTTCATTCTCAGGTTCACGTTACTGTGATGCAGAGTAATATGATGGGTAAAAGACTTTGTAAGCCTTTTGAAAAAGTGTTATGTTTGCTCATATTTGATTGGTTCCAGTGGTGAGACAAATTCACTCAAAACATCCCTTTTATAGTTTTTCAAAATCCCTAGCACATGATTTTTGATTAAATTCTCCATAGCCTTTCTGACATTTACGTCTGCAATGACACTTCTCCTGCCTTTGCTTTTTCTCAGGAGAGAATTGAAGGTCTTCTGATTGTGAATATCCACATCAGCTGGTATTTTTTCCCCATACATCCTCCACTAAGTTCAATTTCCAAAGGGTAGCAGTTTTCTTTCAGTTATTCAAGGATATCTTATGCTGCTCATATGTGTTCTTTTGACATTTGTACATTTAACAGATGTATTTCTCTACAAACTGGTCTAGATGGAAGGAAACGTGTTTTCTTACATGAAATTATCTGCTGCATTTCACGGCTTACCAGCTGTTACACTGAGCCAAACTAAACGCTAATATCTTTTCACCTGCAAGTCTCATGTTAGCTTTATGCTGTCTAAAATCAATCGTAGGTTTGCAATGCTTTTTCTAGACTATGATAAAACTGATGACAAAAAATGACATTCTTTGTTAATATAAAAAAAGGTATTATTTTGTGATTAGCTTACATAATACTCTCTAAACTGGGTACAGTAAAAAGATCTCTATAGAATATTGTTTCACTTATAAAACAATACTTTTAAAATTAGATATTATTATAAAGGTGAGTAAATGTATTTTACCAAACCTCATTTTCCTCATATTTGTTTTCTTCCAAAATAAAATTTGGATTTTTGTAGATGGCTGCTTTTTATTACACTCTCTCTAGAGATGACTGATACAAGCCCACAGACTTTACAGTCAGTCTTTTGTACCTGCTCCAGTAAATGATGCTGTTTCACAAGGATTGCCCATGGTTATATACTTTGAGAATTACTATATTTAAAATAGCATAAGGTAGAATCCAGTATAGTGAGGATGAACTTGATCTGCATGCTTTGTCCCCTGAGTGTGCTAAGGCTTCACTGTCAGCCCGAGGGCAGCTTGATTAACTCATTTCACTGTGAGTGCTGAGAGTTGCATTCACACTTGTCAGATTTTAATGAATAAGTTAGAATCCAATTCTTCTTTATATTCTGACCAGTATTTATGGCTTCTATACATTTTTTTCTATTTCCTTTCCCAGAGTTCTGTACCATATTATGGCAAAGCCTCTGATTCTCCCATGATAGGAAAGCCAGTTTAAGCAAATAATAATAGACACAGGTAGGTTTTAATTTTAGATAAACAAAGATAATTTCATTGTATAAGTATTCAATAATGGCATAACTCTATACAATATTGGCATGCAACATTTAAGACATATTTATAATAAACTTATTAACCATATGAATTTTCTATTTGACTTTTTCATATTTTACCTGGCAGTCCTCATCTGTGGGACCATGGACCTTTCCTGTCTGGACTCTGCCCAACACCCTCAAGAGTCTCCGAATCTTTTGCAGGATGCGACAGTCAGTTTCAGAGGGGGAACATGCCACAGAGGAAGTGGGTCAGATATCCCTTGAGGAGACATAAGAAAATAAAATTTGTATGTATGTGTCATTATCTAATAATTTTATTATCTTTCTGTTACATGGCTTATAATATGCACTGTATATTAACAATATGATTTCAGATATATAGTTACAAAATAATTATATATACATTAGTGACCATTGCCCAAATATTGTTTTACTGATACTGGAATGTCACCCTTAAGAAGTAGAGATCATTATCCCCATAAAACAATATTATCCTGCTGCTTCTCCTGGGTTCAGCCTGACTGCAGAAAACAAATGTGCTGAGGGTGAGATGTATGTTAGTAAGAACTATTTTTGGTTCTGGATGTTGAGATAAATGTGTTCCTTGGATATATGAAGCTTTGATAGAAAGTAACACTTAATCACTGCATAAATTTTCCTTTATTTATAAACGCATACATATTTAGTTGTTTTAGAACAATGTTCTACCTCAACCATACATTTCTGAATATAAGCCAAGAACAATAACTGTCAACATTTCTGCATTGCTTCCCAAATTTATATGTTGGGGTTACAAAGCTGTAAATTACCTTTAAATAAAAATACTCATTAACCTCAGAAGTGAAATCTAAAGACAGGTGGGGATTTCCAATATTGGGTTCATTAAAACCTGGATTGAAAAAAATATTTGTATTAATAGAAAATGAATACATCATAATAAAATTTGCCACATGTAGTGAAGCTTCAAGAAAGAAGCACCATGTGATTATTTTGATCCTACTTTTTAGATGCTGTAAAGCGGAGAATTGTGTGGATTATCCCTCACATAATTGAGAGATAGATGTCAGTGATTTCCTCCAGAGTCTAGAAAGTTTCGGTAAGAATTATCTAGAATAGAAAATAGACTGGGAAGAGCAAGAAAATTATGAGGAAATATTGTTAAAGGTACTTGTGGTTGGCAGAATAATGGTTCACAAAGATGTCCACATCCTAATTCCTTCTTCCAGTTTTGAGCTTCTGTGAATATAGTAGGCAATGTGACAGGGGAGAATTAAGGTTGCAGATAAAATCAGGGGTGCTGATCAGCTGAGTTTAAGATAAGGAGATTACCTTGGGTTATTCACATGGGCCCAATGTAATCACCAGGGCCTTTAAATGTGTGATCAGGAGGTGAGAGACTCAGTGTCCACAATGATGCAATGTGAGGACAATATGACCAGCTATTGCTGGCTTTGCAGGAGGTAGGAAGACAAGAGCCAAGGACTGCAGGCAGCCTCTAAAAGCTTGGGAAAATCCAAAAACAATCAAACAAACCAAGAAAATACATACTCACCCAGAGCCTCCAGAAAGGAACTCAAATTCTGCTGATGCCTTAATTTAGCCTAGTGGGACCCTTTTTGATATTTTGACCTCCAGATATGCAATACAATAAATATATGTTGTTTGAATCCTCTAAGTTTGTGATAATTTGTTACAGCAGCAAGAGAGAACTAACTCAGGACTAGAATATTGTCACATCTTATGAGAAGCATTTTTAGAAATGGAATCCTTAATGAAATCCTTTCTCCTTTGTGTCAGACTAATGAAATTTCTTCAAACTGTTAACCAAACTCCATAATATCTCCATAGCAGAAGTTGTAGGCAATAAATGAGAATGTTAAAAACCCCCTTATGATGAACATAAGAATTTTTTTTCCAATTGATATATTTGATGATTCTTTTTCTATTGACATGAATTTACTTCAGCTCTTCTGTGTAGACACCAATTTTTATGTGCTGAATTTTTAATAAAGAAAAGTATAATATTATTAGTACTTCTAAGGAGTGAGGCCTAGGTGCCATAGGAGCACAGATAATGGACACCTACCCAGGTTTGGTTGTGCTTGAGATGATGTTAGGTGTATATAACAGAGAAAATAATACAGGGAGGCTGGTTACTGAAAATGTTCTATAAACTAGTCAACATTACTCATGGATAATTGTATTAAATAGAAATGATAGCAGTGGTAATAATCTTGTATATGAAAAAATGGCATGGAGGGTGTGTTTTATCTTGTTTTTCAGATAAAAAATCTTTCTTCTCTGACATTAAAATGAGCAAATTTTTCACTTATGTTACCATTTTAAAAAGGCTTTTTTTTTCCAAGCTGGCACTGGAATCTCAGCAAATACTTTCCTTTTTCTCTTGTGCATCTTCAAACTCCATCTTGAACGCAGGCCTAAGCCCACTGATGTGACCACAAGTCACTTGGCCTTTGTCCACATAGTGAACCTCGTCACTGAAGTTATTTTGGTATCTCTGGAACTGTTTGAGTCCCTGCATTTTGGGAATGACTTCAAATGTAAGGCTTTGCTCTCCCCGAGCAGGGTGATGAGGGGCCTCTCCATCTGCACCACCTGCCTCCTGAGCATGTCCAGTCCATCACCATCAGCCCCAGCACCTCCTGGCTGGTAAGGTTTAAAAATAAATCAACAAATGACATTTTTTATATTTTCTTCTTTTTATGGTTCCTCAATTTGTCTTTCAGTAGCAACCTGATCATCTATGCTGTGTCGTCTTCCGATGGGACTCAGACCAATCTGGTGATTCTCACACAGTACTGCTCCCTCTCACCCGTGAGCTACATCATTAGGGGCTTGATTGTCAGTCTGTCAGGATCCAGGGATGTGTCCTTTGTAGGAATTATGCTGCTCTCAAGTGCATACATGAGATTCTCCTGTGCAGAGGCAATACCAGGACATTCACAGCACCAGCCTCTCCCCAAGAGCCTGCCCAGAGAAAAGGGCCACCCACACCGTCCTGCTACTGGTGACTTTCTCTGTGGTCATGTACTGGGTGGACCTTATCATCTCATCCTCCTCCACCCTGTTATGGGCATGTGACCCAGTTCTCTTGGGTAGCCAGAGGCTTGTGGTCAACATCTATGTCACAGTGAGTCCTTTGGTGCTACTCAGTTCTGATAAAAGAATAATCAATGTTTTCCAAATTATGTGGCAAAAAGTTCATCAATTTTAACAGATTGATTATGAAAATAATTGCCTAAAAAGTACATTCTTTTGCTATCAGTTAAATAACTTAAGTAGCACAGGCTCTAACACCTGGTTTAATTAAGATGTGTGGAATGACACGTTTAAACTATGTAAACACTGTTGGCACCTGTGCTGCCATATTTGGGTTTCAATTCTGTGGGGCATTATAAGGATCCTTGTCATTTCTTGATTATTTTTTGCTGTGTGCATTGCAAGGATCTTTAGAATATGTAGTATTTTTAAAAGCAAAATGTGCACAATGTACACATAGATGAAATACTTTACAAAACTATTTTGTGAAAAAAAAAGAGTCTTATGAGAAATCCTGATTTTCTTGATTTGGTTCATCACTCCACATTCCTTCACTATACCATATGGCACTGATATTCGTACAGTGTGATTATTTTTCTTTCATATTGAAATGTTTTCTTATGTTTTGCACAAGTTTCTAGTATCATTCCTTAATTTTAGTGAAAAGTAGGTGTATATACATATAATTGTAGTTTTTCTGTAACAATACTCATCATTGATAGAATTAGTTACCTGAGTTCAAGTTCTTTGACTCCAGCCACCATGATTCCTCCTTAGCATTTTTCTGACACCTAAAAGGTAATATTGGTTTGGATTTTTCACTTAATTCAGCAGTTTTTAAAAAGAATTTTAATTGAAATATGCATGCTGTTAGATCTTACTGGTTACTCTTCAATTGATAGTTTCTACTCTCATTTCATGGTGCCTAGAAAATATGACGTGTAGTATTTTCATTTCTAGGAAGCTAATGGTATTCTTGGGCCAAAAACATTTCCATTTCTAATCATGTTCTCTTGTATTTGAAAATAATGTGTACCCTGTGCTCTCTGTTTTAAAATGCTATTTGCTTATCTGCATAACTAGTAAAACTTACTAATAAAGTTATTAACACACTTTATGCTCATTTATTTGTCATATGTCAAAACTGTTGATCTTTGTGATTGTTTTAATGTCATCTAACATTATTATAGATATTTCAATTTCTTTTTTTATGAATTTTTGTATTATACATTGTAACTCATATATTATGCTATATGTACAATTGGCTTAAAATAGTACCTAATACATTAAATTTTCTTGGTAAATATTAATAATTTTATAATAAAATTTGTATCTATTGATACAATTATTAACTTAAATTGTTATACTGTATATTTTCTTACTAAAAATTTCTCTCTCTTTCTCTCTCTGTCTCTCTCTACCTACATATTGAAGCAAAAGAGGATAATGGTTCACTGTGCCACCTTGATGAAATCCAGGTCAAATGGAACTGTTCCATAATTTACTTTGAATACTGTGTATCATTTGTCTCACAAAATAAATATGAGTGGTAGGTATGGCATATATATTAATTTTATCCATATTAAAATAGAGGACTCTAGAGCATAGAGCATTTATGGATTGCTCCAAAGCATCACTTCTCTACTCTATTTTTTCTGATTCTTCCAACAACTGCCATGCAAACCTAGATACCTGGAATACTACAAATTATAAACAAATTATGAGATAGGCACAGCTAATAAAATTAACTCAAGAAGATATAGAATATAGAAATAAACTTGCATATGAAGAAAGGGAATGCATCAATAGACTAATAATGATGACATAGACACAATATAAAAAGTTTTTAGAGGTTGCAAACATGGAATAAAAACAGAACTTTATGAGGCTTATTACAGATAAAGCTGTTCTGTTTAGTTTTATAAAGGCACAAAATGAAATAAATGATATTAATTTATAGAAGACATACTGCTGCAACTCCCTGATTGTTAGGAAACTGTAATGGCATCATCATCAAGGCAAGGATAACTTTGAGAGCTACGTCATCTGGGCAGAAGACTAGTTAGCACCAGGCTTTGTTCCCCACAGAAACATTCAAACAAACAAACGATTGAAAAATAGCTTTATAGAAGCTCTATAACCTAGACAATAACTTGCAATGAATGGCAAATGTACAATAAAAAAAAAAGCCACATTCAATGTGGTAGAAAATTCCATGGGGATTTTACTGGCTCTTGCCCCAGCACCTTCCTTGCACAGCACAGCATGGACTGCAGGAACGTGATCAATTCTTGGTTCTCTGTATCAGGACAGAAGGAGAAAGGAATATATTTGAAATGGTCAGGCCGGACGCAGTGGCTCACACCTGTAATCCTAGCACTCTGGGAGGCCGAGGCGGGTGGATCGGTCGAGGTCAGGAGTTCGAGACCAGCCTGAGCAACAGCGAGACCCTGTCTCTACTAAAAATAGAAAGAAATTATCTGGCCAACTAAAATATATATATATAGAAAAAAAAAATTAGCTGGGCATGGTGGCGCATGCCTGTAATCCCAGCTACTTGGGAGGCTGAGGCAGTAGGATCGATTAAGCCCAGGAGTTTGAGGTTGCTGTGAGCTAGGCTGACGCCACGGCACTCTTGCCCAGGCAACAGAGTGAGACTGTGTCTCAAAAAAAAAAGAAATGGTCAACCTGTCTGTGGGCTGCCCAAAGGGCTGCTTTTGTCTTGCCTGACTTTGGGCACAGATGGGCAATGGGGGCATCATGTGGATCCTGGGCTGGCAGGAGCCACAGAAGACAGGGTGATATCTACAGCACTTGAACACTGCAGTGGGGCTGCAGAATTGTGGATTTTGGGGGCCAAGAAATGAGTAGAGAACTGCAATAGAATATCAATGGCTGTGACAAGAACCTGAGCTGAGGCTCTTCTAGAAATTCAGAAATTATATGCAAACTGCTAGACTGAGTAAGTACAAGTACAATGAATAATAAAAACAGAATATCATGGCCCGTTAAACATTTCCCAGACTTGATCCAGTTTTACAGACTTCAAATCCTTTAAATGATGGTGAGGCCAGGTCCCCTTGAAGAAGGACCCTGTTACACTACCAAATATTTATATGGTTAATTTTTTTCACAGCCTTCCAAAGGGGTCTACATTCTTTTACTAGAGTGGCTGTGCATTGGGGAAAAGAAAACAATTAGATCTCTTAGGGACTACTGGACACTGGCTGTGAACTGACATTAATTTTCAAAACCCCAAATATCACTGTGATCCCTTGTCAGAGTAAGAACTTATGGAGAGCAGATAATCAATGGAGTTTTAGCTGAGGACCATCTCATGGTGAGGCCATTGGGTCCCAGAACCCAACCTGTGGTTATTTTCCCAGCTCCAGAATGCATAATCGGAATAGACATACCCAACAGTTGATAGAATTTCCACATTTGTGCCCTGACCTGTGGAGTGAGAGCTATTATCATGGGAATTGCCAAGGGGATACCACTAGAACTACCTCTGCCTAGGAAAATAGTGAAGCAAAAGCAATATTACATTCCTGGAGATATTGAAGAGATTAGTGCCATTATCCAAGACATCAAGGACTTAACAGATGCAGGGTGGATTCGCACTGCATCCCCATTAAACTTTTCTCTATGTCCTGTGAAAAAATTAGATGAGTGTTGAAGAAGAACAGTGGATTATTTTAGGCTTAACCAAATGGTGATGCCAATTGCAATGGCTGTAATAGATGTGGCTTAATTCTTGAGCAAATTAGCATATTGCTGTTACCTGGTCTGCAGCTATTGATCTGGCTGACGTGTCTACCTTAATGCCTGTCAATAAGGCCCATCAGAAGCAGTTTGCTTTCAGCTGCAAAGGGCAGCAATATGCCTTCACTGTCCTCCCTCAGGGACATATCAACTCTCCAGCCCTATGTCATAATTTAGTTCACAGGGACTTCAATCACCTTTCTCTCTCACAATATATTACACTAGACCATAATATTGATAATATTATGCTGATTGGACCTAGAGTGCAAGTTGTACAAACTATGCTAATCTTGTTAAGATATCTATGTGTCAGGAAGTAGATAAGAAATCTGACTAAAATTCAGAGACCTTCTACCTCAATAAAATTTTAGTGGTCCAGTGGTGTGGGGTGTGCTGAGATAGGCCTTCTAGGGTAAGGGATAGGTGGTTGTATCTAAACCCTCCTACAATTGAAAAAGAGACACAACACCTAGTGGGCCTTTTTTGGATTTTGGAGGCAATATATTCTTCATTTGGGTGTGTAACTCCAGCCCACTTACTGAGTGGCTCCAAATGCTGCTAGTTTTGAGTGAGGCCCAGTAGAGAACACCCAGCTACAGGTCCAGGCTGCCATGCAAGCTGCTCTGCCACTTAGGTCATGTGATCTATCAAATCTAACTGTGTTTGAAGCATCAGTGACACTTAAGAATACTGTTTTCAGCCTTTAGCAGGCCCCTGTAGGTGAAGAACAGCTAAGACCCTCAGGATATTAGAACAAACCCCTGCCATCCCTTGCAGATAACTACCCCTCTTTAGAGAAACAGCTCTTGCCCTGCTACTCAGACTTAGTAGGTACTGAACAGTTAACCATGGGCCACCTACTTGCCACACGACTTCAGATGTCCATTGTGTGCAGGCTGTAATATGATCCATCAAGCCATAAAGTTGTACTTGCAGAGCACCACCCCATGATCAAATGAAAGTGGTGTGCACATGAGTGAGCCCCAGTGCACCCTGAAGGCACAAGTAAGTTACATGAAAAAGTGGTCTAAATGCCATGGTCCCCAGACCTGCTACACTGTCTTCTCTCTCCCATCCCCTATGGGCTCATGGGGAGTTCCCTATGATCAGTGAATGGAGGAAGAGGAAGCCTGTGTGTGATAAAGTTGTGGCTCTCAGGTCACCTCAGACTTTACCCTGGGCACTCTGTCCTTGGCGTAGTCCTTGACAGCATTGTTTAATAGAGTCACACCACAGAGTTATTGTGATGCTTCCCTTTATAGACAGAACTGCCCCTGCTGTTAGGGCCCCTTTTCTCTTCACCTGTAGCCTAGGGACAGGGGGAGACCTTGGGTCCATTCCAAATCCCTCCAATGACAGCAACTGGTGTTCTAGGTAGAAGAAAATATTTTGACAAAATATGCCCTTCCTGCCTCCTTAATCAAATTGTTTAGATGACAAACTCAGAAGAGGGTGGGTCTTTGCGATCTGCTGCACAGCAGAGTGACTACAGTCAATACTAAGGTAAGGTCCATATGGAGATTGCTGAGAGTAGATTTTAAACATTCACACTACACAAAAAAATAAGTGTGTGAGGTGACTGACACATTAAATAGCTTGACTTTATCATCTCATATTGTATACATGTATCAAAACATCACATTATACCCCATAAATATATCAGTATTAATGTAGTATTATTGGTCAATTAAAATAAAGTACAGATGCGAATGGGTGTGGCTTTGCTCCAGTAAATGTTTGTTTAGAGACAATGAAATTTGAATTTCATATCATTTTCACATCATTAAATATTATTTTACTTTTTTCCAACCATTTAAAAATGTAAACTCCATGCCTAGCTCACAGGGCCAAACAAAAGTAGGCAGAGGGCCAAATCTGACACTCAGGCCACAGTTTGCAGACCCATAACCCAGATTATGACATAAGACATAGATTTTTTTTAAATGGTAGGGGAGTTGGAGTGTGGCTTTAACGACAGCTTTGACTTTCAGCCCACATGCTGTGAGTCAGTGAGTGCCAAAGAAGGAGAGATGACCCAGACAGAGGTCAGTACAGCCCACCTGAGAGCTCAGGCTGGTTTCTAGGGCTGGTGATTCTTTTTTCTAGGCCCAAAACTCCACCTTCGTCCTCTCAGTGACATCAATGGGAAATGGAACAGGTCTAGAGATGGAACTTCAGGGGCAGCCAGATGAAGGGTGTGTCCTTGAGCAGAACAGAAACACTACCCCAAAGGGAGGGGTATGAGCCAAAGTGGGGCCCAGAAGCTGACTTTGAGGGATGGTGCCCAGGCAGTGACAATAAGTACTTGAGATGTGGGGCCTCCACTGGCCTTTGAATGAGCCCATCAATGGCCAGTGAGTGGGGCCATCCTCCTGACTCTGGGCAGGTCAGCCCTCTAGGCCCCTTCTCTGGGCTCTGCCACTGCAGAAATCCCTGCATGCCCTGATGAAGTGGATGGTGTGGCAAAGCCCTGACCCCTTCAGCTACTCTCAGGAGGCTGTGTGGCTCTGGCAGGCACCAGAGTGTGCTGTCATTGGAGAAGCTGGATCCTGAGAAGACACAGCAGCACTGGCAGAAGCAGCACAGCCTGGAGAACCAGGTGCAGACCCCACACTGGGGCATCCTCAAGGGCAATGAGGGCTGGGTCACATCCAAGTGGTCAAGGACTCAGCACTGTGGCCTGTGAATCCAGCCAGGATTCAGATGCAAAAAGAAAAATAAAGAGAGTGAGATCTTTGATCCATATTTCATGCCAGAACCAAAAATGAACTCAATAGAGATCATAGACCCAAACGTGAAACCTTTAGCTGTAAAACTTGTACTGATGGGAAACTGAGGTTTACCTTGGTTGAGAGCCTGGATGGGAAGTAGCAGAAGTTTTCTATGATTCTGGCCTCAGCTGTTTGATGGGACTAAATCATGTCTAGAAAATCATGTGTGTGAGAGACAGATCTATAGACTGCCGGGGGTGCATATGGAGCATCTGCCTCTGACAGTCACACACCCCAAAGGAGATGACACAGTCTAGGGGGTGATGGGGATACAGCCAGCATCTGATTTTGAATATGACTGGTGAGAAGGAAAGTGAGAAACAGGTGCTACAGGAAGATGTAAGTAGAGAATGACCACGTGAGGTGGGTGTCTCTGGGGAGTCCCCTCTGAGCTGGGTCCTGTGGGTGCAAAGTGGGCAGGGAAGAACATTCCAGATAGAAGAGCCCAGAGTCCTGGCTGTGAAAGGGCAAGTGTGGAGGCAGATTTGCAGCTCCTGCTATAGAAAAATAACTCTGGGCCTGTCTGGGAGCCTGGGCTTCAGTTCCAGAGGCAGGGGCTCTGCATGCCATTTATTCTCTGCAAGATCTGGTGACTTCCTTCTGCTTCCTATTGTTGTGAGGGCAGCTGCCAGGCCCAGGAGGCCCACCTTGATGAGCTCTTGGACCAAATGAGGCATTGAAGCCTCATTTGGAAACTTCAGGAAACACTGAAGGTTCGCTTGGGAAGGGCCAAGGATTTTATGAAGAACATGAAACCCAGGTAGGCCAAGCAGACCCCAGAAGACAGAAGGGGATGACCTAGAATTCATATTCAATGTCACAGGCAGTCTGCTTATAAGCCCAGGGCTGTGCCCAGCAGGGTTAAGATAAAATTTTGCCTTTGACTTTGGAGAATGTGATGATTCTTTGCACCTGGACTCTCAGCCAACACAGAAATTTCCCCAGGGGAATTTTGAAAAGTTATGGAGGGAGGTGTCAAGATGTTCCATGAAAGGGCTGTATGTGCAAAGCGGCTCCAAAATATCAAAGGAGACAAGAAACCAAAGAAACTAATAACTCCAGTTTGTTGGCAAACGGTGTTATATTAGGGGAACTTGTGGACAGAAGCTTTGTCTTGACAGACCACAAGACAGGTAGATCTTCACACCACAACCTCCTGGACCCAGGGTTTATGTCATGGAAGGAATGTGTAGGTGTCTAAGAGTATCACAGCCTTTGATGTACACAGCAACATCAAGATTGTTTTGGAGGAAACGTGAAACTTACAGTGAATGGGTGTTTCTGCGTAAAGAATAATACATCAACTAGACATTTTTTAGGTATGCCTAGTCTCAAGGTTAGAAGTCACGTGATGGTTTATTATTAAAAACAAAGTCACTCTTGTCCCCTCACAAGGCAATGCAGTTTACAGATCAAGAGCATGGGCCTCCCTTTTAAAAATCTGAACATACATGTTCTTTGTTAGAGAAAAAAAAGAGCTAACATATACAAACAAATAAAAACATTTTCTTTGTTCCTGCAGAACTATTTTTATACACACACGCGCGCATGCGCGCGCACGCACACACACACACACACACACGTTTAAATACATGTTGGATCATATTATGCAACTTGTTCTGTAACTGCAGATATATTTCAATTTTAAATGACCATGAAGAATTTATTGATATGGATAAGTCATAATGATTTAACTATCCTCAATGGATGACATTTTTTTCTTTGTTTACAATTTATAAATATTACAAACAGTTCTCTGTAAACTTCCTTGTATCTTTGAGCCTTTGTACAACTAATTCTATAAGGACTAATCCCAGAAATCGAATTGCATTGCCAAATCACTGCAGTACTTAGATTCTTAGAACAAGGATTCATGCTCAGAATGCTAATAAATGCTCTGCATACCAGCTTCCTAGACAGCTTCCTAGACCAAGTGGTCATTTCAGTCAGGCTAGTTTTTGAAAGTAAGAAAATGTAAGTAGAAAACCCTTTTACCATTCTGTTGTCCAGGGTTTTGTTAACAAGGTGAAATATTAAAAGGAAGATTGGATTAGTTTCAGCTAAAAAAAAAAAAGAAAGAAAAAAATGTAGGCAGTTGAGGGAAGGGGTGAAAAACACAATAAAAACTAGAAAATATCCCAGAGTTATTTGTAATATCTGTTATCTCTGTCCGATCTCAAAATGCTCTGCTGGCTTAGTCCTTGTGCATCAGAAGCAGTGTTTTCCCTGCCCAGATAATTTTTGGCTTCTTATTCTGAGAATATCTGTCAGTTTGTGGTTTCTTTCCTCTTTCTTTGCTTCCTTCCTTCCTTCTTTCCTTCCTTTCTTATTTATTTCCTTCCTTTTCTCCTTTCTTTATAACCCTAATTATGTGGATATGTATATGAAGAAATAGATATATTTTGTAAGGTGTTTTGTTCCAATTAATTGACAAACTTATTACAGAAAATTAGAAAAGAGAAAAAAAATCAATGGAGAAACTAAATTAACTCACAATCCTACCACTGAAAACCTACCTCCCTTAACCCCATAGTTCTGGGCCTTCATGAGTAAGATCGAATCAAATGTGGACATTTGTATTTGGGTTTTGGATGGCATTTCCATCCTCCCCCCAATTTTGACAATGTCATAGCTGGGAGGACTAACCAATGAGATCATCTGGTTAGTCCACCTTTCATGTTTGAAGATAGGCAGGAGACTAGAGATAAAATACAAGGCCTTTGACCCTCCTTCTTGCACCTCAGCACTATCTCTGATCTTTACCTCTCACTTTTCAACTTGGAAATGTCTTTGACTTAAACCTAATCTTTCTCCTTTCTCTACTGCAAGCCATCATCTGTCTTCATAGTCTATAGAACAAAATTCAGGATGGAACACAAAAAGAGCTAGGATTTATTGTAAGGATTTAATGATCTCAATAACTCTGAGAAGAAAACTATAATTAATCAACTTTACAGATAAAGAAACTGAAGCTTGGAGAGTTAGTAACTTGCCCAAGTTCTGTGAGATGGGAAGGAGTGAGATCTGGGATATGAACCTAGATGCTGTAATTCGGGAGTCTTGAACCAACTCTCATGGCTACTGGTCTTGGGACTTACCAGAGAAATAAAAGTTCTGGATCCAGCTCATTAGATTTCTGTGTTGAAGCATAACATCCACATACACCAAGGGATAGAAATAATAAGCATACTGCTCAATGAATTACCTGAAGCAAACACAAACAGTAACTAGTACAAGAAGCAGAACATTAGTAACTCTTCAAAGACTCCCTCATGTTCTCACCCCAAGTCACTGTGCTCACTCCTCCAATGAGAACAAATATTCTAACTTCTGAATTTGTTTTAAAAATCTATTTAGGCCAGGTGCAGTGGCCCATGCCTGTAATCCTAGCCCACCAGGAGGCCGAGGCGGGTGGATCGCTCAAGGTCACGAGTTCGAGACCAGCCTGAGCGAGACCCCATCTCTACTAAAAAAATAGAAATAAAAAAATTATCTGGACAACTAAAGATATATATAGAAAATATTAGCCCGGCATGGTGGCACATGCCTGTAGTCCCAGCTACTCAGGAGGCTGAGGCAGTAGGATCGCTTAAGCCCAGGAGTTGGAGGTTGCTGTGAGCTAGGCTGATGCCACGGCACTCACTGTAGCCCGGGCAACAAAGTGAGACTCTGTCTCAAAAAAAAAAAAAAAAAAAAATCTATTTAAATGAAATTGTACAGAACATACTCTTTTATGTCAGGGTAATTTATTATGCTTGAACGTTTTATGTATATTTTTGAATGTAGCTATAGTTGATTTTTATTTCTATTTAGTATTCATTAACTATGTGTATATATACACAATATCACATTTTGTTGTTTTTTTCCTGTATAGTTATATCTACCTATATCTACTTGTTTATATATATATCACATTTTATTTATACTTTCTTTTGTTTATACTTTCTATTATTGCTGTAAAAGTTTCCAGTTTTGCAGCTTGGAAAGGTAACAAATAATGCTGCTCTAAACATTCCTTTACACGGTCAACAGATGCAGGCATTTCTCTTTAGTATGTACCTAAGAGTGGAATTGTTGGATCAAAGTGTGTGTATGTTCATCTTTGGAAGGTACTACCAAAGGGTTTTTGAAAGTGTTTTTTATTATATCTCTCAGTTAAATTTATTAAAATACATGTCTTTCAAATAAATATTTTGAACAGCCCAAATTAATCAAAGCAGTGAGATCACAAAGTGTTGCTTATCTGCGCACCATTAGCTTGTACAGAATATCCAGGAGCCACGAAAGGTCAACGAGGCTGTCTAAAGACGTGACGCAGGCTCCAAGGACTCCACAGGGTCAGTCATCTGAACAGGCTCAGAAGCCGGCTCGATCCTTAGAACCTCTGCAAAGCCATCACCAAAACAGCAAGCGACATGTGCTATGTCTACAGTAAAGTAGAAAAGGCGGTCCTGGCAGAGCTTCCGGTGGTAGCAGACCGAGGATCGCCTGACAGCGCAGCCTCAATGCCACGCTTTGCTTGCTCTGCTGATTGAAAATATTTAAATGACGCCTGACCAACATCTGTTTCTCCTCCTTAACTGAGCTGTCCGAGGTCCATCTCAGCGTGAGGAGTAAACCGCACTTCTAATGTGGCCACAGGGGCCTTTCTCACCCAGGCAGGAATCACACTGCAGGGGGCTCTGTCCTGGCAGGACAGTGAGGCTCCGCGGGCTGCGTCTCTGCACTGCCTGCTTGGGGGACCGCTGCTCCTTCCACTCTCCTTAGCCTCTCATCTCTACCTTCCTCTGAAGAGCTCTTTTCCAGGCAATTGGGCTAATCTGCTTTTCTGCCACACTTGGACTTCGATCACTTCTTGATTCCAAACCAAAATCCACTGCTATCTCCCTGTGCTTGGGCGAGGTTTGCTGGGTTTTTGCTGTGTCGCTGTGTTTCACGTAGTTGTCTTCTGAAGTTCTAGCTTGAGGACCTTTAGCTCTTTGGTGCTATGGTGTGGTTGTGGCTCCTTGAATCCTGAGAGCTGTGGCTGATCACAGCTATCAGTTCTGCCATCAGACCGGGACAGAGTTTTTGGTTTATGTTGGTTATTCTGCAAATTAACATCCTCTAAAGTTTCCATCAAATTTTGTGGTGAGTCCGAACCAGCTATGTAGGGCTTTTTGTCTAGTACAGGTGTGCCGTGTATCATGTCAACTCCAGAAAGGTGTGTAGCTCCACCTTCTACCTTTTCCAGCTTGGCCAGGGTCAGTCCTATTGCACTGGGACGATGAGGGCTCCTCGTAGAAAAAACTCCAGTCTTTGCACCATTCAGCCTAGAAGTCTGCACTTTTGCCTTACAGCTCAAATGACCATTTTTGTGAAAAACAAACAAAATCCTGTCTCCAGAGCCAGCTTCACGCAGCCACATGGGGTCGCTATGGGCCAAGGTCCCTGCTCCTTCAAGCCGTGCATGGCTCCTGGTCTCTGAAGGATCTACCTGACCCATCAAGACCTGAAAGTGTTTTTAACAGTTTGCGCACAAAGCAGCATATAAGAGTTTCAGTTGCTCTCCATCACCATGAACACTTGAGTATTATTATTTTTTAATTGTAGCCATTGCATAATAGTATCATATTGTTTTCGTTTGTATTTTCTTGATGATTAAGAAAGCGGAGCACATTTTCATACTTGTTGGCAATTTGGTTATTTTTTGTGAAATGCCTGGTCAAATCTCTTGTCCACTTTTTCCAACATGTCCTTTTTCTTATTAATTTATGGGAGTTAATTACATATCCTAGATGTGAAGGTTTTGTCACATACACCTATGACATACACATATACCCACCCTGCTCTTGCCTTTTTACTTTCTTGAAGGTGTCTTTTGGTGAAAAGAAGTTCTTAATTTTATTGAAGTCAAATTTATCAATTTTTCCTTTTATGGTTAGTGCGCTCTGTGTTTTATCTAAGAAATCATTGCCTGTCCCAAGGTCATGACAATATTCTCCTGTTATCTACTAGAAATATATCTTATAAAATGTTTACATTTAGATTTAAAATTCACCTGGAATGGATTTCCATTTATAGTCTGAGGTGGTAATCAAGATTCATCACTCTCCCACATGGATAACCAGTTGACCCTGGGCCATTTACTGAGAAGATTTTCTCCCCCACTGGCCCACAGTGCCTCTTTTGCAATATACAAAATGTCTGAATGTGGGGGTTTGATTTGGACTCTCGAATCTTTCTATTTCTCCTGTGCCTATTCTTGCACTACTCAACCACATGTCCTTGATTACTGAAGCTTTAATCTAAATCTTAATATCCAAGAGTGTAAGAACTTTATTCTTCTTCCCAATTGTCTTGACTGTTCTTGGCTCCTATTTCTATGTAAACTTTGAAACTAGCTAATTAGTTTCTACAAACTATCTGCTAGGATACTTTACTGAGGTGTATGAAGCTGTAACTAAATTTGGAGGGAAGTGACATCTCAGTAATACATGGCAAACAAACAAAAAAAAAAACTAAACAAACAAAACACCAAGGAAACCAATCCAAACAAAAACTAAAAACCATAATAAAAAAGCAATAAACTGGAAATAAATATTTGCAACTCATATCACAAAAGGGCTCACATCCCCAATATATAAAGAACTGCTAGAAATGGATAAGAAAAGGAACAGTTACAAAGCAGAAAATTTGACAAAACACAATAACCCACAGTTCCCAGAAAAAGAACAATCAATAGCTTCAAATGTATAAGACTTTGCTCAGGTTCAGTTATGATATGACAAAATTGTCAAATTCAAAGCTTGACAACACACTCTGTATCTGTGGAGAAATACAAAAATTATTTCGTTTTCTTCAGGCCCACCAGGTCTAGCACCCTGTGGCACCACCTGAATACCTCGGTGGTGCCCATGGGGCTCAAAGCATGTGGAGCACAAAGGGTAGGCAGAGGCTGGAGGGGAAGGATTATGTGGGACTGTCCTCAACAGTAGAGCTGTGGGTGCACTGTGCAGGCATACTCGACCTTTGACAGGAGGCCTGGCTTCCCCTTGCTCCATGTTCACATCATGGGCATGTGAGACTGTGCCCAGCCTGTGTTGACACATCTGGTGTGGATGGGGCCTGGCATCATGTCCTCACTGAGCACACACTTATTCAATTCCTCATTGTACAACTGGTGAATTGAGACCAAAAAGAGGCAGGGAGTGACCCAAACCATGGGATGTGGGCAGAGCCCAGAGTATTAGGAAGAACTCTGGCTTCCTAGGTGTTGGCTTCACCTTTTCCCACAGGTGTGCTTTCAAATGAGAGCTCCTAAATCCTTGGTGACCGCGGCCTACCCTCTCTCCACATGAGGCCATTTTCCTTTGCACACATCTACATGAGCACAGACACACACATATGCTCAGTGACTTCTCAGGTGGAGACCTTGAAAGTAGGGTCACAGAAGAAGCAGACACCAGGAAAATTACAAGAGGGGAAGAAAGAGGTTGGAGGCAGCACTGCCATGGGGCGGGGGGCATCCACTCTCCTAGCTACATGCCCGGTGGCTCGGAGCACTGGCAGGAGGATCCCACAGGCCTCAGGTTCTGCCTGAGCTGGTGCCACACCCAGCACAGCTTTGAGACGGCAAGACTGGAGTCCAGCCATCACCTCCATGGGCACTGTGGAGCTAGGATGAGCCCAGTTGCCCTGGTATAGACAAGGAAAATGAGAGATAAAGCCTCAGTTTCCACCTATATAAATTGAAGTGTGAGAAGTGGGTGTACTCAAGAGTTCCACATAGTCCCAAGTGTCTGCTGGCCTTTGTTCTCCATTATGACCCACTGTGCTCTGAAGGCTCTGGAAAGATGCTTTCCACTCTCTGCAGATACTTCAGAGCAGAGAGAGGATTGCAGGCTTGGACGGTTGAGTACTCGGGAAACAGAAGAATATTTCGGATCACTGGCCCCTGAGTCTGGGGCTCAGGGTCAAATCCAGGTCATGTTGGCTACTTGAGGTTCTCATTTGGAAGTGGGGGGTAACAACTACCCTTGCCTCATGAGGGAACTGCACACCCCAGGAAGTAGAGGCAAGGAGTGGAAAAAGGAGGCTTCTGAGGTTCCTCATACTATTCTTGGAGCTGAAAGATGCTGTTCTTTTGTATCACCAGGACCCTGTAGAGCCACCATCTTGAGAAGCCCACAATACAGATGCTTGTTTTGTTCTGTGATACTCCTGCCCATGTCTGAAGTGCTAGTTTTGGCCACTAGAGGTGACAGCAACCTGTGTCCCTAGCAATCACTGGGCTTGGCTGGAGCAGCTGGAGCCAGGGGAAAGTCATGCTCAGGTCATTCTGGCTGTCCCATTTCTCAGAGACAACTCACAGCTCCTGTTATTATCAATGATCTCCATGTTATGAGGTGGTCAGAAGCAGGAAGGGGGCTCTGATATCCTCCCATTTATTCACTCAGCAACCCTGCCCTGAGTACTCACCTTGTGGCAGGTGCCCTGGTGGGTCCAGCATATGATGCTGAAAATGACCAAGTGGTCCCTGTCTCCCAGGAGCCCACAGTCTGAGAACAACCAACAAAAACACTAAAGCAAGTACATGTGAAAGAAAAAGAGCAAATGCTATAATGAAAACGAAGTAGGATGTTGGGAGGCAGGGCTGGGGAGTCACGGAATTGTGGGGACCTAAATGCCTCACTGAGGTACATTCAAGCTGTGAACAGAATGACAACAGAAAGCCAGCCCTGCACAAGTCTGCAAACAGTGTGTCAGAGAGAAGCCCTTGTGCAGAGACTCACAGGTGGAAGTGAGTTTGGCAGAGGAAGTTAGAAAGGGGCCTGTGTGGCTGAAGGGGGCTGGGGAGAGAAAGAAGCAGAAGGAGGGAGGATTCTGGGGCCTGGGAGATGACCTGATCCTTCCAGACAACACTGCCCCAAAACTCAGTACCCTGAACTACAAGTACTTGATATCTCAATTATTTGTGTATCTGCCTCAAGGTCTCTCAAGAGGCTGGAACTGTGGTCTCAATTGAGCTGGACTGTGTGAGGATCAGCTTCCAAGTTCACTTATGTGGGTATTGGCAGGATTCAGTGTGGACTGAAAGCCTGGGTTCCTCCTTGTCTGTTGGCCTGGGCACTTCCTGGGTTCTCTGCCATGTGCTCCTCTACATAGAACAGCTCGAGGAATACAATGCAGGTGGTGGGGGACAGAAGGGGAGAGAGAGAGAGACACAGAGAGAGACAGAGAGAGAAAGAGACTGATTAAGGAAAAGAACATAGGACAGAGCAAGTAGGAGAAAAATGACAGCTTTTCTTGTAGCAAAATCTTGGAAGTTGCAATAGACTGAATCTCCCCCCACTTCAAATTCATATGTTGAAATTCTAACCCCCAATATAATGGTATTAAATGAGAGGTAACAAGGTCCTAAGGTTGGAGCCCTCATGATTAAGATTGCTGGCTTTATTGTAGGAACCCCAGAGAGCTTTGTCCCCTTCTCTCTGCCAGATGAGGACACAACCTGAAGTCTGCATCTGCAATTGAAAAGAGAGTCCTCACCAGAACCTGACCATGCTGGCACCTTGATCTCAAACTTCCAGCCTCCAGAACTATGAGGAATAAAACTCTATTTTTTATAAGCTACCCAGTTTATTGTTCTTGGCTATGGCAGCCTTCACTAAGACAGAAATGAGAGCCCTTGACCTCAGTTGTATTCTGTTGGTCAGAAGTGAGTCACTAACCACTCAGTGCTGTGAGCCTTCGTGGAGGCTGCACACCACACAGGCTGAGATGAGACTCAGGGATCTGCCTCTACATAGAATGGGAAGGCATTGAACGATTTGATGTCAGGGGATGTGCTATCTGAATTTCACTTAATTTCAACCTGTTATTGATGCAGTATGAAAAATGAGGCCCAGAGTGGAAGTAAATTTTTCAAGATTGCACTGCAAGACCCCAGGCCTGCTTGAGATATATGCCATGCTACCTCCCATCCCTTTTTGTAATTTTTCTATTTCTTAAGTCTCTATATGTGACACCATACCATGAGTTTCAGAAGTTTTATCTCCTACATACCTAATGAGTTCCTAGGAAGTAGATGCTAGCATGATCCCCACTGTGAATGTTGGGCACTTCCTGGGTTCTCAGCCTTAGGAGGCTGGAGAGGCCCTGAAACACATCATTATTTATCTAGGGCAACACAGATGATAAAAGAAAGAAGGTTCTGACTCAGCTCTGTCTCATTAAACCTGGGTTCCTGGCTGCATTTAGGTCTTCCCGGGAGGTACAGGGAGGCTGTGTTTGCATAATTATATAGAGGCAATGAGTTAGCACGGGGAGGAAGGTGAACAGTGAGCATCCCAGGGGGCCTTTGGGAAAGTCTTATGGAATGAAGGGGGCCAGGTGATGGAATTCCAAAGCAGTGATCTTGCTTCCTTGGTGACAGACTCCAAAAGAACATAGAACTCTGGCAACCAGACAATTCTACAGCCAGCTCCATACTCATCTCATTTGGTGGGAGACACTCAAGAGAGCAAGATGTTTTCCTGTTCAATTGCCATTTTTTGAGTCTCTCACATCAGGAAGGACAGAAGTGAGAGCCTTTTTTGACTATGCAGACTTTGGCTCAGCCCTCACCCCTGATGCCTCTGGCAAGTTGGCAGAAACTGTTCAAAGGTAACACAGGACAGCCCAGGTCAGGCCCAGCCAGGCTGGGCCTCACCTGTGATCCCATCTGGGCATCCCCACACCACTTCTCATCACCATGTGTTAGGGGAGGAAGAAATGAGAGAGCTTTTTCTGGACAGCAGATTTTCAAGTGTGTGAAGCCTGGTGGGCCTGTCAGGTTCATACTCCAAGTCATGGCTGGGCAGGATGGGAAGGTGAGTGATAGAGACTAAGTTTGTCTACTCAGATATGAATCCCAAGACTTCAAGCTGTCATCTGCTTCCTCCCTGGAAGGAGGTCTATGTAGATCTCCTATGTGCCTGATCTGGGGAGCAGCATTTCTAATGGGGGTGTCCCCTGTGGAAACAGACAGGCAGGTCATTGATGCCTCTTGACCTGGCTGCTGCGTAGTCTCTTTGCACAGCTCCACACATATCAATGAGGAGCTACCGATAGGCCCAACTTCTCCTTCTCCTTGGATGAAGGGCAGGTGAACCACACCACAAACCATGGCCAGTGCTGGTCTGGGGTGAGAGCAGACACAGAGAGGTCTCCACAGACAGGAACCAAAGAAGACTAGGGTAGGTCTAGCACCCAGATCTAAATATGGGGACGCCCTGGGCTCTGTCCCAAGGCTTTCCCACCTGAGTGTCCCACCGTCCCCTCCCAAAAATATCTGGCCTCCATTAGTCCCCAGTGGCAACTTGGTTAGGTGAAAAGTCCTGTTGACATACTTGTAGGAATATCACAGAAAACACTTTTGTGTTGTTTTCACTTTATGCTAGGCCATAAATACCTTTGCATGTCACTACTCTTTTATGTTTTAACTACCTATCCAAAGTACCTCTGGTGGCAGGCACCTCCACTGCCCTGCCAGACCTTCTCCAAGACTTAAAAATCAACACTTCTACTGAGGAAGTTTTTACATAAAAAGGGAGGGGTAAACAAAAAAGGGAGTTCAGTTCCTCTATGTATTTTTTTGCAATGTGTCATCTCACAGAACTCATCCCTGTAGCCCCAACAGGGCAGGAGCTCTGCCCTCCCATGTCTTCATAGTTCATAAGAGAGGCCATTTCCCACAGCAGTTCAGCCTTTCAATGCTGGTGGAGCCTGGCATGATAAAGTTCTATTTCCTTGTCAGCCATTCTGCAGGGAGCAAACTGTGTGTGTCCTAATAGGTTCCAACAGTGTGTCAGGGCTGCCATGACACTGCACAACAGGCTGAAGGGCTTTAACAACACAATTTTAAATTCTCACAATTCTAGAGTGTAGAAATCTGACATCAAGCTGTTGGCTAAGGTGGTTTCTCTGAGGGCTATCTTCATAGCTTGTAGATGGCTTTTTTCTATCTTGTGTTCACTGGGTTTTCTCCTGTGCTTCTTACTGCCTTTTCTTGTGTCCTTACTGTTTCTTCTTATAAAGACCCCAAGCATAATTGATTGGAGCCCAACCCAATGAACTCACTTAACCATAATTGTCTCTTTAAGGACCAACCGTCCAAATGCAGTCACATTCTTAGTCACTGGGGGTTAGAACATAAAAATGTAAATTTTGGGGAGGGGACACAATTCATCCCATAGCACAGACTAATCCCAGGAAAAGATTACTGGGTTAAAGGCTATGCAAATTTATAAATTGAACAGCTATAGCCAGAATTCTTTCCAAAAGTGCTGTGGCAGGTACACTGACACCAGGAGTTACTGAGTGTAGCTGCTTCTCTGCATCCAGATTCCCCTGGGTGTTAATATTATTTTAAATTTTTGCCAATTTTGTATCTGTGTGGCAAATGAAATCACATTCATTTCATTCTAATTTCCCAAAAGATACTCGTGAGTCACCTCTCTGTTATTTAACACTTATGTGGGCTTCCTCTGTCCTCAGTCATCTGCTCAGATCCTTGGCCCTGTGATGGGTTTTCTTCAACCCTGGAGTCCCCCAATATTTTCCCTTTGCCCAGTCTGGAATTTCTGTAGTTGCTTCTTAAGACAATGTAAAAAAAGAAAAGAAAAAAGAAAAGCAATTCTGTTGCTATTGTGTCAAAAGGGTTCTCCTAGAGTGTCTTGCTCTATGCACTGTCCCTAAAATTGAGAGGAAATGAGGCTTTCCCAGGCCCTTCTCCTCCATGTCAGAGCAGACACAGCATCAGGGAGCTTAGAGGGAATTTCTAAGAGCCCTCACTGTGAAAGGTTCTCAGTTTTGACCTGTGTGTTGGTGAGCAGCCATTTGGCATCCCAAAGCCTGTGTTTTCTTATCTCTATTATTAGGATATTATTGAGGACTCAGGGATAATGCTCTTCACACAGCCTATGAATACAGGTGGATGTTGCTGCTCTACAGCTGACAAAATACCTTAAAGATGCCTTGAATGTATTATTTAATTATACTTTATTCCTGACATCAAATTTTACCTCAGTTTAGAAACTTTTTCACCAGAAACACTCATGTTCTCCACATGCACAAGTCCCTGAAAGGTTCAGGCTTGCTTGTGTTCCACACCCCAATTCTCCAGTGGTTCATGGTGCTGTCACTGACCATATGTCCTTCCTTGTCCTGCCTAGAATGAAAATGATTCTACCCTGAACCTAGAGGAGATGTGCATGATGAAGACCTTCTAGCCAGGCACAAGGGAGCAGCTAGTGGCGTCCTGGTTCCAGCCTTCCAGAGTTGAACCATCTCCTTCACCACATTCCTAGGCTCCTACTGGGACTTCACCATCACCTCACATTTCCTGGACCAGCTTCAGCAGGTCAGCGTCTGCCCTCTCTAAGGCTCACTGGTGACTGCCACCCACTAGCTGTCTTAGAGATGTCATTGCAGCTCTCTATGACTCAGTTTGCTCCTTTGAAAAGTGAGGAGGTAAGAAGATGAACCTTATTAAGTTCTTGTAGAGAGAGACTACATGGCATAAGACATGGCTGGCACGTCCCTAGTGCCTTGCTCTGTAGAAAGACTGCTGGGCCTGCCATGATTATTCATTATTATTATTTTTCTCTTTCCTCACTGAAGCTCTTTGCCTCATGCCTAGATGGCCCATGTTTCTCTATATTTAAAAAACCACATAAAAAGCAAAACCTATATATTATTTGTGAAGGAAGTTTGAGAATCCTTCCTTCTGGTCTTTGTCCTTGACACAGAACAGTGCTACCTGGGTACTGGAAGTGGGGCCTCTGGTATACCCAGATATTTGAGGAGGTTCTGGTTTGGGTTCATTCATTCAACACATATGAATTAAACACTTAAGCTGTACAGTCACATTTTCAGATGTGTGGCACAATTTAATGAACAAAGCAAATGACCATCCTTGGTTCTCAATTCTATCTGGGAAGTCAGACACTCATAGCAGACATCATAAGAAAATCATGCCCACAGAATGTCAAACGTAATGACTTCATGACCTCTTCTGGTATGAATGCATCCTCCAAGATTCTGATGAAGATGACAGACCAGAGGACCAACTATAACATTTTAATAGATGCAGAAGGGTTTGACAAAATTTGACATTCTTTCATGATAAAAAAAAACTCTCAAAAAATTAGGTATAGAATAAATGCATCTTAACCCAATAAAGAACATGTCTGACAAATACACAAAATCATACTAAGTGGGGAAATGTTGTAAGCATTTTTTTTCTATGAGCTATTACAAGACATGGATGCCCACTTTTACCAGTCTTATTAAACATAGTACCAGAATATCCAAGCCAGAGAAATTAAAAAACAAAATTTTAGGACAATGACAATGTTCCACATACCAGTCTATGTTTTTGTCCTAAGCTTAGCTGAACAGCACAAAAAATACAGTTTTCTTGATGTTTTTGTGATTCCATTTGTCAGTCATAAGGATAAAAACTCAGATATTTACTAGCACGTTCAGGAACCAGTACAGAGCACAGAAGAGGCTGATGTACTGTAGGGCTTGAGGCCCCTGGAGTTCCTAATGCTGATGGTGACGGCATGGAAAAACACTAAAGAGGCAAGTGGTGCTAATGCTCCCACTTCTGGTCACTCTGTGATTACAAAAAACAAGTTTGCATCCTGAATCACTGAGAAATGTTTCAATCCAAAAGCTACCATGATATCTAAGACTCTTCCAGAGAGAATCTCCAAGGAGGTGACTAAGAATGAAAATTGTTGACTGTCACTATACCCGCTGAAATAAATATTTAATAATTTGTGAGTGAGGAAATTCCCCAAGATTACAATATTAATCTGGAAAAAAAGGATCCTTCCAAACTTTAAATGTACGGAGGTCATTTTACTATTGTCCAAGACTGAACATACACACTCAAAGAGAGAAGATTTTGTATAGAAACATAAGTAGTGCTATAAGTATTTTATAGAAAATTAAATTCACAATATTTCATTTACCATTAACTCTCCTTAAAAATTTATTTCTAAGATATATTTTCCCTTAAAAAATGTCCAAATGCTGATGTTTCTTAACATAGCACTTACAGTATACAACACAATGTTAATACACTAATTATTCTAATTTGACATTTACCACACTTTGACTTAGGATCTAATAACAATTTCTTTTTATAAACAAAGTCAAATAATGCTAAGTATGTAATTTAATCTTCTGACCCACTGAAACTGCATTCCTCTTATCTATCCTCAAACTCTCCAGTTAAAAACAATTTTCACCACATTAAAAAATTCCAAACTTCTATCAGAACCTCAAAAACACTGTGTGAAATAGCATGTGGTTAGGACAAGAGTGAGAAAGTTGTAGCCATAACACAGGCAAAAAAGAAGAATGCTGTGTAGCTGGGGATGAAGATAAAGAGACACGGAGGAATGAAGATAAGCAGGAAATGAAATAAGCAAAATTCTTTCTAAATTCAAAGAGAGTCAGTTATGCAGCCTGAGTACAGATATACCCTCTCCATATGCAGAATCAATGCCACTTATTGACCCTGGATGTTTTCTATCTTTTACCAGGAGCTACACACACACTTCTGTGGAAATATTTAATGCTAATTATGGAGCATCTACTACACACCAAGCATTGTCCTGTGTTTGTTCACTTCATATAAATGTCAAAACAATACTATGACTTATGAAGCCTCCCCAGTTTTCCCCTGAACAAATTGGCCCAATAAATCAATTATCTCAATTATGTCAATTATAAAAAATGAAAAAACTTGCCTTATATAGAGTTCTTGAGAAAAAATGGAATGCACTAATTAAATAAAATTTCTCTTAATACAGTCGCTGTAAAATTATTCACATCTTAAAATTATTTTCTGAATACCATTAAACTTTATAGATGACATTCTTATAATCTCTGAGCAGGTAATATAAACACTTCATGAACTTGGGAAGAAGAAAAATTTGGAAGCATGTGGAAGAGTTTCTGGCCAATGCTCTTCTTCCCGGCCTATTGGAATGGCTGCCCAATAGGTTTCTACCCTTTATGAGAAATAAATTCTCCTTTTTCCAAAGTAGAAAACAGGAAATTTTTTTATATTTGGTTTCCATGGAGAGATTTTGAACCAGGAGCTATAAAATTTTAAAGAAATGAATTCAATGTAAAGCAGAAAAAATAAATTTGCTTTCAGAATGGTGTGAGGTTTCTAGTTTGGTAGTAAATCATCAGCATTTTTGAAATTAACTGTTTTTTTCTGATATTTTTCTTTTCAAAATAGGTAGACAGATACACAAACACCATTATTTCTGCCACAATTTTTTTACACTTAAAGGTTTTCTTTAGACTTATATATTTATATATTTAATGCCATATAAATCAAAACTAAAAGTTTATGTGTGTTTTGTAGGCCCAGAGTGGTCATGTATTCAATATGTAGGGTAAAATTTTCTGAATAGTTATTCAAGATTCAGAAATGTATGGCTTTTGATTATGCACCTATATAATTTTCCTTACAATCACCATAATGACTTCAAAATTACAAAAAGAAGAAAAACATAACTCATGGAAACAATATTTTTCAAATTATTTAAACTTTAAAGCCAGTGGGGAAAAAGGATGACTAGAGATGGCATCCCACTATATTATTTAATATTAATAGTATATCGTTACCACCTGTCATCTACAACCTTGAGTAAGGTGGGATACATTAACAGTGGTCACAGTATAACACTTTATTCAAGCATAATACTCTTAACACATTAAAAACAATTTCAAGTTATTAAAACAAATTAAATTCATACATAGTCTATGCTTGAAAGCATATCAAAATCTACTGTTTTATTACCTTAATCTACAATTGGTGAAACTAAATAGTAAATACTTTAACGTTCAAAATGATTGTTTAACTGCAATGCAGGATATTCCTCTGAAGACCTACTTAATGCATCACTCACAACACTATTATCAAACTCCAACACTATTGTCAACTCCAAAGAGCCCCTTCACTTAGATTTTCTTATGGTATCTTACCTTTTGGTGTGTTTCATTTTTCATGGAAAAGTACATAAATGGTTTTCACCTAATATAGAAGGATCTGTCATAGCCCCAATGCAGCAAAAACTGTCACAGGCTTTCACATAAACACTGGGAATTAAGGTATAGCATTAAGCAACTGTTAAATTACATAAATATTTGCTTTTCAAAAAATCTAAAATTTGTTCAATGCAACCAAAGTGTACTTTGAATGTAATCATAGCTCTCCAAAAAAAGTCGATCTCCTGTTCCTTGTAAGGCAACAAATAATCTATTTTAACTTTGGATTTTTCTCTATAATCAACATTTTTGTTTAGAGTAACATATGAAAATGTTTTAGTGCTTTCTACTGTGAATCGTGTGATGTTTATTTAGATTTGATTTTTGATTAAATATATTTTCACACTTATTGCATCTGTAAAGTATCTTTTGGTATGAACTCTCTGGTATTTTCTAAGGTATAGTTTTTGGACATTTTTTTTTTTTGCATTCATTACATTTGTAGGGTTTCTCTCCAATAAAATTTCTCTCAAAGTGAATAAAGTTTGAGTAAATTTTGTATGGTTACCCTCTAGTATAAATTCTCCTGTGTCCTGTGACATCTGTCATATAAGAAGGTATTGAACCACTCTTTATATTTGTAATGTTTTTCTTCTGTATAAATATTCTTGCACACTCTAAGGCTTATGTATCGTGAAGGGACTTTCCAAAGGCATTGCATCTGTAACGCTTTTATTCAGTATGAATTTTCTGATTATAGGTAAGATGTGAGCAATTATTAAAGACTTTGCCACATTTTTCACATTTTTAGGATTTTTCTCTAGCATGAATTCTCTCATAATTAGAAAGGTTTGAACACTGGTTAAAGGATTTGCCACATTCTTCACATTTGTAGGGTTTCTCTCCAATATAAATTATCTTGTGTTTACTAAGGTATGAGGATCAGTTAAAGGCTTTGCCACATTCTTCACATTTATGAGGTTTCTCTGCAGTATGAATTCTTTTATGCCTAGAAAGGCATGAACAAGATTTAAAGACTTTTCCATATTGTTTATATTTGTAGGGATTCATAAAATTCTTTTCATGAGTATGGATTCTCTGATGTTATGTTAGGATTGAGTACATGTGAAAGGATTTGCCACATTCTTCACATTTGAAAGGTTTCTCTCCAGCATGTTTTATGTCTATTTAGATTTGATAGTTTACTAAAGACTTTCACACATTTATTACATCTGAAGATTTTGCTATCTGTAGTTGATGAACATTGCTTAAGTTCATTAGAACATCCTTTCTGCTCCTTATATTTACCCAGTTTTTCCTTAGGTTTCAATTCTCAAGGTCACAGCTTCCATATCTTCCCAGTGTGACTTTTTGGAATAAATCTTTTATGCCCTTCTCTGTCAAAAGGTCTCGGGTGTAATGAGAAGGCATAGCTGAAAAAAAATGAAAATAAATAATCCCACTTAGACTCGGTTGAATATATATTTAATAAATAAAGTATAGCAAGTACATTAACAAGATGATATACCATAGGCATTCATTCCTTCATAGATATAAAAACTTAACAGAAATAGACTGATGAAATAGCCTTTGTGAGAACCCCAGCAACCAAATAACCCCAGCAACTCTAGATGAGCACAATGCAAAGAGCCACATAGAAAAAGAAGGAAAGTTTGCTACATTTACCCACCACATCTCTTCCTCTTCTTCAATGTAGAATGCTGCATTTAGAAGTAAACACCCAACTCCTGGATTCTCCCTCAAGAGAGAAAGAAAATACTGGCACACATGTCCATACTTCTGGATTTTTAAGGCCTTTCCAAAGACTGGTTTCTCTCTCCCATGACATAGAGTGCTGAAAGGAATAGAGTTACACTTTGAATGAAAGATTTGGTCTGCTGAGATCAAAGATAAATGAGTGTTACAGAAGCAGAGAAACTTAAGTTCCAAAGACAAACAATAAGTGTAGCAAGTTACTACAGGTTCTTAAGATGAAACATGGGCAAACCTTTTTAAGTGGAAAATGAAGACACATCTTCAGAGAAGACACACTCTGAAAACAAGCTGGAGAGCCTCACAGAATCGTTAGCTCAGCCAATTGGTGTCAGACTTCCCCTGGACAAAGCCATTGACAGGTGACTATTTTTTAATGCCCAAATTTTAACATATACAACGTACACAGATGACATGGCCAATCAAAGAAACAAAATAAATATCCAGAAATCAACCTGAAAGAAGTGGAGACATATAGGTTACCTAAAAAAATTCAAAATAACCATCTGAATGGATGCTCAATGAGTAAAATGGGAACACAGATAATTAAATGAAATCAGGAAAATGAGAATATCAACAAAACAATAACAAGTACAGAAAAAAAAACAAAAACCCAGACATTGTGGAGTTGAAGCATATAAAAAGAAATAATGACTGAGAAATTCTCAAACCTAAGAAAAAATATAAAAAATAAAGATACTCAATGAACTGCCAACTAGGATAAGCACAAAGAGACTTATAAGAAGACACATTCTAAGCAAAGTTTTCAAAGTCAAAGACAAGAGGAGAATCTTGAAAGCAGCAAGAGAAAAGTGATGTGTCTCCTATAAAAATGCTCATACAAGATTGCCTGTCAGGTTTTCTATAAAAGTTTTACAGGCAGAAAAAGTTGGCTGATATAGTCAAAGTGCTGGGAAAAAAACCTCAAAAACTTTGAAGCAAGAATACTATAACCAGAAAAACTTTCTTTTAAAATAAAGAAAAAATAAATATTTTCCAAGATAACCAAACGCTGAAAAGCTACATTATCACTAGACCTGTCTTAAAAGAAATGCTAAAGGGAGTCCCTCCCATTGAAAATAAAATGATGCTAGAAAGCACACAAAATGATATGAAAAATACATTATCTCTCTGGGAAAGATATGCACACACACAAAAATAAAAAATCCGTAGCATTATAATAATAATGCATAAAATTATGGCCTATTAATTATGCTATAAAATTTGAAAGACAAAAGCATGAAAATAATCATAAACATCTGTTAATATACACTGTAAAAAGACATAATTAATGACATCAATAACAAAGTTGAAGATAGATGTAAAAGAGGAAGAATTTTTGTATGCAACTTAAGTTGTTACCAGTTGAAAATGTATTGTTGTAAGTATAAGAGTTTTTTGGTAATCCCCATGATAACCACAAAGAAAGCCCCTATAAGGATCTACAAATCAAATTAGAAAATAATCAAAGCATGTCACTACAAAAATAAATGAGTCTGAAAGGAAGACACAAAGAGAGAAAAGAAGGGACAAAATAGCTACTACAAGATTCAAAATAAAATTAATAAAATGACAATACTAAATTCTTCCCTTTCAGAAAATTACTTAAATATTTATGGATTAAACACCCCAAATAAAAGACAAATAAATAAAGGGATTTAAAATATATTTTAAAATGTTTTCACTATATCCTGTCTATAAGAAACTCACATCTGATCTAGTGACAAAAATACACTGAAAGTGGCAGAACAAAAAAAGACATTCCATGAAAATGGTAATCAAAGAAGAGTAAGGGAGGTCACACTTATACTAGGCAAAATACATATTAAGCTAAACTGTCACAAGAGACAAAGAAGGACATTAAACAATAATAAAAGGGTTAATTTACTAGGAACTTATAAAAAATATATCTTACATCAGGATTCCCAAATATATAAAGCAAACAGTCACAGAAATAAAGAAATAGACAGCAATATAATAATAGTAGAACACTTCAATAGCCCTCTTTCAGTAATGAATTATAAAGCCAGACAAAATATTAATAAGGGAATAGAAGACTTGAAAATACCATAAAGCAATTAAATGTAACAAATCACTCCATGAAACAGCATACTATAAAATCTTTTCAATAGCTCATAAAACATTCTTCTGGAGAGACTACTTGTTAAATCACAAAACAAGTCTTAATTTTTTTAGCAATGGAAATATTACTATCATTCCTAACTGACATGGAATGAAAATAAAAATCAATATAAGAAAAATCAAATAATTAAAAAATACATTAAAATTAAACAACACACCTTTGAGCATGCTCTTGTTAAAGGGTCAGAAGACTTACTACTGTGAAGATGTCCATACAACATAAAGTGACCAACAGATTTGATGCAATCCCTTTCAAATTTCCAATTTCATTTTTTGCAAAAATAGAAAAAGCTATCCTCATAATGATATGGAATGTCAAGGAACCATGAAGAGACCGAAAATCTTCAAAAAGATAAACAAGATTAGAAGCTTCACTTTCTGATTTCAAAACACATTACATACCTCCAGTAATCAAAGCATTTTTGTATTGACATAAAGGCAGACAACTGGAGTAATGAAACAGACTGTAGGACTGATACAAAACCCTCACATATATGGTCAAATGAAGAGTTATTTGCATACCTATATTTATTGCAGCATTATTTACAAAAGCTGGTAGAAGAAATCAACTCAAACTTCCCTCACTAATTGAAGGAATAAATACAATTAATAATATAAACGTAATAGAATATTACTCAGCTTTTAAAAAACAGTAAATCTTGCAAAAATCTATAATAAAGATACATCTTGAAGACATCATGCTAAATAAAAGACAGATACTGTAATATTCTACTTATATGAGATATCTAAAGTGTTTACACTCCAAGAAACAGAGAACAAAATGGTGTTTATCAAGGGTCAGGAAATGAAGAAAATGGGTAGTTGTTGGTTCAAATGTATTGTTTTTAGTTTTTCATTCTAGAGATACGTTGCATAACAAGGTAAATAGATGTGACATAACTGATATGCATAAAAACACTTAAGATTGCAAATTTTATGTTATGTGTTTTTTTAAATGAAAAAATAAAAGATAATATCTCAATGAGATACAGACTTATGAAGCTTTTTGGAAATTACCATCCCAGCATAAGAGTTTTTCTGTCACACAAAGGTAATGTAGATTCACCAATAAATAAATGTGGAAGCTAAAACATAATAAACATTTTTTCTAGTATCATTTAAATTTATTAAAATTTTCTCATCAAAGCTTCTTATGAATAATTATAAGGCAGGATGGAGGGTATACCCTCATCCTCAACATACAACCCCTCTTTATGCCCCTCCCAAGAACAGGCTGGCTTCAGGGTGAAACATTCTCTGATCTAGAATCTGATTTTGCCACCATCCATCCTGCCTTCCTCCTCCCAACTTCTTGCTAATCCTGTTTCCTTCTCCCTATGAAAGAAAGCCCTTTTCTGCCTAACATTTGAGTTAGTGCTTATAGTTGGTGTTCCCTATGTTGCCATATTACTTTAGAATTAAGTAATTCTTACTTAAATCTGAATTTGTTTTATCTGACAAAATCTAGAACCAGCCACAGGACATTAACAATCCCATCCTTAGGAAGAGCCTCCCAACCCCAATTTCAGCCAATCACATCTACATGTGGATCCAAAGTCTCATAGCCTCTGTAGCTTTTCTTAGCATAAAGGGCTCCTTCCATGGCTGGTGTGAGCAGGCTGGGACAACTAAAGAGGAGGCTGCTCAGGAAGCAATAACTGGCCCTTCAAATGAAATCTTTTTGCAGGTCTTGGCTTTGAGTCACTGGCTCAGGCTTCTACTTCCCAATCAGGATTATTCACTTAGTTTTAAATCAGAAAATACCCAGTTTTTGAAGAATCTAGCAAAATCACTCAAACACAGTGTTTATAAAAGGGAAAGAAATTATAAGGTACTTACATCTTATACTTCAACAGGAAAAGCAAAAGTATCTATCCCTTTCAGACAATAAACATGTCATATAATTATTATTTCCATGACAACAAACCATTTAATCACAAAACATTTCTAGGAAGTGTCAAGTCCCATCTCATAAAATTTAGCATTCAACTTGCAAATTCAGATAATGAAATACAAAACAGAGACATCTACTGTCACAAAATCTCTACCCAGCAAAAAAGAGGAATTGATGTTTTCATGAGTCTCTGTAATCCCCAAATTAATCTACCACACTTTCTTGTGTGGAAATGCATTCATATTCTTTTGTTTGTTTGGTTTGGTTTTTTGAGACAGAGTCTCCCTCTGTTGCCTGGGCTCCAGTGAGTGCCCTGGTGTCAGCCTAGCTCACAGCAACCTCAAACTCCTGGGCTCCAGTAATCCTCTTGCCTCAGCTGGGACTTCTGGGGCATGCCACCACACCTGGCTATTTTTTTTTCTTCCGATTTTAGTTACCTGGCTAATTTTTTTCTATTTTTAGTAGAGACAGGGTCTCACTCTTGCTCAGGCTGGTCTTGAACTCCTGACCTCAACCAATCCTCCTGCTTCGGCCTCCCAGAGTGCTAGGATTACAGGCTTGAGCCACTGCACTGGCCCATATTCTATATCCATAATAAAAAAGAAATTTTCCTAATTACATTTTTCTGGTAGCATTCCCTAAGCAAAACCAAAAAATTGTTTGAAATCACCTCTCTTCCGCCTCCCAGACACACAAAAAGAACTGTCCTGAGAAACTTGCTACACTCACTCTCTGGAAGAAAAAGGTAAATCAGAATTTTTAACAAATGGGCCGGGCGCAGTGGCTCACGCCTGTAATCCTAGCACTCTGGGAGGCCGAGGCGGGTGGATCGCTCGAGGTCAGGAGTTCGAGACCAGCCTGAGCAAGAGTGAGACCCCATCTCTACTAAAAATAGAAAGAAATTATCTGGTCAACTAAAATATACATAGAAAAAATTAGCCGGGCATGGTGGCGCATGCCTGTAGTCCCAGCTATTTAGGAGGCTGAGGCAGTAGGATCGCTTAAGCCCAGGAGTTTGAGGTTGCTGCGAGCTAGGCTGACGCCACGGCACTCACTCTAGCCAGGGCAACAAAGCGACACCCTGTCTCAAAAAAAAAAAGAATTTTTAACAAATGAAACATATGATTAGACCCTTAATTTTTTCCCCGAAATCTACCTGTTTCATGCCCTTTGGAAATATTTTTTTATCTTTCATGCTATGCTGATAAAATGTAATTTATAGTTAATGAAAAACTTAAATGGAAATGAGTAAACAAATCTTTTCAAGTTGACAAACTCAGGGAGAGGCAGTGTTGTCAGGAACACAGACATGTCTGACTTAAGTGTCAAGTCAGGTCATGCTATTATTTGAGACATTCTCCCACCCCCTTCCTCCTCATTAAAGTATTTAAAAACTACCCTCCCAGGAGACTGCACTCTGCCCCAGTGTGCCCAGAGTACATTTTGCTTTGCAGGTTCTTGCACCACCTCATTGGGGTGGATTTTCCTTGTCCTTTAGAATAGTTTTTTTCCCTTCAGAAATCGGAGAGAATCCAGAGGGTAGGGATCGTTTGTTTTTCCCCCTCAAAACCAGCATCTGATTGGCTGACCAGCAAGGTGTCTCCAAAATATGCAAACTGGGGGTGTGGGGAAGAAAATATTAATGCCCCAAGGGGCCAGCTTTTTAAAGGAGGGGTATGCCAGGGGACTCCTTTCAGCCCCAGGGCATTTGGCTGCTCTCTAGAGAGGCTCCACCCCATACCTCAGACTGTCCTCTATGAGGAGGTAACCCAGGCCTGAGGTTATTTGCCAAACACTCCAGGAAACGTGGTCACTGTGGGCATCTTGGGTCCCAAACCGTTCAGAAGCCTAGGACCAAAAAAGACAGGAAGTTGGCTGAGGGCACAGAAAGAGGAATCTCAAGCCAAAGGCATTCTTATTGAAATATCTGTGTCTAGGGAACATAAAAGGAGCAGAGACACAAAGATTTTTTACAGTGGGGTGTCAAGGGATTATTCTTGGCTTTCCTTTCACGCAAATATTCACAAACAGGAAACAGTTTTCAAAAAGTTCCATTCCTTACTCTGTGACAAAATGGTTAACAATTCAAATACTGTGCCTGAAATGTATAATAAAGGAAAAATAGTTGATAATGTTGTGAATTGTAGAGGGGAAGTTAGCATTTGGGAATGTCCAGAAGGACCCGAAAATTTAAGATTTTGCTGTAAGTCCAATTTAGACAGGGGGAACAGGGTGGTGGATTTGAGACCTTGCTTGCCATACACCTGGAAAATACAGAGGAAAATCAGTCCCATGTAGAATATTAAAATAATTAAATAATAGGCAATTAGACATAAGACTGAAGTGGCTGTAGTGCCCTGTGTTCCTAAGGTAAAAAAAAAAAAAAAAAAAGTCTAAATCAATTGCATTTGATATAATTTACTATCTTAAAGGAAAAAAAAATCAGGCTTAACAAACCATAAATCTCTAATTAGCCTCTGATTATAACCAGCAAATTTCCACCTGGATAATACAATAAGGGACTACATAACTGTAAACAATCAATTTAATTTGGTTTGTTTCCTCATGCACCTTATAAAAGCCTTTCCTTCAAGTCCCTCCGGTGGATCCCAAACCACAAACGGTGGCTGGGGGCTTCCCAATTCACGAATGGTTGTTTGCTCAAACTCTTCCTCGGTTTAATCTTTAAAAGGAAAAAAGCGGACCCCACGGACCACAGCGCCTCCCACGCACAAGCCGCGCACACCGAGCTGGGCTCCTTCCTAGGTGACCCTCCCGTCGTCCCCGCACAGTCTGGGGAGACGCGGGCTGCGAGCGCACAGCTGCCCAGAGAGGGCTCCGGGCCGCGCCCAGGTCTCTGTGCAGGGACAGGACAGGATGCCCTGGGTCCGGCCGCCGGCCCAGCCCCACCCTGTGGCTGAAAGAACCTGAGGGCCGAGCGGCCAGGATTGGGTCCTCGGACTCCAGAGCTGAGGCGAGGAGGCCCAGGTTCAGCCACGGCCGGTTCCCGCCGCTTCCAGCCAGCCCCGCCCGCTTCTAGAGACACCCGGCCCCGCACACGCACCACTTCCTGGCATCCGGGGTGTACTGGTGTCCTCCCTGTGGAGCTTTCAGTACCTGCAGGTCACAGGACAAAAGAAGCTGTGGCGGAGCCAACTGGGCCTCGCTGAACAGAGGAGACAAAGCGGCCGAGAGAGAGCCCGGACCCGAGCTCCGCCCAAAGACCCCGCCAAAGCCCAGAAGACCGCCCCCTCCTTTCCGGCTGCGCACCTGATTGGACAGTTCCCACCACGGCGCCCTTGATTGGACAGGACGCCAGGCCCTGCCTCTCTGAGTGAGGGAAGATATGATGAGATGGAGCTGAAAGAGGCCGCAATGACAGGTTTCTGGCTGCAGCCCTTTTTATGCAGGGCTTCCTCCCTGCAATGGGCCTCGTCCCACCCAAGGGCACATTTGCATTTAAGCATGTATGTAAGGTTATATCCACTTATGAATTATGTATATACATATATGTTATTCACAAATGGAAACAATATAATGATAATTATCTTAAAATTTCAGATTTTCTTCTTGGCCTCTGGTTCATTTAAGCAGTTTCTGGTCTGAAACTTCAAAAGAAAGATAATTCCCTAAGAAATAAAATATGTGCCACATATGAGTTTCAAATTTTCTAGTAGTCACATTTAAAGAAATAAAAAAAGATGAAAATAATTGTAATATTTTTAACCCAATATATTAAACATAACTTCATTTGTATATGTGATCAATATATAATTGTTCAGGAAATATATACTTTTTTGTACTAATTTTTCAAAACTCACATGTATTCTATGTTTCCAGCACATCTCAGTTCAGACCAGCCGTATTCCAGGTGCTTAGTAGCCACACATGACCACTGGCTGCCACGCTAAAGCGCAGCTCCGGGGTCTCTGACTCCCTTGACCTCAGGGAGGTAAAGTGCCTTGAACCCCCATTTTGTGCCAGAGGTGAGGGAACAGCCCCTCCCTGTCAACATCTCTTGTCAGGCCCAAGGATGGGAGAGACAGTGCCTCTAGAGAGAGCAGGAGCTGCAAGCAGAAATTGTTCCCAGGAAGATCACTGCTGCCCACCTGGTGTTTGGCAGGGGCCCATCCCCCTTCCAGAGATCAGACGGCTAACAAAAAGTCATGGGGCCCCAGAAGGAGAGAAACAAATACCTTCTGTCCTATCCACAGCTTTGACATTTAGAGATTAGATGTGGAAGAAATAGATTAGAAGCAAACTTCTTATTTGCAAATTGACCTTGGTCCTAATGGTCAGGCTCTGGTTGCGTGCTTCCTCCTGTGGTGTAGACAACTGTGTGAGTTTAAGCACCAATCACGTTGATATATGTCTACATGCATTCCTATATTGCTCATCACCACCTAACAAGAGATCCCAACTTAAATAAAGGGAAAAAGAAATCAGTACCTGTAGAGTACCAACTGTTTGCAGGTAGCTGATAATCTGTCCTGGAATCATGTCTATAATAATTATATATGCTAGTTAACTATCACTGCATAATAAATTACCCCTAAACTTACTATTAAATTAATAGCTCATGATTGAGCTGGTTAGAAACTTAGGCTAGGCTGAGCTGGGCCCCTTCAGGCTTGTGTGGTAAGCTCCTGGTTGACTAGGAGGCTGCTAGGGGTGATCTGGCTATCAACCGGGGCACTTTGGTTTTCCTCCCATGGTATTTTATTCTCCAGCAGGATAAAATGAAATAGTTTTCATGCCAATGGCAGGGTTCTGAAAGAAAGAAAAGCACTCAAGACCTGTTGAGCCTAGGCCCAAAACTAGCACACTGTCATATCCACAGCATTCTACTGGCCTGAGCATCTTTGGCCAGCCAGATCCAAGGTTTGGGAAACAGATTCTGCCTCTCAGTGAGAGCTGCTATAAAAGCACATTGCCAAGGGCATGGACAGAGGAATGGATAAGAAAAAGAAATTGTTGCTATTTTTGCAATTAATATTATTATATATTTTCTTGCAGATGAGGTTTATAAACTGTTTCCAGTCAACAAGGAACATGTTCAAAGCTCCTCAGCTAATAAGAATCTGGGCTGGGACTCGTGGTTAACTCTGTCTGACTCCAAAACCTGTACACCTCCATAGACCACACTACTCATGCAGCTCCCCTAGGCCTTCAAGGTTCTGGAGAATAACTCCTCTGCAATACAAGCTAGATTGCTTTAGATTCTCATTTATCTAGTACTCTTCATTATTGGAAATAATCCCCTCCATAGAATGCTTCTGAAGTATCTCAGAAGGACTGGGAATAATTTGAGGTAATGGCTGAGCACTGATGTTTAGGAAATTAAAGTTCAACAATACATTTTGTATTCCTCATCATAGGAGATATTTTAAAACATGTTTTATGCACTGAATATTAATGCGAGCTCTTTTCATGCTTTTCTGTATTTGCAAGTTATTTATGGTTTTCAGCACATACTAAATCAAACCTCTATGTGTGAAACAACCTCTTATTCTGAAAGCAAGTGACAGAAAGATAGGTCTTCTGAGAAGATGTTTTCTCCTGATGCAATTTGGCCAAATAGCTGAGTACCTCTTGAATTCATCCTTTGATTTTTAATCGGGCAAAACTGTTTTCCAAGACCACAAACTCAGCATCTATCATGGGGCCAATACCTGAAGCACACATGGCAATCGCACACAGCTAACATATACCCTACCCTGGACCAGTGCTTCTCACCCCTGGCTGCACATTAGAAAAACTGAGGGACAGGTGGTTAAAACTCCTCAAACTGATGTTGCAACAGATCAATTAAATCAGACTATCTGGAGTGGGACCTGGACAACAGTGTGATTTAAAGCTCTCCAGGTGATTACAGTGTGTCTCCAAGCTCAAAAACCACTTCTTTAAACCAACATCTTCTGGTGAACTACTTACAAATGGTTCCCTAAATAAATGTAAAAATGTTGGCTGCTGAGTTTTGGCTTTTTAGTCTTACCTGCATTACATACATACTATGTTGTGAGCAGAACCAACCTCTGCTACTCATTTTGTTCCTGATTCAACACAATTCCACATTTCCTGAGTGTATACTCTGTGCTGGGCACTATGCTGTGCTCTCCAGTCTTTATGAGCATCATTGCTGGGGGAGGACATTGCTGAGATAATTGCAGCCTAAAAATCAAAAGTTTGATACTTACTGTATTGAGATAAAAAATAAAAGACCTAGGGCATAGCCAAGGGTTAGGACATGAATAAATACCTCATAGTATTAATATCCATCTAATGATGCCCTGAGCAAATTTGTCCCACTTTAAAACAAAATATTGTCATTATTATGATATCAAGTTTGGATTTTTGTGCAAATATGTTATATTTACATTTTGTGTTGATGTATAACATGGATACAAAAATATGTGCACAAAGCATTCACAGAAAGTTTGATGAATTATTACAAAACACATACAATTTGACCGGGTGTGGTGGCTCACGCCTGTAATCCTAGCACTCTGGGAGGCCAAGGCAGGTGGATCATTTGAGCCCAGGAGTTCAAAACCAGCCTGAGCAAGAGCAAGACCCCGTTGCTACTAAAAAAAAATAGAAAGAAATTAGCTGGACAACTAAAAATATATAGAAAAAATTAGCCAGGCATGGTGGCTCATGCCTGTAGTCCCAGCTACTCCAGAGGCTGAGGCAATAAGATCCCTTGAGCCCAGGAGTTTGAGGTTTCTCTGAGCTAGGCTGATGTCACGGCACTGTAGCCAGAGCAACAGAGTGAGAGAGACCCTGTCTCAAAAAAAAAAAAAAAAAAAGAAGTGAAAAAAAAACAAAAAAACAAAGCATATACAACTTAACTGAGCAATATAACCAGCCTCTCTGGGCTTCTCTGACAGTAGGAGGTTATCAGAACTTATTAACATTAGTGTCAGTAAAGTTGGTATTCAACCCTCCACTGTTAAGTTTGATTGGCAAACAAACAAACAAAAAAAAGAACCAGCCTCTCTCATTCTCCTCCCAATATTTGCTTTCTCTCTCCCACCTCCTCTAAGGTAACAGATCTTAAGAGCTAACATTGCAGATAAACTTTGCCTTTTTATGCAAGTGTTTTATTACAGAAAATATTAAAACACTTAAAAATAAACAAAATAGTATCATAGACCTGTTATCCAACTTGAGCAACTACCAGAGATGTGCCATTTTTGTTTCATCTATATTTAAACCCATCCCCGCTCCAACTTCATTTTTTTTTTAGTTTTTTTAATGAGATAAGATGTTTACATATTGAATGGTACAATCTCAACAGTATCTTTTCTAAATGTTTATTTTTTTTAAGAGATGAGGTCTCACTCTGTCACCCTGGCTGGCATGCAGTGCTGTGATTATAGCTCACTGCAGCCTCAAATTCCTGGGCCCAATGAATCCTCTCACCTCAGCCTCCCAAGTAGCTGGGCCCACAGGTATGTACCACCACATCTGGCTAATTTTTTAAAATTTTTTTTCTAGAGACTGGGTCTTGCTATGTCGTCCAAACTAGTCTCAAACTCCTGGCCTCAAGCAATTCTCCCTCCTTGGCCTCTCAATTTGTTGGGATTATAAGCACGAGCTGGGATTACAGGCATGAGCCACTGCACCTGGCTTTACCTGAACTTTTTGACAAATAAATTACAACCGTATAAATTTCCCTCATTTAATAATATAATTACCCCCAATTAATAATCATTAATGTGTATGTGAATCACCTAAAAATATTATTTAAAATCCAGATTTTGGGGCCAGGCATGGTGGCTCACGCCTGTAATCTTAGCACTCTGGGAGGCCAAGGTGGGCGGATCATTTGAGCTCAGGAGTTCGAGACCACCCTGAGCAAGAGCGAGACCCCATCTTTTAAACAAAATAAAAAATAAAATAAAATCCAGATTTTGACAAAACAGGTGCAGGTTTTGCCTGAGAATTTATATTTCTAACAAAGCCCAGATCTATAAAGCACATGGTAACTACAAGATCACTTTTGTCTAAAAAATTAAAATTTGCTGAATAAAATAAAGAAAAATTGTCCTAAGGTGAAAGGATAAATCAAAACATGGATCAATATGCTATCTGTAGTAGCATTAGGTTAACAATCACATAAACTAAATAGAAAATTGTATAATGGTTTTAATAAGTAAAATTAGCAAAATCAATAGAACACTCTCTATTATGGTTTCCATAAAAATATTCTAGTATCATGAGAAGACACTGATTAAAAACAGCAAAGAGGTGGAAGTAAACATAAGTGGCAGGCAATTTTTCACACCCATAGGCGGTCTTTACATAGTTACCCAAAGCTCAGTCATTTACACCATAAGTGCAGATGATTTTTGTAGCTTTCTATTAAAATTACGCAGCAATGACTTTACAAAATTTAACTCAGTTTTATTATAAAATTAACTAACACAATTTTTATATGACATTATTATAAGTTCCATTTAAATTCACCTTCAATTCGCATATTATGTGGGGGTCTCATTAGCACAGGTACAGCAGCTGGGGAAACAGACTCAGCAGATACAGGCTGTTCTCTGCATCCTTTCGCTCCTGAGAGCATCGGTTCATCAGTCAACCGAGTCCTGGGAGAGTGGAGGCTGTGTGTTTCCTAGCATAGAGGACCTCATTCCTGGGCACTCTCCTTCTCAGAGGAAGAGACCAGAATGTCCTCTTAGGGGACAGTCACTGGGACATGGGCTGAGCGCCCTGAGGTGTGAGGGCTTTGAGCAGCAGGCACAGACAAGAGGGAGGGATGAGGCAGCTGTTCTGAGCCAGGAGATCTACTACCCCTTGTCCCATCTTCTCAAGACAATTCTGAGGGGCTGTTCTGGAACTTGTCTGAATGGTGGAGGTTGGGGGCAGGGTAGGCTTTGATGGGACTCAAGTGAGGTCTGGGAGGCAGGAAGTCAATGTTCAGCATCTGGGCTGGTGTTGTTATGGTCACTTGAGTCACCTGTTTGGATACAAGTCCATTTTCATTAGGGAGGAGTCTGGAGCATCTGGATGGCTCCCAGATCTCATCTCTGATTCTCTTTGGGGTGGGGTCTGCAAAGGGCCTAGTCTCAGTATATTTAGAAAATTTTGGTTGTAAACCTAGCAAGATCTCTTGCCTGGTGCCACAATGCTCAATTTGCAGTCTTGGCCACATGTGTACTTGGCAGGCAGAAAGCTGGGTTTACATTCACATCAGCACAACCTTGAACCAGAGATTCAAGTGGCTAGGACAAGTGTCTGGGTGGCAGGCTGGGGAACATCATGACAGCAAACATCAAGCCTGTTTACTGTCACCTTGGAGATGATTGTCCAGTCCTGGCCAAAGTGCGTGGATGCAGCATGGCACCAATCAATAAAGGCAACCCCCACCCTTTAGCTGGCCATGAGGTGAGAGGGAGCCCAGTTCTTATCTTGCCGGGAGGCTCTGCCAGGAGCATAAATCACATCTCAGGTTTCTTGACAGCTGGCTGACTTATGAGAACAACTCTGGAACAGATCTATTCTTGAGTATGTGAACAGGTATCAGCCTCCTGGAATGGTATGAGAGGTACGGCATTCAAATAAAATATGTTAGGAATCTCTCACAATGAAGAGTAAAAAACAAAAACTCAAATTAAAAAATACAGAGGACTTTTAAAAAATGTACAGTAAAAGAAATGTGTATCATATTTTCTACTTCCACATAAAAAGGCATCCAATCACAATAGTAATAAGAAAAAAATTAATTAAAAATATGAGTTTTGTGTGATTATTAATTTGGAAACTTAAATGCTTCCTAATACTCTTTTTATAATTAGTAGAAACACAGCATTTCATAATGCTCATAGGCAGTACAAATGGCCAATGACCTTTTGAAGGACAATTAAGAAATACGTATCAGGAGTTGAAAGATGCATGTTCTTACATATAAAATTCTACCTCTTGGAAGGCATCTGATAAGAACACTCGAATATTTGCCTAGAAATGCCTACACTAGCATGTGCCTGGAGGACATGTACATAGCAGCAAAGTACACATACATAAGGGATCGTTTTGGTCTCAGAAACTTTAAGACAATACCCGCCTATGAGGGGCACAGAAGTCAAGCATATCAGGGAACCCAGGCAGAGGAATTGAGCAGGGAACCAGGGGAAAATCACCCCAGAGTCACAAGATTCTCTCATTACATTTAAGTTTTGCTGATGCTTCAACTGAAGTCTTCTGGAAAACTTCTACAGTAGGACCTTCCTCTGCAGCTTTTGTTGCCTGCAGAACAAATTATGTTAAGTGTCTGTACCTGTCGCAACATCCTGTCCTCATCTGAGGCTTAGGAAGCAAAGGCACAGTCCTTGCTTGTGTTTTTCTGTGGGAAAGTATTGAAGGTCTTACAAACTTAGCCAAGTCTTCTCCTTTCCTCATGTCAGATCCAGCCCCCAACTCCAGGCAGCCCCTCATGGTTTCTCTATGTACAAGCAAGATGTACTTTCATTTGGACTCTATTGGTATTCTGCCTGCTATCTACTGTTTCAAGATATCCCCATTTACCTGGCTACAATGATCCTCCAGGAGTAGAATGAGCTCCTGAGTGAGGAACTCCAGAGTTTACTGAGGTCTTTGTAGATTTCTGTTTAGTTTCTCCATCCACACTTACAGATGGCTGTGGACACAGAGTAAAGCAGGAGAAACTGGAATTTCAATGTCCAAGGATTCCAATGTCTAAGGATAGTTTTCACCCTTCAAACATTGTTACTGAATCCACAAAGGGGTTGTAACCTAGGTCCAGTTACTCACCACACAGAAAGTCAATTACTGAGACAGCAAGGATTGCCAAAGAAGAAAGGGAATTATTATAGATTATGTCATCCAGGAGATGGGAGAACTGCCTTAAATCAATCTCCCCAACCCGCTGGAGGTAGGGGCTTTTTTAGGGGTTCCGGAAGGTGGCTACATTTATTGGGATAGTTTGTGCTGAAAGCAACCAATGCAGGAGGGCTTGTCAGGGTGGAAGTCTGCCCTCAGTTCTTGGTGTGCTCTTGGACAAAGAATGGCCAGACATATCAAAGTGTCAAGGCCAGACTACAATCTTGGAAAAATCACCAGGAGGGCTAATACAATGGAGAAACCCCAGGCAGGAAACAGTTTTACATGAGCAGCTCTTTATTGTAGAACAAAATGGGTCTGTCTCCATGAGTGGAAAGAGACAGACAGACAGACTCACTCACTCACTCACTTACCCACTCACCCACTCACTCAACCACTGTCTCTCACCCTGACGTCTTGGATTGTTTCCTTTCATTGGCCCAGTCTGGGGAGGGGGGGTTCTTGGGAGGCATGGGATGTTACCAAATGATCAACAGGTGTCCTCAAATGTCCAACTGCATATATGAGCTCCCTTTCTGAAAGGCAGCCTAGGGGCGGAGGTGAACCACAATGCAAGTTCAAGCTAATGGCATAATAATGACCCTTAGGTTACTCTAGGTCACTTTCTAAATTCTAAATTCTATCATGCCTGGGCTGGGGAATTCCCAGAGTGATAATGCATTCCCTCCTTCCCCAGGTGCAGCAGTTGCTCAGGATAGGATTAAGGGTGGGGCAACACAAAAACGGAGTGCCCACCCTTATCCTCCTTCCCAGGTGGAGCAATTGCTTGAGATTGTCCTCAGATTGTCCTCAGCACTTTGTCCTGAGAAGAGCCAGAGATCATAACTATCTACCTAACAGTCTTATTCAGAAATCACACGTTGGTGGCCCAGAGTGGCTTGGTAGAAATGGAGCATCGGCTCCCCTGACCACCTCTCTCTGCGCAGGTTGCTGCTACCTCCTCTGCATTTGGGCTCAGCAGCCTGAAGAAAAAATAAATAAAAGGATTTTTAAAAAACCAACAATTTTTCAAAACATTAAAACAAAAGAAAGGAACAGAAGTCACAGATTGGTGATGGATAGTGAGTCTTGGCATTGTTATCCTGCAAAGAGTTTGCCATTTCCGGAGACAATTAAAAGGATTGGTTAAACAGAAAGATAGTAATGTTTTGGTCTTTGAGCTCTACTGGCCTAGGAATGCAAAGCATAAAAAAGCTACAGGGAAAACATACATGGGGCTGTCATTCTGTGTTTGTTCATGGAGCCAATTATGTCTTATCATTGCTTTTGTTATTTCTCTCAGTCTTGCTAAAGGCCCTTGCTAAAGGAGTCTGGGGTTGGCAGGGCTTCCTCAGTTCCAGGTTCTCCTTTTCTTATTTGATCCCAAGGGATGTCGGACAGGGTCCTACCCCAGCACTACACTGGGCACCTCCTGGTCCCAGCCACATGTCCTAAGACCTGATAATTCTTGCATTTCCTCTGTGGGTTAAAGAGTAAGGAGGTCAGTGAGTCAGCAAGAATCACAGACAACTTTGAACGAGTAATTTTAGGGAAGGTTTTGTGTGTGTGTGTGGATTTGGGTATTGACTTTTTAGAACAGGCCACAAACAAGTGGCCTATTAGATGTCTGAAAATTTATGACGCAATAGTCATATTAACAACCCATTTGAAACAGAGACATGAGGAGAAAGAACCAAGAGGTATACAGATAATAATGATCCAGCTGAATTTGTCGGTTCAGATTGTGGGTGCTGAATAAATTCGACAGAGCACAGTGTGGGGCTGTTCCAGGATGCCTGAGGGAGGGAAAGACTGAGGGGAAACTTCCCTCTCCAGCTAGACTTTTTGCTGCCCCAGGAATCAGTAACTGACTAGGTCAGCGCGGGCCCTAATCTAATCAACCCAACGCGCTTGCGTTTGATCTAATCATCTTCTCCACTCAAGATAGGAAGAAATATTTTATTTGCTGTTTATAATTTTCTGCATTTTTATTTTATCACATATGTATATATCTAATACAATCAATTATAATTTTATAATTGTCATTTCCAAGCATTTGAAAAATTATAACATATGTATATAATTTTAACACTATATATCATTTCCTTCATGTGCAAAATATATATACATGTGTCAATATATGGTTTAATTCCACATCCTGAAATCTTGGCAAGGTCTTAAATACTTTTGGGTGGAATTAGGCCAGAAATCAGACAGGATGAGTCCTTTGCATTCCTGTCCCTTTGCCCCTGCCTCTGCTGTCTTGTTTTTTAACATCTGCAAAATTCCCTTCTCGTCCGTGTCTAGGTCCCCAGTGCTACCACAGCCAGCAACATTCCTTGTTGAGGCGATAATGAATGGCAGGAGGGAGGGGTCTCTTCAGCCAATAGGAGTGAGCCACGCCCAGCCAAGGGGCTTATAAAAGGCAGGTCCAGCAGAACAACCCACAGTCTCAATCTGGATGTGTAAGGCAGAGGACCTTTCACTCGAACTTCAACATGGGATTGGGAACTGAAGACCGAGATCCGCACAGCCCCTCCAGCCAATGCCAAACTGGTCAACTCGCTTTCAAACAGATTTCCTTTACAGATGGAGACTCAGATGAGAAGAAACCACTTGAAGAAAAAGGTAAGGCACTCTCTGCCCATTCCAGTGACAACCACAACACCCAGAGGCAAGGGAAGGTCTTGGGCTGTTCGTATGGAGGCCGGAAGGAGGAGTGCAGTCGGGGACACTGAGTGTGTGTTTGGGAGGGTTTCATTTGAGGTTGGGGTTTAGAAAAGGCTTATAGCCCTCAGGGGGCTTTGAGAATGTGGCAGTGATCCCCTGGAACAGAATTTTTCCTCTTCACTCTTGACACTGGCTGAACAGCCTCAGTTGTGAGAATGACCCACAAATATGTGTCACAGATAGACTATGGGCCTCTCTGCCTAGGGAGGGATGAGTCACTTAAACTCCTTTTTTACACTAGAATAAGAGCCCAATTCAAATGAGGAGGAGAATTCCAACACAACTAAGCCCAAAGCCAGAAACGGTACTGCTAGATCAGGTACGATTTGACTCTTCCCAGGTAAGGAGGGACAGGATATGGATTAACACAGTCTCCCCTGGGAAGGAAACTGGGAGCTTTTTGGCAGCCAGGGCCTCTAAGATCCTGGACTTAAGAGAACAGAGAAGACCCAAGTTTTGGTGGCAAGCACAGCTCCTGTGTGTCCAGGATGGACTAGGGCTTCTGAGGTGTTCGGCTGGAGGCATTCATTCAAACTCTCATTTTATCCACAGAATCAGAGGCTAGTTCAGGTGGGGGAAACTCCAGGAAGAGGAAAATCAGTTGCAAGGACAGCTGCCAAGACAGAGCAGGTAGGATGTGTTTTATTTGCCCCAACAGGCAGACAAGCATGTAACTTCTATAGGGTTTGGCCAGGAAGGGGTTTTCTCAGTGGCTGAGATGATTTTAAAGATCCTGGCATTCAGAAAGCTTTTGGGAACCAAGAGGTTTTCAGCTTTATTATAAAGGATGTGGGTGTCAAGGAAAAGGAGAGACAAGTGGGGTTCACTTGAAGGTGCAGGGGGGAGGTTCCAGAATGAGTGTCCGTGAGACCTGTTCTGGCAGGTCTCTCACTCACATGCTTCCTCGGTAGGGAACTGTCTAGAAGATGAGCACAGCTTGACTTCTAGAAAGAAACCAAAGACCTCTGCTGCCATACACAGCAGTGAAACGGAGGAGACCCGCAATGCCAACCACAGGGCACACCCGAAGGCCCACACTGAGCATAGCAAGTGACCCAGATCTCGTTTCTCAAGAGACCAACCACCACCACTTCGGAAAAGTCTAGTGAGCTCTCTGCGTGCTATGTCTGAAGCCATTTATCAAGACATAGGCCAGGTGTGGGCTCAGCAGGTACATTCTCCACTGACCTGGGAGCAGCTCTCTGAGCTCACCCAGCTCCAGGGGCCTCTGTGCACCATGGTGCAGACCTTCTATGCCATGGCCACCCAGACAGCCTATGTCTTCCCTGCTGAGGACTGGCTTACTCCAGCCACACTGCCTGGTCCTGGGGATCCGGTCCTGGATGGAGAAGCCCGCAGCTCCTCTTAGGAGGGAGACATGTCCAGCATCTACCTAGACAGGAGACAACTAAGCCTGTCAGTGGGTCAGATGAGGCTTGAGCTGGGGGCTCCTTAATCCTATTCAGCAGAGGATGCAGATCTGGGACCGAGAACAAAGACCTTTCACTTTTAAGATTCTTCCAGATGACAATCAGCAAAAATTTTGGACACAGTGTTAATAAATGACAAGAACTGGGGTAGTGCTAATAAAGGAACTTGAACAATACACTCAGAATGGTGAACTCTGGGTTTCCTTGATGGCTGAGATTACTGACAAATTTTATATTTCATGTTAGACATTTCATGTCTTTTAGATGTTTTATGAGAGTCATGTAATTATAATTAGAAAAATGTTAGGGTATAATCATTCATGTGTTTGTATAATGTAAAGTATGGCAAAATGAATGTATGTTGACATCTTCCCCCCTTGATTCAGAAAAGGATATAGATCTTCATTCTCCCAGCCCAAGTCAATGGAGGATTGATAACCACTAATCTTTAACAGAATTCTCTATGGAGAAATGTTTATGTTTTTTCAGTTTAATGAAATCATGGTGAAATTATCATGCCATTGTTTATTACTTTCTATTTTCTTTATATAAAATCTAAGACAATGTTGTTAAACGCTTATGGATCATATTTATTCTTCACTTGGCTTACATAATTTGCTTTTTAAAACTTTCTGGCACTTTATGGGTTTTTGTGGATCTTATTTTATTGTGGAATATTAAATGTAATGTAGGTATTGTCATTTCTTACATACTGTTATATTTTATTTCATATATTTTCTATTGCATTTTATAGTAGGATCATGTAATATTTCATCATAAAATGTACTTACCTTTTACACAGAAAAAATAAAAATATTTGGGTGTTTACTTTGTTCCCTGCCTTATAATTTCCATATTGCATAGTAATGAGATAAAACATCAATGGCTTTTGAGTATTTTAAATTTTAGATAATTATGCATTTATCCATATACTGCATGTGTGGGGTCCAGGGTGGTTTTTTTCTTCACTTCTGCTTCATTTCCACTGTGACCTCCCAAGAACCCACAGCTCTTGTAGTTGGGGGATAGTGGTTTATTATTTCAGTAAGTGAGGCCAATTCAAAATAATATACTACAAATCAGCTTGAAACCAGGACATGCCTTCAAAGCATACACAAGTGTCTACATGTGTAGAAAAAATAATTTACAAGTTTCAGTTCGGGTGCAAGATGCAATTTCAAAAAGATTATTAAAGTAAATTAAAATGGAGACCAGGCCTAAGTCATCTCTGAGCAGACAAAACCAGTTAGGCCTCATGAGTGACTTTAACCTTGTTTGATTTCCAAACATAAGAATAACTTAAGCTATTTCTTTTCAATGCCTATGTTAAGAAAAAACAAATCCTAGTATTCTGGGAGGCCAAGGCAGGTGGATCATTTGACCTCAGGAGTTCAAGACCACCCTGAGCAAGAGCGAGACCCTGTCTCTAGTAAAAATAGAAAGAAATTATATGGACAGCTAAATATATATATTAGTCGGGCATGGTGGCGCATGTCTGTAGTCCCAGCTACTTCGGAGGCTGAGGGAGAGGGATTGCTTGAGCCCAGGAGTCTGAAGTTGCTGTGAGCTAGGCTGACGCCACGGCACTCTAGCCCAGGCAGTAGAGTGAGACTCTGTCTCAATAAATAAATAAATAAATAAATAAATAAATAAATAAATAAATAAATAAATAAATAAATAAATAAATAAAAACAGAACTTAAGCTCAACCAATCACAAGTTGTCAACAAACTCATATAGTCAGGAACTTTCCAACAAAGTAAACAAAAATTCAATTTTGTAATAGCAACCAATTATTTTGCTTACATTTTCCCAGTAAATACTTGCTGCTGACACTTTGTCATAGAAACACTAAACCTCTTTCAGTCTGGGGCTCTCCAATTCATGAATTGCTTTTACTCAAATTCTAAAATTTTATGGTGCTTCAGTTTACTTTTTAATAGAATAAAAATAAAATTACCTAGGAATAAATCTAATAAAGATGTGTACAGTGTATGAGAAAAATGATAGGAAGTTTCTAGAATATATGAATTTTGACATAAACAAATGGAAAATCACATCATGTTCTTAGGTAGAAAAACTTAGTATTTTCAACATCAATTGTTCTTAAGGTGCTATATAAATTTAATCTTGTTCCAATACAAATAACACTAGATATTAGAGGTAGACATGTGATTGAAAAGAGGTAAAAACACAAATAAGAATAGCCAAGAATACTCTGAATAGGAAATAAATAAGATTGACCAGTCCTGTGAGATATCCTGATTGATGAAAAAACTGATAGATCAGTGGAGCTAAAAATTCAGAAATAGAACAAAGTGCATGAGTAAGTGTCTTAGCCCATTTGGGCTGCTATTAGAAAAACCCCTTAAACTGGGTAACATGTAAACAACAGTTCAGAAGTCTCGAAAGTTTAAGATCCAGGTACCAGAAAATTTGGTGTCTGATGAGGGCCTGTTTCTCATAGACGGTGCCCTCTTGCTGTGTCCTGCAATGGCAGAAGTGACAAGGGTGCTTCCTTCAACCTCCTTCACAAGCACATTACTTCGATTTATGAGGACAGAGTCCTCCTGACTTAATCCCATCCTCCAAAAGGCCAACAACTAATACTATCACACTGGGGATTAAGTTTAATATGAATTTGTAGGTAGGGGACAAAAGTTTAGCAGAAATTTAATAAACAAAAAAAAACTACAGTGAAGATGATATCATTAATACTTGGGGTATGGGAATTTGATGCTCCTATTACAAAAGTAACAAAATTGATTTATTATTTACAAACTATAACAATAAAGGCCTAATGAAAGACAAATCTATATGGCAAAAAAGTCAAATTTTGATAAGGTTAATTCTAATAGTTTGTACCAGGATTTTTGAGGTTTCTGGGGTGGACAGGGCTGTGGAGTTCCTTCCTATGACATTTTACACTGAAGTTGCTCACACTGTTACTCAGTTTGAAAGTGCTTGGCCAGGCGCGGTGGCTCACCCCTGTAATCCTAGCCCTCTGGGAGGCCGAGGCGGGTGGATTGCTGGAGGTCAGGAGTTCGAGACCAGCCTGAGCGAGACCCCGTCTCTACTAAAAATAGAAATAAAAATTATCTGGACAACTAAAAATATATATAGGAAAAATTAGCCGGGCATGGTGGCACATGCCTGTAGTCCCAGCTACTAGGGAGGCTGAGGCAGTAGGATCGCTTAAGCCCAGGAGTCTGAGGTTGCTGTGAGCTAGGCTGATGCCACGGCACTCACTCTAGCCCGGGCAACAAAGTGAGACTCTGTCTCAAAAAAAAAAAAAAAAAAAAAAGAAAGTGCTTATGATTTTTTCTCTGTTTCATTATTTAAGAAATTCAAAAGAAAGAAGACCTGATCCGTGCATGATTTTCAAACAGTTATTCAGTCAGTGGTCCTCTAGTGAGGAAGGCACAGAGGCGTGATGTTCTGTCCAGCAGGAGACTTCTCCCTGAGTTAGATCTTCACCTGGCATGATCAGAGGCTTTTACAGCCACGCACTGCTCTGCAGCCCCACCACACAGGTTTACGCCTAAGAATCTGAGCCAGATGGTGACTGCTGAATATGTGTCCTAGTACTATGGTCTCCAAGGGTCCTGCCTTCTCTGAACAATCCCTTCCAGGACTCTGGGATCTTTCCTGGAACCATCTACCACACACAGATAAACTGTAAAATGTGGGCAGAAGGTTTGATTCTCACCGGGACCCCTAATCTGTCCCATAAACTTCTCTAGAAGTTCCATCTTTTAATGTTTCCTGGGAGACCCCATATCAGGTATCGCTCTGTGCCAAGATAATTAGGAAGAAGAACAGGCAAGATTTAGACTTTGCTGGGGGCTGATCTAGGTTCCCTTACCTGATTTTATGTCTCTGATATTGACAACTGCACATTCATTTCTAGGTGGCAGAAAAACAGGAGTAATAACAGCTCACAGAGGAAGTAGAAAATGGAATCAGTGCTCCACTGATTTTTTTTTTCAATTAGAATGTGATTTAATTTTATGATGAAAACCACCCAGATGCTAAAATCACAAACATTTATACATATACATAGAATCTTATTCTATTAGTCAGTTTAGACTAAATTATGTTGCAGTCCAGCTTAAGCTCAGCCATGGGGTACTAAGTCTCCTCAGGAAAAAGCAGTAGTTCTCCATCATCTGAAGCAACTGTGGCCTCAGACAGCTGGGCACTGAGAGTGCGCGCTCCTCACTAGAATTCCATGTCTACATCAAAGAGAGATGGAACAGTCCCAAAGAATTCTTAAGGGTGATATGGGGACCAAAAGGAGAAGATGAACCCACAACCCCTGCCCTACCATTGCAGTTATTATTTTTGACTTGCTTGTCTTTTTGTCTTCCTACTAACAATAAGAGTGATTTACACACTGCAATTACAATGTTAGAGCATTCTGTATTTTTCTGTGTACTTACTTTTACCAGTGAGTTTTATACCTTCAGATGCTTTCTTCTTGTTTGTTAATGTCCTTTTCTTGCACACTGACTAACTCCCTTTAGCATTTCTTGTAAGGTAGGTCTGGTGTTGACAAAATATTTCAGTTTTTGTTTGTCTAGGAAAGTCTTGATTTCTCTTTCATGTATGAACAATAGTTTTTCTGGATACAACATCTTAGGTTGGAGGGTTGTTTTTTCTTTCAGCCCCTTTTCTATGTCATCCCACTCTCTCCTGGCCTATGTTTCTGCTGAGATGTCTGCTTCCAAATGTATTGGTGCTCCTTTTTTTTTCTTAAGGGCGATTTATAGTGTGTTTGTATTTTTTTTCAATTAGAATGTGATTTAATTTTATGATGAAAACCACCCAGATGCTAAAATCACAAACATTTATACATATACATAGAATCTTATTCTATTAGTCAGTTTAGACTAAATTATGTTGCAGTCATAACATCCAAAGCTCTGATCTAGGTTCCCTTACCTGATTTATGTGTCTGATTTACCCAAATATTGACAATGATACATTCATTTCTAGGTGGCAGAAAAACAGGAGTTATAACAGCTCACGGAGGAGGTAGAAAATGGAGTCAGTGCTCCATGGGCTTACAACAGCAATGGTTCATTTCTGGCTTGTGTTTATGTCCTTTGAAGGGTGGGTGCAGCTCTGCTCCATCTCTTTACTCCAGGATCTGGACTGAAGGAACAGCCTGCAACTGGGGCACTGTGGCAGAGCCACAAGAGGAATGTCAGAATCAGATGAAGGCACTTAACGTTTTTACCTGGAAACAGCAAATACCATTTTCACTCACATCAAATTGACCAAATCCAGACATATGGCTGAGCCTGAATTCAGTGGGTCAGGAAAAGAAATCTTCTCACAGGGAGGACCAGCAGGCAGACAATGCATAAAAAGGGGAAACAAATAGTTTTGAATAAATAGTACCATCTGCCAGAATTCTTTATCATGAGTTATTCACTTCCCTGTCTTTGTCAGCAAAATACATCTACACTTTTGCATTGGGATGCCAGATTAAATGCAGGCTGCCCGGCTAAATTTGACTTTTGGATAAATAATGCATATTTTTTTTAGGATACGTGTGTCCAAAATATTGCACAGTGTGATATACTTATCCTTAAAAAATTGACCATTGTTTTTCTGAATTTCAGTTTCATGCAGGCATCCTATATATTTTATTTACTAAATCTGGCAATCCTACTCAAGGAAAACAACCTAAAGATTCCATTCAGGTGCAGCATCAGTCCGGAATTCCATGATCTCACGGAATTCTCAACATCAGACCCAGATGTTCATTCTCTTGAGAGCAAACTCTGAGGAGCAAGAAGACAAGTTATCTGCACCTCCCATGCCCAATGTATCACACTCAAACAGAATAACCAAACCCTGCCACTCAGAGGGTGAAGGAATAGGAGGCACACAGAAGTCGCTTGTCCACAGCAGTTCTGGAAGTGCACTGAGCAGATGTTGCATTACTACCTACAGGAAGGATGAGAATGTTCCTTGATTAGGTCTTGATTCTGGACCCAGAATGATAACACCCAGTCTATTGTCCTGCTTAGCTCTTGCCTCTGTCCTCTGGGGGGTCTTCACAAGCACCACCTACCAATTCAGAGATTAACCTGGGGGTCCCAATACAATCCACACTGCTGGGGGAAGGGAAGACAGCAGAATTGAAGCAGCCCAAGGGGGTGCCAATTTTTAGGAGAGGAATAAACATTGCTGTGAGGGGTCTCTCTCCTCCACTGCAGACCTCTGGGCTGATCGGGAAGCTGCTCAGAGTCTGTGCAGGGACATTGCACCAGAGAGCAGGTGCAGCAAAGATCTGGTGGCTGCCGATCCCGGGTTTCTGCAGCCGATGCCATCCTGATTGCTCTGGTGCGTGGCGCCAGGTGCACTTGGGACTCAGCTTTCTAGCAGTAGCCTTCATGTCACACCCGCCAGCCTGGGGAGGGAGCAGACAGAACAGACGCTCCCAGTGCTGTGCCCCGTGACTAGGGGCCGAGCATGCCTCCTCCCCTGCATGGGATCTGAGCAGACGAGGCACCTCAGACAACACAGGAACCACCTAGGAAGCCTTGGGTGACTGCCTCAGTGGGTCCTAGGTGTGGGGGGAGAACCTTGGCTGACCAGCAACTATGGCCCGCTTATGAGGTCCGTGGGCCACCGAGACAAAGCCCTGCTTACCGTAAGGAACTGAGCACCAGCAGTCTCCAGGCTGGCAGAACAGCCCTCCGTCCGCGCAGCTCTGCCCCTGTGATCCCCAGGTCCAGCTCGGAAGCTCTCGCTGTGCCCAAGCCTGAGGCTCGGCCCCTTCCTGGGCCTGCAACGTCACCCCTAAGACTCCAGGGTGTGCCTGGGCCCCAAGACCCCACCCTTGAGTCTCCACCACTGTCACTAGGCTGCAGAACCTCCCTGTGCTCCAGCACTTCACCTGGGACCCCCAGACCCGAGCAGCCATCACTCCTGGAGCTCCTTTTAATGTTATTTGCTTCTTTTCTCTCCTGCTCTTAAGATCTTTTATTTACCCTTAGCCTTTGAGAGTTTGATTACTATATGCCTTGAGGCAGTCTTATGGGTTGAATCTGCTTGATGTTTTATGACTTTATGCCTTGATATTCATATCTTTGTTTGCTTTGGAAAGTTCTCTGTTATTATTTCTTTGAATAAACTTTCTATCCTGATCTCTCCCTCTACATCCTCCTTGAGGTTAATAACTCTCAGATTGTTCCCTTTAGACATTTTCCCAGTTCTTGTAGGTGTGCTTCATTCTTTTTTATTCTTTTTCTGCCCTGTGTGTTTTCATGTAGCTTGTCTTTGAGCTCACTTGTTCATTCTTCTGCTTGATCATTTGTGCTGCTGAGATCCTCTGATGCATTTTTTCAGTTTGTCAATTGAATTTTTCATCTCCAGAATTTCTGCTTAATTTCTTTGATTATTTTGATATCTTTTTTTAATTCTCCTGATGAAATTCTAAATTTTTTATCTGTGTTATCTTGGTGTTTGTTGAACTTCCTACTGATAGCTATCTTGAATTTCCTGTCAGAAATGTCACATATCTTCATCATTCCTGCAGTGGTCACTGGTGACTTATTTATTCTGTATGATGAGGTCACGTTTTTCTGAATATTCTTTTTTTTTTTTTTTTTTTTTGAGACAAAGTCTTACCCTGTTGCCCTGGCTAGAGTGCTGTGGCATCAGCCTAGCTCACAGCAACCTCAAACTCCTGGGCTCAAGCAATCCTACTGCCTCAGCCTCCTGAGTAGCTGGGACTACAGGCATGTGCCACCATGCCCGGCTAATTTTATATATATATATAATATTTATTTATATATAAATTTTATATTTATATATATTACATACATATATATATATAGCTGTCCATATAATTTCTTTCTACTTTTAGTAGAGACAAGGTCTCACTCTTGCTCAGACTGGTCTCGAACTCCTGAGCTCAAACAATCCACCCGCCTCAGCCTCCCAGAGTGCTAGGATTACAGGCGTGAGCCACGGCGTCCGGCCTTTCTGGATATTCTTAATGCTTGTGGACATTCATCAATGTCTGGGCATTGAAGAGTTAGATATTTATTCCAGTCTTTGCAGTCTGGGCTTGTTTATGCTCATCCTTCTTGAGAAGGCTTTCCATGTATTTTCAAAGGGGATTGAACACTGTGAACTAAACTTTTGGTCATTGCATCTATATTAACACTAGAGGGCCCCATAAGCCCAGCCATGCTGTGACTCTTGGCAACGCCAAGGTACAGAGCCTTAGTTGGCTGGGCTAAGGTAAGGGAGAATTTCCTGGGTTACCAGGAAAAGTCTTTCTCTCTTTTCCCCCATCAGAAGGAGTCTCTCTCCACACTAAGCAGCCTGGAGTTAAAGGAGAGGTGACACAAGGATGAGTATGGCCATCACAGTGGGCACTGCGTGGGTGGCACCTGAAGCCATGCAGGCCATTAACAGTACTGGGTCTCACCCAAGGCCTGTGATGACAACTGCCTGGAAACTGTTGATATTTCTGCAAGGCCTGGGCACTTTAGGCAGCCAGTAGGGAATCCTGCTGGGACTAGGTCTGTCCCTCCAGGGCAGAGATTCCCTTCTGGCTTAGGGTGGGTGCGGAAACACTGTCCAGGAGCAAAGACCTGGAAGTGATGCCTTCAGGATTCTGCCTGTTGTTTCATTTCCCTATGGCTGAGTGCACCCAAGTTACGAGACATTGTTCTCCGTACTACTCCCTCTCCTTTGCCCAGACAGAAGAGTCTCTCCTGGAGTTGGGGGATGGGTGATGCAGGCGGGCACTTTCATGGCCACCAGGGCTGGTGTTGCACTGCGTTGCACGTACCCGACTTCCACCGCCTTCGAGATCAGTGCAGCACCAGGGCTTGACGCAGGACTGCAGTCCTTTTGACCTAACTGCCTCTCAAATTTGTTACAGGACCTGGGCAACTTGGTCAGACATAGGTGGAGCCACGTGGGGCTCAGTTTCCTCCCACTGTGGCTCTGGCCTAGGGCTGGTCCAAATGCTCCCTCCATGGATGCTGGCAGAATTCCCTTCTGTGTTGTGCTTCTCTGTGACAGGCAGCATTGAGTTTCAATGCAAAGCCCCACGCTCTCTTCACTCTTCCTCTTCCAGGTGCACAGATTCTCTCTCTGTGATGCTCTGCTGAAGAATGAGGGAGGGGTGGTGTGGTCAGTGCAAGCCCGTCTTCCCTTCCTCTTCAATACCTCTTTCCTTGGTGTTATTTTAAAATCAGGTACTGTGATCACTCATCTGACTTTTTTGTTCCTATAAAGGTGCTTTTATGTAAAGATAATTGTTCAATTTGATGGTCTTGTACTGTGACCATCACTGGAGGTTCTGCTTGACCATCTTGTTCTGCCCTTGCTGAAGTATATCAGTGCCCTACTTAGTCATAACACAATTGCCAAACTCAGAAAAGTTAACATTTATATTGCCAAAGCAAAAACTTCACCAGACAAGATAAACACATAAGAAAAACTTTATTCAAGGCTCTCTTGCAATCCTGGAGAGAGATCAGAACACAATTGGAATTCAACTCAACTGAAACAAACAACAGGAGGGCTTTTAAATGCTGGAGTATGTTTGTGATGTTTGCTAATGAGCCTTACCCAAAGGAAATGCCAACATCTATATTCATGACAGGAGGTAGTTTTACAACTTGGAGTGAGACATGCCCCCACAGTTAGGTTCCTACTTTCTTACAAAGACTGGGAGATAGAAACAAAACAAGACAAAACCCAAAGACTGGGAGATGGGGACACTATCTTCCTTCATGATTACATTTCAAAGAGTTAGTTCCAAGGTCTTTGAAAAAGACAGTCTTGGTTTGTAAAACTATCTATATTCTTTAAAAATATTTGCATCTCAAAGAGGCAAAGAAACAATTTTCAATGATCAGTTTCCTAAAGTAAATGTTCTATGAAAAGGGACGGGGGACTTATTTGTGTAGCTGTCTGGATTCTCTAAGGGCTGGGAGTGAAGGGAGGTCAGGGCACCACAGGCAGGAAGAAGCCAACCTAAGCATTAGGTAAACTGAGGGGAATGTCAAGGCAGCAGTTTTGGCAATACAATAGTAATTACTGAATAATACTTATTAGGTAATATATTACCAATATTAAAAATTTTAAATTGTCTTTAAATTGTCCTTTTTAACTGTCAAAAATCTGGGATATAAGGAATTAACATGAATTACATTTTGTTTTCATGTGTCTTTAGTCTCTTTAAATCTAGGAAAATGCTTCAGATTTATTTTTATGTGACATTGACATTTTTGAAGAGTACAGATTTGTTGCTTTAGAAAAGTCCATTTATAATGAGGTGTTTTTATAATACCTTAGCACATATTTAACAGGTAGGTATCATTCTTATAACCTTTTTATAAATTAAGAAACTAGAAGAGAGATTAATTCTATTGACCCTAAACAAATAATTTTTAAATAATTAACAGGGCCAGGAACTAATACAAGTCGTAAGATCTATCACTCCTCTTCATCATAATAATACATTGTAATAATTCCTGAAACACCCAAAGTATATACTATTCCTGTTCTATGCTTATTTTCCTGCAAGTCTCTGGTCATGGTTTAAGTCTTTCATTTATTACACACATACATACAAATGCAGTGTGGTTCTACATGCCCGGCTTTGTTCTAAGCCCGTGGTACACAGAGATAGAGAAAGCTTAATCACTGCCCTAAAGGAATACTGAGATTGAAAGATTAAAAAGTAGGCAATACAAATCCAACGTTATAGACGTATAATTGGATTAAATATTACATTCTATTGGAATAGCTTAATTCAGAATTGAAAATCAGGGATGCTGTGTTAAAGGAGAAGCAAATTATCATTAATTACTTTTTTCTTGATATTTAAACCTTAACAATCAATTTGATTACTTATAATTGAATGTTATAATAAACTAAATCCATTTTGTGATGAATTTTAACTTTTGCAAATTTTAAATCTTTATACAAATAAAAATGATAAGTTAAAAGTTCAAACTCAGAGTCTTTCTGTTCTTAATAAAATGGGGAATTCATACCAACTGTTGGCTGCTTCCTTCAATAGCAGCCCTAAATACTGCAGAAGGGAGAAGGGAGAAGGAAGAATGCATCCAAATAATAAATAAAAACACCGAGAAATTGCAAGGTGGATCACAACATTTCCCAGACCTGTGTGGAGGGGTAGCAGCCTGTAAGAGAGCACCCCCAGATCAGAAGTGGGAATATAATATTTAAGTTCCATTCTTATATCTCCCCCCAGGCTCTAAGTAGCCAATATCAGTGTTGGCATGAGAATATCAGAGCCGACTAAAAGTGCCCTGTACAGAGAACCTGATGAAATCATCATGTGAGCATCTCTCCAACTTCAACCCCTGCAAAGCTGTAAGCTGATGGATTGTAGTCTAATACTTCCAGTTCTGATTTTTTCTAAAGATGTATGGCTGAACTCTGTCCAGAGACATTGGTTGTTTAAGAGTCAGCAAACAGAGGTGCTTGCTTATACTTTCCCAGTGTGTGGGGCTCTTAGTCTTTTTTGTTTGTTTGTTTGTTTGTTTTGACAGAGCCTCACTCTGTTGCCTGGGCTCTAGGGCCATGGCATCATGCCTAGCTCACAGCAACCTCAAACTCCTGAGCTTAAAGCAATCCTACTGCCTCATCTTCCCTAGTAGCTGGGACTACAGGCATGTGCCATCATGCCCGGCTAATTTTTTTCTATATATATGTTTAGCTGTCCAGATAATTTCTTTCTATTTTTAGTAGAGACGGGGTCTCGCTCTTGCTCAGGCTGGTCTCGAACTCCTGACCTGGAGCGATCCTCCCACCTCAGTCTCCGAGCATGCTAGGATTATAGCCGTGAGCCACTGCACCTGGCCAAAATCTAGTTTCTTAAACAAGACTTTAAGAGCGCAAGCCATAAAGACTAAAATTGATATATAACTTAATGAAAATTAAGGATTTCTACTCCATGACAGCAACATAGTCAGAGTTAACAGACAAATGACATATTTAGGAAAAATATGTGCAATATCTAAAATCTAATAATGACTAATATCTGGACTATATAAGTGACTCCTAAATACCAATAAGGAAATGGAGGCACTAAAATAGAATAATAGGTAAAAAATGCAATTCATAAAAGAAAAAAGCCATGTGCAATATCTAAAATCTAATAATGACTAATATCTGGACTATATAAGTGACTCCTAAATACCAATAAGGAAATGGAGGCACTAAAATAGAATAATAGGTAAAAAATGCAATTCATAAAAGAAAAAAGCCAAAAAGTAACAAACACATTAGTATGTGTGCTCAAACCCTTTAATTAATGTTATTTTAAAACAGTGTTGCTCTACACTTTGCATTCATCAGATTGCAAAAATTATAGTTAGATAGTGCCATTGCTGTCAGGGATAGGCAATATGGAAGACTCATGCACAGCTGGCAGTATCCGGCAAATTGAGCACGTGAACACTGATCCAGGAATTTTATTGTTTGGTGAATACCCAGAGAAATTCTCACACATGTAAGTATGAGTATGTGTGTATATGAAATATATATATTATATATATATATATATATATATATATATATATAATACCGTGGATTTGGGTAGTGAGGAATGAGAGAAAATCTGTTTTTTTCATTCCAAGGGAAACAGATCAGAAAAATTTAGTGAAGAGCATTGTTAACTACCGTCAATATTCATAGGCAATATAAATATTTTTTTAATTTGAGTATAAAAATTAATATAAATTATGAGATCTATTGTACAATGCAATAAACTAAAAATACATCTAAATAATAATACATATGTTAAAGAGCACACAAAAATAAAAAAATCCTCGTCAAAACCATTAGAACAGCTATATACAGTAAGAAAATAAAAGAGAAGAATGGAGAATAAGTAGCAAATAAATATGACTATTGACTAGTGAAGTATCAAAAAGATGAAAGAATATTTATCTAAGTGAATTTCCTTCCCCTAAAAGTTGGGTCTCATGACTCTGTACCCAAAATACATTCTAGTGAAGAAAATGGAGACTTTAGGGATCTGTGCCTGAGTTTCACCTAATAGAATTGATGCTTTTCTTTAGGATTATATTCTTCAATAATCAATAATGAAGATTGATATTGTGTAAAACCTTGAATTTTCTTTCTTTCTTTCTTTTTATAATTTAACATTTTTAGCAGTACAATTGGTTACAGCAATTTTTTTATATTTATAAATAAAAATTACTAATGCACTTTTTGTCAAACAAAGGTGGGAGGAAAAGCAATATAATGTCTTGGTCTCAGAGTATCTGCCTATGCAATTCTGGTTAGATGTGGGCAAATCCTCCCAGAAGAATATTTGGGAAAAAAACATTTTTTTCTTTTGAGACAGAGTTTTGCTCTGTTGCCCAGGCTAGACTCAGCCTAAGCTCACAGCAACCTTCAACTCCTGGGCTCAAGCAATCCTCCTGCCTCAGCCTCCTGAGTAGCTGTGACAACAGGCACACACCACCACACATGTCTAATTTTTCTGTTTTTAGTAGAGATGTGGTCTCGTTCTTGCTCAGACTGGTCTCTGGTCTCGCTTTTGCTCAGACTGATCTCAAATTCCTGCCCTCAAGCAATCCTCCTGCCTCGGCTTTTCAGAGTGCTAGGATTACAGGTGTGAGCCACCACGCCCTGTCAGAGAAATCTTAATAAAATTTGTATGACATAGAACTGAGAATTGATTTTTGCATAAGCATGATGCACCAAATAGAGCAAAAAAGAGCTCAGCAATCCTGTACCTATTGTGATAGCACTAGTGAATAAAAACCACAGGCTTTAAAGGTAAAATAAACATGGACACTAAAACAAAAGAAGGTAAATAGTACTGTTTTTTCCAGTTATTGGAAAATATTTTGATGCTTCTTTTGTTAATGCTATTTGGGAAGAAATGGTATTTATTTATAAGGTAACTCACAACTAGTGATCATTGAAAAGACTCTACAAGTAGATAGAGGCCATAACCAGGTAACAACAAAATTCAGACAGTATTCTGTTAAAGACAATATTTAAAAAGTACTAGCGGAAGATGCATGCATCCTTGCTAATGATCAGAAGAGTACACCCTTGATCTTAGATACTTTCTAAATGGATGGCATTATTCTATTGCCAATGTGGCTACAAATTTTTGTGAGTAGATACTCTCACATTCTTCTATTATAACCAACCAGTTTCAATGGGTGAAGGTGGAAGTTTAGCAAATGTACACTGAGAGAGCAAACCTTTTAGTCCCTCCTGCACTAACAAATAGCATAATCTTTTTAAAACAATAGGAATGTTAAGAAAATAGGCAAATCTAGATCAGCAATGTGAGAATAAGAGGTCACCCAGAATTTGGTATTATTTATACAAATCATGCATTCTACCATCTTTAGTGCTTTGTGTAACCTGGCTTTGGGGGTGGCAAGAAATTACGCAGAAGACAGTTACCATATGTGTGTTGGACAATCAGTAAACTTTAGTACTATCCCCCCTTGAGCAACCTCCTTCCAAAAAAGGAGGCATTAAAGTAAAAAAAAAAAAAAAAAAAAAAAAAGGAAGAAAAGGACTAAGAACTAAACCAGGTGAAATTGTTTAGATGACTACTGAAAAAATGGAATTAAAAATAAAAGAAAGAAAATTGATGAAATTTCTGCTACAGAACTGGTAGCACATTATCAATGGCTGACAGGTTGAAAAACAGTTTCAACTCCAGCCATAATGTATATTCGATACATTTTAGCTTGATTGAATTAAAATTTAATTATAAGAATCACGAATGAAACATAAAATAGTTAATGAGGGGTTAAATTCCCCTCCTTGGTTGAATGGAAAAGAATCTGAAACTGATTTACTGAAGGGCAGCGACCTTCTAGCACAACCCCTGACAGGAGGAGCCCGGGTCTCAGGCAGCGATGTAGGAGACGTGCTTACAAGGAATAGGAGAAGTTTTGGGGAAGCACTGTCGTTGCTGCTGCTGGGGAGGGGCCCCCACCTCTCTGCACTACACCCGGAGCTCGGGTTCCAGGCGCAGCGACCGCACCCAGAGGCAGAAGTCGGAGGTCGAGGCCTGGGCGGTGCCCGTGGTGTGTAGACTGGACAGCGGTCCTGAGCTCTGCGCTGAGGGCTTCTCACCGCGCCCTGCCCGGCCCCCGCCCCCCACCTCCAGCGCCCGGGCCAGCCCCCTGCTGAAGAAGGAATCTCTTGCTCTGCTGTGCTGCACCTGGCAGCCCTCAACCGCATCCGCAGTCCCCGAAAGTGGCCCACTCCAGACATATGTGCCTGCGTCCCTGCATGCCTTTGCTGCTCTGGTCACAGCCTCAGCAGGAACAGCAGCGTGGGCAGCTGCGTCCCCTAGGCCTAGCGAAGCACATGTCACTGTTGTCTCACAGGCCTGGCTCCCACCTGACTACCTCACACCAGGTGCTCGGGTTCCAGGTGCAGCACCAGCGCCACGCAGGGGTAGTGTTCGCTGTTCCCCCTCCATACAGCAGCCTGGTCATCGCAGGACACCAGCCCATCATGAGCTGCTCAGGCAAGAGCTGAACACACGCTTTCTGGTGCAGAGCCCAGCAGCCCGGCGTCTTCCTGGCCTGGGGATTCTGCTGCGACCCCGTGTTCCATCAGCACCAGCACACACCAGCACCCACACGCCTTTACCCTCTTCCTCGTGGGGCTGCCCTGAAGGCCGCTCATGCAGTCTGCCCAACACCCACACTTTGACAAGTCTGCAGTGCAGCCGGACAGCCCCTACTGCAGACATTTCAACTCCTCCCCTCCTTCCATCCCTGGACTGCCCACTCTGCTCCAAAATGTCCACAGGGATAGCAGGACAGTCACTACTGTTTTTGTGGGAAATACTGGATATTCAGTAACATTTCTTCTCCCATGTTGTGCTAAAGACAAACAGCCAAATAATTATCAGATTTCTCATTTGTCTCCCTAACTTCTTGTTTATACTTTTCTGTTAGCAAAAATATAGGAGCATACATCTTATAGCATGCACTATTATTACTCCTATTTTACATACATCATGATACTAACCAAATTATGTCCATTTTAGATATATACCCCCAAACCACTTTAACAGAATAAAAGAAACAAAATAGAAACAGAAATTCCAGCAGAATATGGAATAATTTGAGATACTACAAAATGGACCACACAACAGTTCTTCATCTGCAAGCTGATGTAGAAGCTCGTTTCTCCATTTAGTGACTTGGGGAGTTTCTGGGCCAAGTGCTACCAGTTTTTCTACAGTCTGAGTTTCAGAATTAGCATCACCTCCAGGAGTTAACTACAGTCTCCAAGAAGGAGACTGGTGGAGATAGCAGAGAAATAGCAAGGTGACCCACACAGGTCATGTGTGAAGGACATGGTATAAGAGAGGGTTTAGGCATGTTAGAAGCTGGGAATAAAAGAGAACTTCCTTTAAAGCCTACAGCAACATCATACTTCATGGTGAAATATTGAAGGCTTGAATTTGAGAACAAAACAAAGATGTCCACTGTACCATTTCTATTCAACATTATACTGAAAGTACTAGCCAATGCAATAATGCAATAAAGGAAAATAAAAGGCATAAAGATTAAAAATATTAGTAGATGATGATTGTGTACATAGAAAACCTAAATGAATCTATTAGAATTAGTATATGTATTTAGCTAGGTCACCCATTACCAAGTCAGTACACTAAAATAAATTGTATTTCTATATAGAAGAAAGAATTAGAAAAATGGTATCAGTAAGGTTTTAAGAACGGAGTGGGCAGCGCCAGAGAAAGAAAGACAAGCAGAGTTAAAAGGGGCAAATAAAGAGGCTTTATTGGGGTGCTCTGGGGGGGGGGGGGTAACAGGTCCCAAGAGAGGGGCCCAGGCGAGCCTCATGGTCCTGCGAGTGGAACCAGAGAAGCCCAGAAGTCTGGGTGGGCTTATATACCTTTTTAGGGGTGGGGGATGGGAGTTTCTCTGGAGGGAAGGTTTCGGCGGGAAGAGTGAGGAATTTCTTTGTTTCAGCTATAGGGCGGGTATGGAGGAGTAGGAGGGGTTTCTTTTTCCATTAGGGAGGGGAGGGATGCCTGCCACCAGCCTTACAGTATCTACAATATTTACAAACATCAGATATTTAGGAGTAAATCTAACAAAAGGAGTCTTGTATCCCTATACACCCAACATTGCTGAGAATAATAAAGAACTCAGTATTTATGAGTTGGAAGATTCAATACGGCTAACATTAATAACAATGAGCAAATTTGAATATAGATTCAATGTAATCACAGTTACAATCGAAGCAGGATTTTCATGTGTGTATAAATTAACAATTTGATTCTAAAATTTATATGACAGAGCAAAAGTCCAAGAAAGCCTAAACTGAAGAACAGGAATTGATAGTAGGAAAATGTGTGTGTGTGATGAACTGTTTAAAAAAAAACAAAGTGTGCTCTCTTTGATTCTAACTGATGCTATTTGCTTCTGTGACTGTGCTTGCTTTTAGTTGTTTGATAAACATAGTTAATCAGAATGAAAAACAGGCATAAGAGCAAGGGTAACTCCATGATAGGCTAGGCTTCCTGGGTGTGAGAAGCTAACAGCCTAGCTCTGCTTCTGTATATATGGCTTGCTGGCTTGGCGCTTAGCTTAAGTGGAGCCATGACAGGCTTCACTAAAGTTAAGACAAACAAGGCCCTGGGGAGATGACTGCAAGTGACTTCCTGATAAAGGGCTGGAGAGTCCCGGGGCCTCCAACCAACTAATCAGATAAGAAGGGCAAGGCATGATCAGCACATGAACAGCTTATGCAGGGCGTGTGTTCCCAGTATCGCTTGTAACCAAAAACTAGAAGGTTTGCAACAACAGAACCCCCCAGTCTCAGACCCTCCTCTTCCCTGAAATGATATTGACCACAACTGGCGCCGGCACAAAAAGCCCGAGGCTTAGAGTCAACCAATCAGGAGCCAACATGATCAGTCACTTTTAAAAGAACAAATAAACTAAAGGGGGATGGAGTGCCCAGTATGTCATGTGCAGCCCAGTGTGTCAGGTGCAAACTAGTGTGTCATGTGCAGACTAACGTGTCATGTGGAAACTAACATACAGAAAAGTATAAAAGCTTAACCTTTACCCCAGGGTGGGGTCCTAGTTCGTGGAGAGGCCACTGTGTTGGTGCTCTGGGACTTGGACCCTAGCTCTAGCTAGCCAATAAACTCCTTTGCCTTTTGCAGCCTTGATGACTCTGCCTCTCTGTTCCTGGGGCCGAGGGGAACCGGCTCTAACAAAACAATCTTGGAGAAGAAAAAGATCAGAGGACTTCTACTACCAGGTAGTAAGATTTATTGTAAAAGTACTGAAATTAGAAAAGAGTGATATGGAATAAGGATGGGCATAAATATCAATAAAACAGAATGGAGAACTCACAAGTAGACCTACTACACCTGCCTGTCCACAAAGGTGACATGGCCAGACAGAGGCTGAGCCAACTGGATATTCATGAGGGAAGGGGGAATGAACAGTGACCCACTGACCCCTACCTCACTCCATACATAACCTCAATCCTAGTAGGTTGTGGAACTAAATGTGAAAAGTGAAATTACAAAGATTCTAAAAGAAAACACAGAATATTGTCTTCTGGACAATGGAGTGGGCAAAGATATTTTAAAATAAGACACAAAATACACTAAACATATAAGAAAAGATTGACAATTAGGCTTCACTAAACTTAAGAAGTTCTGATAATTAAAAGGAGTCATTAAATGACTGACAAGGCCAGCCAGTATTTATAATACATCTATCTGACAAAGCGCTGGTATCCAGAATACACGAAGAATTCCTACAAGTCAATAGGACGCACAGCCCAAGTTAATAATGGCCAATAGATCTAGAACAGGCACTCCATGAAAGAGGAGCTCCTAATGGCCAATAATCACTTGAAAAAGGGCTCAACATCATCAGTTGTCAGGGAAATGTAAATTCAAACCGGAATGACATACACATGCACACCCAGCAGAGTACCCCAAAGGACAATGACAATGACAACGACAACAGCAACTGCATGGACAGGGAATGACTGAAACTCTTATTCCCGACTAGTAGTTTGGTAATATCTTCTGAAACTAAATATATGCCTACCCTGCAACCTAGCAATTTTATTCTTGGTAGTATTTACCAATGAAAATGAAGGCCATGTCTGACCAAAGGCAAGTTCAAGAATTTACTAAGATAGAGGAAAATGCAGGGCTGTCCATAGCGCCACAGGGCCCTTTCCCACCAACACATTTAATTTTCCACAGTTTCCCAGGAGGGATGTTGACCAGTGGAGATTGCAGAAGGAGCAGGAACCAGCGCCCCCACATGCACACACCACCCCCACAGGGCCTCCAGCCCCAGTCAGTACTGGGCTAGGTGCCTGCACTCTGCAGACTCAGCGATTTGGGCCACCTCTGTTCACGTATTTCCTTACAGCTGACTACAGACAGCTAGGACAGCCCACCTGAACTGCCACTTAGCTCTAAGGGGATGCAGGCCACACAGAATACTACCCTCTCTCCTGTCCCCATCTGGCAAAATGCACAAGAGCTTCTTCCTCTCAGACTCCATGCTGGCCTCCAGCAGCTTTTCCTTCCTGCCTCTGGCCCCTGGGAGGTGAGATGGGTGCTGGTTTTGAGCAAAGCTGGGGAAGGCATGGCAGGGGGGAAGGTAGAGTGACAGGGGTTCTGAGTCCTGTGTTGGGGGACAGATCTGAGGTTGGGGGAACAGGTCTGGGGTTGGGAAAGGCAGATCTGGAATTGGGAACATGTATGGGATTGGGAGACAGGTATGGGGGTTGGGGAGGGCAGGTGTGGGTTTGGAGGACAGGTGTGGGTTTGGGGGGTCTGGACAGGTCTGGGGTTAAAGAGGAGAGCTCTGGGGTTCTGAGGGCAGAGGGAGGTGGGCAGTTGTGGAATTCCAAGAAGAGGGGGAGGTCAGGGAGAGCAGGTCTGGATTTCAAAGGGCAGGTGGCTGGAGGTGGGCAGTGTGTGATGGGAAGTTCTGGGGCTCCCGTGGGGGTAGGTCTGGGGTTCCCAGGCAGAGTGGTGTAGAATTCCGGGGGCAGGAGCAGGCGGGGTGGGAAGGTCTGGATTTCCAATGGGAGCGAGGGTGGGTCAGGGGTTCGAGGGCGGGGTTGAAGGAGGGGGGATGCTGTCTGCGATGTGGAGAGGGGGACAGTCCGAGGATTCCGAGAGCGGGGACTGGCGCTCACCCAGGACACGCCCGCTGGCGCACGCCGCGACCCCGCCCCCAGCTCACCGCCGCTTGGCGACCTGCGGTTGCCCAGGACAACCGGCCAGCTGTGCCGCACTGTGAGGTCACAGGGTGCAGGCAACGCGGCGGGGGCGCTCCTCACGGAGGCCGGCAAGGGTCAGAGAGATTCGCGGGTGCTTGGGAGGTGGCCGAGAGTGCGGGGGTTACTCGCGCTGTGTCAGGGGCTGGGGTGGGGGTGACTGCAGGCGGGGGACGCTGGCCCTCACAGGCCGCGGTCGGTGGCGTTCCGGCTGAGCCCGAGGTCCACGTTTAAGTCCCGGGCTGCGGTCAGAGGCGCGGCCGGAGCAGGTGCTGGGGCTGGCGCCTGGGTGCGGGACCACGCGGGCCAGGGTATCGGAGAGGGAGGGTCCGCGCGTGGCCACCACGTCCTCGCCCCGGGCCGAGCGCTCTGGCCCCGCGCCTCGGCTTGTCCGAGTCACAAGGACCGCTCTGGCACTCACACCTCTTCCAAGTAACAAAAGAGGGGGACAGGCCGGGCGCGGTGGCTCACACCTCTAATCCTAGCACTCTGGGAGGCCGAGGCGGGTGGATCGCTCGAGGTCAGGAGTTCGAGACCAGCCTGAGCAAGAACGAGACCCCGTCTCTACTAAAAATAGAAAGAAATTATCTGGCCAACTAAAAATATACATAGGAAAAATTAGCCGGGCATGGTGGCGCATGCCTGTAGTCCCAGCTACTCGGGAGGCTGAGGCAGTAGGATTGCTTAAGCCCAGGAGTCTGAGGTTGCTGTGAGCTAGGCTGACGCCACGGCACTCACTCTAGCCCGGCAACAGAGCGAGACTCTGTCTCAAAAAAAAAAAAAAAAAAAAGAGAGGGGGCAGATCACACCCGGCCCCTCTCACCTCACCCCGCAAGCCCGCAGGGCCTGGCCTACTCGCCCCAACCCCGGGGCTGTCTCCAACTGTCGCTCCCATTGCCCCTCCCCGCCAGACAAGATGCCTCTGCCCTGGCCCCAACGCCAGGCTGGAGGTGGGGGGGTGGGTATGCGGGGCAGGAGCAGGGCTTCCCGCAGCCTGGGAACTGGGTGTCCTCTCGCGGGTTGCGGGGATCTCCTTGTTGGCTGGGGACAATGAAGTGGACGGCTCAGCTCCTCCGTCCAACGGAGGAAGCTTGAGTGGCCTTGGCCGCCTCAGGACAGCTCGTCAGCGACCTGCGCTGCACCCCCCAGTGTTCTGAGCCCCTTGCACCTAGGCAGCCAGTGTCCCATGCCACCCGGACACCACCATTCATAGTAGTTTGCCTGAGTCTGTGTCCCGCCTCTGGCCTGGCATTTTGGCGGGGTTGGGGAATGGTTTTCATTGTTTTTTTTATTATGTTTAAATGGCATCGGAATTTTCTGGTTCCCAAAATTTTTCATATTAACACTAACGAGGCCAGGCGTGGTGGCTCACGCCTGTAATCCTAGCACTCTGGGAAGCCAAGGCGGGTGGATCATTTGAGCTCAGGAGTTTGAGACCAGCATGAGCAACAGCGAGACCCCATCTCTACTAAAAATAGAAAAGAAATTAGCTGGACAAGTAAAAATATATAGAAAAAATTAGCCAGGCATGGTGGCGGGGCCTGTAGTCCCAGCTACTCGGGAAGCTGAGGCAGGAGGATCGCTTAAGCCCAGGAGTTTGCAAAAGGTTGCTGTGAGCTAGGCTGACGCCACGGCACTCTAGCCCGGGCAACAGAGTGAGACTCTGTCTCCAAAATAAATAAATAAATAAATAAAATAAAGTAAATGTGTATTTCTCAACTTAATATACGTATATTAAGTTCAGAAATAAAAGTGTATATATTTATGTTCTACAACATGATGTTTTTTTGTTTTTGAAACACAGTCTCACTTTGTTGCCTGGGCTAGAGTGCCGTGGTGTCAGCCTAGCTCACAGCAACCTCAAACTCCTGGGCTCAAGTGATCCTCGTGTCTCAGCCTCCCAGGTAGCTGGGACTACAGGCATGCGCCACCATGCCCAGCTAATTTTCTCTATTTTTAGTTGTTTGGCTAATTTCTTTCTGTTTTTAGTAGAGATGGGGTCTCTCTTTTGCTCAGGCTGGTCTTGAACTCCTGAGCTAAAGCAATCCTCCCGCCTCAGCATCCAGAGTGGTAGGATTACAGGCGTGAGCCACCGCACCAGGCCAACAACATGGTGCTTTGAAATATATATACACATTATGAAATAGCTGTAGCTAATTAACCAATGCATTACCTCACATATTTATCACTTTTTGTGGTGAGAACACTTAAAATGTACTCTCATTGATTTTCAAGAATACAATAGACTGTTATTAACTATGGTTCCCATGTTGTACCATAGATCTCTCGAAAGTATTCCTCGTATCAAACTAAAACTTTGCAGCATTTTACCAATATCTTCCTAACTCCTCTCTCTGATCTCCAGATAACCAACATTCTACTCTGCTTCCACAAGTTCAACTTTTTTAGATTCTACAGATGAATGAGGTCATGTGGTATTTTTCTTTTTGTCTCTGGCTCATTTCACTTAACATACTGTCCTCCAGGTCCACCCATGTCTTCTCAAATGCCAGGGTCTCCTTCCTTTTAATGATGTAATAATATTCCATTCTATATCACATTTTCTTTATCCACCCATCTGTTGAAGAACACTTACATTATTTCCATGCCTTGGATATTGTGAATAGTTTTACAATATACGTGAGAATGCAGATCTCTCTTCAAGATACTGATTGTATTTTCTTTTTTTTTCAATGCTCAGCTTGATACTGATTGTATTTTCTTTTGATACATACAGAAAAATGGGATGTCTGAATCATATGGTAGTTTTAATTTTAAAAATTTATAATGGTTTTTATTTTTTATAATATTTTGAGGAAAATTAAATTATAATTTTCAAGGAACTTTAAAACATTTTGCATAATAGCTGTATACATTTGTATTTCCACCAACAGTATGTAAGCATTTGCTTTCCCTTTTTTCCACATCCTGGCCAACACTTGTTGACATTTTTATAATGGCCATCCTAAGAGATGTAAGGTAATATCTCATTGTGATTTTTGTGTGCATTTCCCTGATTAGTGATGTTGGGTACCTTCTCATATACCTCTTGTCCATTTTTGTGTCTTTGAGGAAAAAAATGTCGATTCAGCACATATTTATACATAGGGATTTTATTATTATATTTACTTTTGTGTTGTGTGAGTTCCTTATATTTTTGGGATTTT